>NC_083752.1:600000-917500 GCF_033458585.1 Syngnathus typhle | reverse complement strand
CGAGCGGTCGATGAGGAAATGTCGTTGCCGATGGATGGCCTGACTAATTTGCAGTTGAATGGGGAAGAGACCAAATCAAGCGATACTATCAATAAATGCTTGGTCTTTTGAAGCCATATTAGTCAGACGGTCGGTCGGTCGGTCCTCTGCGGACTGTTGTCCCCGCCGATCGGGACATGGGCGGGCGCCAAATGGGCTTGGCGTCAAGTCAAGATGGATGGGGACGTGTTGGCCTTCTTGTTCAACGCTTGCTCCGCATTACCTGGATCACAGAGCACACGCTCCCTCTGGGCCGCCGCACACACATTTACATGTGCATCGGCACGGCATTGCGACATCTGATCAATAGACAACACTCACTTTGTCCTTCATTCTTACGTTTTTCATCTCCACTTAGTATTGATGGCAAACACGTGCACGTGCACAGTACATTGCCGTACAAAACCATAGCATGTCGTAATATGATCTCATGTTTGACAAAGATAAGATCAAGATAAGAAGAGATAAAACTGCTGTTCAGCAAGACCGATTGTTAAAGCTCTGGGCTGGTTTGTCTGTTTCTCTGCAGTGAGGTGTCAGAGCACTGCTGCGCCCGCCGCTTGCCGCCTGGTTGTGTCGGGCGACTCCATTGACGCCTCCGGCGGGCACCAACGTTGGGTCTCCGGCCTCGTCCAGTCGGCCCGAGGCCGACACCCTTCAACCCACTTTTTTTCCTCCGAGCGCTTCGCCGTCATCAACTCTGAACTTTGGAGGCCTGAGCTGGTCGTGAGTGAAAGCAGTGTCACTTTAATATTTCATCTTTTTTGCCCCTTTAATGGACCACGCTGATGACTGACACATACATAGCACCGCATGAAACTTTAAACAACGCAAGCATGCGCACACACACACACACACACGCACACACACGCGTACTCACAAAAAGCAAAACATTTCAGAGCATAATGTAAAAAAAAAAAAAGTATGTTTAAAAAAACTTTTCACGTCATTGAAATAATGCGTTTTTCAGACCAAGAGACACTTCCTGTCCTGTCCTGTCCTGTTGTGTTTTTTTCGTTAGCTGAAATAGCAGCGAGGTCGATGCTAAGAGGCCAAGCTTCAAGAGGGAATTTTGGTAGCTATCACTGCACGGGGGGGGGGGGCCTCGGAGGTGCAGTAAAATTCAACCCCTGAGCCGGCGGTCCGGAGGAAGCGGCCTTAATGGTCTAATGGCCCTCTAATGGCAGTCGGCGAGCCCTGGCCGACCGGCTGGCCGACCGGCCGGCCGACAATCCCGACAGGAAAGAGAGCGAAAAAACAGCGTTTCGCTGGCTGCCACTAATGAACGTAAATGAAAAGAGAAAAAAAACCACAAGCTCGGACCTGGGGGCTTGCACCAAATTAAAAGCAAAGTCGTTCATGATGGAGGTAGCAACCCCTTTGTTAATTTGTGAGCTGATGTTTTGATTAGAAAGCTTGTTGAGCTCATTAGCACGTGCGTGACAGTGTGTGTGTGTGTGTGTGTGTGTGTGTGTGTGTGTGTGTGTGTGTGTGTGTGTGTGTGTGTGTGTGTGTGTGTTTCTATGCAAATGCTGGCGTCTTAATTATGAAGGCAGAGAGTTTTCTGTCCCACGGGGGTCTTCATTAAAAGAACATCAGGTGCTAATTAGCCCAGAACTACATATCCCTCCAATCAACTCGTCTCTCTCTTGGCTTAGCCCTTTCGGCAAGGTCTGTCCTTTGGCGCCCCCTGGTGGTGAATGGGAGTCTTTCTTAGTCTCTGCTACGTCTGGGAGCCCCAACTGCTTCGCCGTTTGGAAACAATCATTTGCTAAGGGGCAGCAAAATCCGAATTTAGAATTGCTCACCTTCGGCGTAGTACCGATTTGTGCCACGACATGCTGAGCAGCACTGTGCTCAACTGGAAGACACGCAACGCAATTCAAGTAGCAATTGTTTGAAAGTTTACTACAACGACCTAAAGACTGAGTCAAAGATCATCAAATATGGGGAGAAGACAATAAGCTACACAACCAACAAAAATAAGATACAAACGTATAGGAACTGAAAAGTGAGATATCGTTTCATGTGATGCCGATATGATATGATACAATAAGACAAGATATGTTACGTAAACCTACAAAGGACACGCCCCCCAGACAGCCAAACTGAGGTGGCCGGGGGCGTCTCAAGGTAAGGTGACAGGGATTAAGCCAGCCGGCCGGCCGGCCCGACCGACCGAGCGAGCGCCCGGGGTCTCTCTGGAGGGGTCATTAAAGCGGCTATGATTAGCTCCGACCCGCAAATGCACACACTCACACAAACACACGCATTGATCTTTCCTGGTTGGCTCACATGTGCTTAGCATAGGACCTTGAAGGCGGAAATGTGACACCTCATCATCACTTCAACCACCTTGCGCGTGCGCGTGCGCGTGCGTATGCTGTTTGGAAGAACTGATCAATGTTTTCCTCTTCTTGTCCACTAGAGGTCAGTGTGAACCTCTGAAATGTATTGAAATGTGGTGCGTGTACCTGAAAAGCAGCTGGAATCCGCATCGTGTTAAAGGTTCTGCTTTTGGAGTAAGGCTTGGTGTTCAGCTGATGTCAATGAAGATGTGACCTTTTGGGCTTTGGGTTAGGGCGTTTCAGCTAGGCGCTAGAGTTCGTATGAAGCCTTGGCGCTAAGATCTCCATTTGTTCGATAATCATTGCAATACACGAGCTTGATCTTTGGGTGTGTCCTGGTTGACGTGCTGGACAAAGTTTGAGTGCGATGGAGTTCCGCCTTCTCTCAGGCTTGAGTGTTTGAACACTCGTCCGTCCATCCATCATGTACTCATACAGTAAGTGTCACAATGGTGCCGGTCAAAGGTTGCATCTTTTTGTGTGTGCGCGGCAGTAATCTTAAAGTAAACACCACTATACAGGCCACGACAAAGAAGCTGTCATTGCACCTATATGAATCCAAAGTATCCATCCATCCGCCTGTTGCAGGGGGAAGTTGAAGCCGATGTAAAGCTGGAGGAAGAGCCTGCCCGCCTGCTTTAAGAACGTCACGTTGGCTAGGTCAGACAGAGGTGGGTGAGGAAAGTAATCTGAGGACAATGACTTGGGAACCAAAAAAAATCCCAAAGTAACAAGCCAGATTTGGCAAGGGCTACAATGTGCAGACAGTAACTGTCGAGATGAATCCTTTGAGTAAGAAGACGAAATAGTAAAGGGAAGTGAAAATGACGGCACCCTTGTTTTGGGAGCTTAAGATCAGGGGATGCTTTGAGAAGAATTGTCCATTTCTGTCTATGTGAAGCCCTTTGAGAATGACTGCTTGTGATTTAGGGCTAGACAAATCAACTTGACTTGACTTGACTTGACTTGTACTTGGTTACTCCTCCTCCCCAGCAATGTTGTAGGCTGCCAAGAAAATTCGCTCTCATCCAGTGCTCTAATTAATAGCCTGAGTTGTGTTTGCTGTAGTAACCGTGTTTCGTTCTCCGCCAAGACGAATCTTTTGTTCTCGGCTCCCCTCCAAAATGTCAGCGGTGCAGATTGTGCTTTGTGCGTGTGCAGGCTTTTGAAGGCACATTGTTAAGTGTGACTCAGCACACCTACGGATTCACAAGAAAAATGAATGACGTCACGGATGTCGTTGGCGGACGTCGAAATCCGTGTCAAACGTCTTCCTGAAAAGATCGTTTTAAAAAGCCTTTGTTATACGCAAACCTTTCAAAACTCAAAGGAACATTCTGTGTTGAGGGCTTCCCATTGATTGTTGGCGCTTTGTGAACACGGTCTCCGCCCGGTCCATGGTCTTGGATTCGTGGTCCCTGATCCATAGTTGTGCGGTCTATCTTGTCCTCTTTTGTACCTTGATCCACCTTGAAAGAACAAGGTGATAATAGCACCAATTGACGTTCATCCGCCCCGCGGCCATCACGCTGGAAGTCCTCTACCGTTGGACTCCCCCAGCGTCTGAGCCCGGAATGTTGCATTTGACGCAACAAGAGGAAGTCAAGTCATTTTGCGTTTGTTCAGACACGTCGGACGGATGCATCCAAATCCTCATCCCGTCGTGGGTCAGTCACCCTTGAATGTGGAGCAACCTTTATGGCGTGCGCTGTTGTAAAATGGGACCGTCGGATCAAATACTCCGTCAGGGAAGTCAAAGTCAGACTCATCCATCTGACGAGATGAAGACATTATCAAGCAATGACCATCGGCGTCACCGTGAAATTGGCCGGACATGTCAATGGTGATCAGACATCTCAGCCCATTAGGTTTGAAGCAGACGCATTTTTGGATGTTAGCTCGTTTCTCATTCACGGCGGGAGGGAGGGAGGCAGGCGGACGTAACGGGCCCGCCGGCGCGACGGCAAGTAGAATGTGTCGCTAGCCTGGGAGCGAGCGCGTGTGCCAAGACGGCATTAAGGCCATCGTATCGTGTTCCACTGGATGCGGCATCGGTTTCCCATTGTTAACACACACGCCAAGTGTAAGGTGGCGCACAAGCTGACGCTGGTCGATCGATCGCACCGTCGCCGGCCGCGTTGGGAATCTCCCTGGGAATGTTGTCGACTCCTATTTCATGCCAGTCTCTTTTTTTGATGGGCCCCACAAATCCTGCCACATTGCTGACTTGCTAAAAAGGGCCTTTTTGTTCTTGAACAAACTACGATATGAGAAGAATTGCATCGGTAGGAAATGTTCAGAGGACACGAACGTTACGATGTTTATGTTTGACACGGAAACAATGAGATTTCCATCTTTGGAGGAACGTTTGGCCGACCTGTTGCTATGTTCCCGTGTTTTCAAGGTGGCGTCATCTCAGGAGGGATTCCAGGGACTTCCTTGCGCCCAAATATGGTCACGGCTGGTGATGAATACAGGTGATGGTGAAATTTAGCTTCTTGCCTTGCTGTCATGTCACACACAAGCAATTGTGCATTTTTCACCTTGACTTCCTTCACCATCATTAGCAGGACTGTTTCTTTCCATTTGACAATTGTTTCTTCCATCCTAATGTGCGTGTTGTGCAATGTAGCGGCGACGTATACAGCCAGCCCTGACGTCCAGTCATAAAGTCTATTCCTTTTCCTACTGATAAGACAATTCGGCCTCCTCTAATGTTAATGATTTCTTAAAAAGTTGCAAATGTCGCAGAAGTCAGTCGAGTCGAGTCGAGTCGAGTGACTGGCACTGCTATTTTGTGCACATTGACCAATCATTTGATTTCCTTCTTTGGAATCGGCAAGTATCATTTCTTGATTTGAATGAGTCATTCTTTTGGGCGCTGGGGACTTTACACAAAGCCGTGAACAGGCAAGGCTGTAAAAGGTCTGACGGCGGCTATAAAATCATAACCACTGCGTGGTCACATCTGAGTCGCTACAAGAATTTGGAGTCATTTTTTGGGTGACAGGAAGTAGGAAGGGGTAGTACAGAAGAACGACTTTGCAACAAATCGAGTAGCTCTGAAGTAAGTAGGAAGGGGCAGTACAGAAGAATGACTTTGCATCAAATCGAGTAGCTCTGAAGTAAGAAGGAAGGGGCAGTACAGAAGAATGACTTTGCCACAAAATCGAATAGCTCTGAAGTCGGTCGGATGATGTTCCACCGTCAGTTGAATAGCGATACATACGTAACATTTGGATTTGCAGTCTATATCTATACAGCGTATAGAGCTAGTCTAGCTAGCTCGCTCGCTATGTGGCTAGTTAGCTAGCTAACTATATACAAAACATGATTTATAGGAAAGAAATATGATTGATGCAAATGAATACAAACAGGTGTTGACCTGTCACTTCTTCACTGTTACGTATCCTGGTTTAGTTGGACCCATTTTTTCGTCTTGAACTTGACAAAGCGCCACCAAAGTGGATCAATGCCTTAAAGGGAGGCAAACAAGAGGCGTCATTCCTGAGAACAATGGCAAAGTGTTCACCCTTTCCGCCTTCGGTCAATACGAGGAGGCCGGTCAACCAATTGCGCCCGCCGCTTGTCTTCAACACACCCACTGACGTGTCATCTTGTTTAATACTGTGATTTACAACTAGGCAGTAGCGTTTGTAACATCATAACATTTTTGTAAGCTATTTCTCATTTCACATGTCTATGTGGATGACCTGACCACGGGCTTTATCCACGGATAGTAGCTCGGTCGCCTAACATTTGGTTAATTCAGGTTGCCAACCGCGTAGCTTTATCCAAGGATAGTAACTTGGGCTCCCATTAGCATGTTGGCTAACGAGCTTCGGCACCCTACTGTCGTTGCGTTCGGTAGAATGGACCAAAACTATCTGGAAAATGAATCAATGTTTGCTCATTAACCAAACGGCTAGCACAATGGTGTTGCCTGGTTGCTATTTGTGTCAATAAAGGGCGTTTGCCTGCCCATGTGTTTTGATGGATCCCCATTAAGAAAAGGTCGCCATTAGGGAGGAATCCGACTATTCCGGTTCAAATCTCATGGCTCTTTTGATGTTGCCGCTTAGATGGAGACAGAAGAAATGTGTATTTCGTTTCTTTTTGCCTGGAAATCTTGACACCGTTCAGACCTGCAGGAAAAACTCCATTGGGCAATGCTAGTTTTTAGCCACAAATGTGAACTAGAATCCATCGTCTTGTTTCTTGCTGACGTAAATCGACTGAACTTCTTTTTTCATTCGAAATCATTGTGCAATTATGTCATTTGACAGCAATTAAATGAAAATGAAAAGGGCAAAGGGAACCTCCCAGTGTTATTACTGTTAATGACTTCAAGAGCAGTGGAGCTTTTTTTCCATGCGATCTTTACATGCCAAGCAGAGCTTGAACGAGAAAGCCAACGTTCCTTATTATTATTATTGAATGTATAACTTGAACTACTGTCAAAAAGCTACTCTATATTTCTTTTCACTCCTTTATTCTGCATTGAACACCGTCGTTTTGTAGTAAACCAACATAAGCAATATACACGTACAAGTAAGGTGCTGTTTCTTTCACTGCGCAGACTCAAGGAATGAGAAAAGTGAAAATAGGATTTATTCGTGCTGATGATGACATGAGGCTTGCGCCTCGCTTCCTGCTCACGCGCAGGTGTGTCCCGCCCTCCTCGCAGCCGATTGGCCAGCTAGCCTCGTGCCCTCATCTGATTGGTAGTTGCAATCTCTACTTGAGCTCAGGTAAAAGATCACACAGGTAAGAAGAGCGCGGAAGACTTTGCTGGACTTACTGTGTCGCTTCTTTCAGCTGCTGCGGTAAATATAATAATAGTAATAATAATAAAAACAATACATGTGTTTCTAAAAGAAGAATTTCACCTTAAGTGAACCTTTTGAAATGGCAGCGAGTGTAGGGCCGGTCATGAATACGCCGCAGGGGAGCGACGAGCGGGTGGTTTTCACGCAGCTAAAGCCGGTGAGGATGTCCGGAGCAGCGGACGGTGCCGAGGACTCATCCGTGTTTGAAGACGTTAAGCCCGGGGTGAGAGTCCGCCGACCCGTCGATGTGAAGCGCGCGTGTGTGTGTGCGTGCGTGCGTGCGTGCGTGTTTACTCTTGTCACATACGCGCGCGCGCTCACCTGCGCGGGTTAAAGTCCTGCTTGACGTCTTCTAAAGAGAATCTCTCTCTACTATTACGTGTTGGGAATAGACAAAAAGCGAACGTTTAAAGACAGCCGAACTCCCTCCCTCCCGCATTCTCATGGAACATCGTGCGTTCGTCATGTGATGTCATGATTGGCGAGTTGAATTAGCCAGGCAGGAACGATGTGGAGCTCCCGTCCGGCCGGACGGCTGCAGCGCACGGCGCGTGAAAGTTGCGCTTTGTTGGTAGCTTGCAAATACTGCAGGCAGGCAGGAGCCAGGCAGGCAGGCACCCAGGCAGGCAGGCACCCAGGCAGGCAGGCACCCAGGCAGGCAGGAAAGAAGCTTCTGCTGCCAGCCAGGACTCGCAAAAATTGCTAAAATGCAATTTGGCATCAAAAGATATGACAAATTGCGAGAGAAGACATGATGACATTTCAAATCAAAAAGATAGATGGTAACTGGGGTTAAAAGAAGTGGAATTGGCATCAAACAGGCAGAGATGCGAAAGTCAAAGGTCACAACGCTGACTGTCATTAGACGTGACGATGCAAATTGTAGGCATGAATTACGCTCAAATGAAGTTGATGGTCATTTCCATCCAAAAAGTGGATTCTAGGTGTTGTAAAAGATATTGACATTCATTGTCTTCAAAATGCGCCAATTGCGGTAGAAGACGTTGATTGTCACAAAAATAGTGTTGTAAAAAGATGCTTAGAGCTGCATAGCTTTGCTAAAAGACATCAGTCCTGATTCTCAGACATTTTTGGACAAGAAAATCATTCATTTGTGGTTTAATTGTTCCGTTCAAAAGTAGAATTTGCGCAGCGGATCATTTTCAAAGCTCCTGTGGGGCCATTCCATGACCCACTTACCTCACGTTGCACACCACTTCAACTGTAAATGCTAACTGTAAACTTGCTCTGGTTTTTTTTGGTGCTATCTCCATTTGATCTTTTCCAGACCTTTTTTTTTTTGGGTCATTTCTTTTCCTTTTTTTTGTCGTTTGAAGTGAGCGTCTAGTCAGTGTCGTGACAGCAGTATGTGGTCCGACCTGTCTGAGCAGGGCCCGCATCTCCATAAGCCGCCTCGAGGCACAGCCGTCAAAGGCCCACCGCCATGAGAAAGTCAAGCGCGGGGAGGACTGTGTGTGTGTGTGGATGTGGAGGGGGGGGGGGGGGGTCATACAGGTTTACCTGTTATGTGCTTGCTTTTGTTTGGCCGCATGGTTCTTATATTTGCGTCTCAGAGTGAACTATGTGATCTTTTTGACACAAGATTTTCAGCGTGCCTGCCTGGCTGCCTGGCTGCCTGCCTGCCTGCCTGCCTGCCTGCCTGCCTGCCTGCCTGGCTGCCTGGCTGCCTGCCTGGCTGCCTGGCTGCCTGGCTGCCTGCCTGCCTGCCTGCCTGGCTGCCTGCCTGGCTGCTTGGCTGCCTGCGTCGCTGGCTGGCTGGCTGGCTTTTTTGAATCGAGTCCCGTACATTTGTTTCGTGCAGTTTGTTTGTCTTTGACGTTGAAGTCAAACACGAGCTATTGCGTGACTACCTCAGAAAGGGGTCTTATGTTTTGACCCAGCGCCACATTGCAGTAGCCTAATGTTGCTTTGATGAAGATGTTCCTTGGCGGCGGGAATGTCTTTCGTGTCCCGCCAGCCATAACCGCAGAATGAGTAACCCATATGAAAGCACTCTCAGGATTCTTTAGCCCTTCTATCAGCGGCCGTAAGACGACGGCGCCGGTTACACAGTAACCTGACGGTCACGCCTAATGCAGATCAATATTCAGATACGGCGTAACTAGGTTCGGAGGGGAAACATTTCTTTCGGGGGTATTGTCATTGCGCCGCTCTTTCTTCTTCCTCGACAACATGCGAGGAGTATTTGCATGTACGCAAAGCAGCGACGCAGAAATCCGTCACACGCACTCTGGCATCCTTGAAAAGGATTGTGGCCATTGTTCTTGCAAGTTCGTCTTTGAGTGATAAGAGATTGAGATCTCCAAGTGACCATCAAGTGTGCCAGGGGAAAAAAAATCCAAGCAATTCAGTTGATCTAGATTAGTCGCTCAACACTTTCATGGTGAATCGTAGAATAGTTCTAGTCGCCGATTAGCATGTTTAGCTAACTGAGGATAATGGCTCTCGAGTTTTGCGCAGTGTGGTTATGCTCACATGTTTGAGTACTTTGCTAGGTTCAGGGCTGAAGCGCTAATGGCTAAGCGTGGAGCAGCTCATATTATTTGCATGTTCGCCTAACACATTTTGAAAGGTGGCTCCCTCTCGAGAACTCATCCAATATGACCAAATCACACGATTCTATGCTAGTGTACGAAGCATTTCAAATGGAATTCAAATATATTCGTCCAAAGCTCACAAATGAACTTTTTTTTGATGGATGCTTTTGCCTTACGACTTATCGCTTGCTCCATCAGGAAGTCTTAAAATTAATAGCCAAGTCAATGTTTTCCATGTTAGCAAAGCAGTTTCCTGGTCGCCTGAGTCATGTTCATTTTGGAGTTCAATCGGAAGGCGAGGAAGGGATGGAGGATAATAGTCATTCAAAACAAGCCTGGTTATCGCTCACTGCGTCATAAAATATCAGCGCAGTCTCTAAGGTTTTGATGCTGACATAAGGTTGAGATCAGGCATTGAACAAGATCAGACAAGACATGGTTTGAATGAAAGAAATAGAAGGTGTTGTCCTCTGTTTGAATAGCTCTTAATCCAGAGTCGCTGGCGTAAGAAGCCAAACGGGAATCCTGTAACGCACATGCTAGACAAACAAGAAATGAAAAATCCTCTCCACACGGGTGTGTACCCACGTCGGGAGGCATGCAAGCCATGGGGTCAAATGTAAGCTCTGTCAAGTCAAAATAGACACAAAAAAAGAAGGGCTGAGAAAATTGACAAATAAGAACAAAAGCCCCCCTCCCCCCCCCAAAAAAAAATCACCTTTGGAATGAAGATGACCCGTTTACCAGGAAGCTAATCTGACCAAGACATCGGAAGAAACATTTTCTCACTCTCATGATGCTTGAAAAATGTCTGCTTACTCATATCTCGCATCTGATATCTAGTCATAAAGACATAACCTGCTAAGCTAAAATCATTTGAAACAATTGACTGCCAACAAACAGATGGGAAAATGCTTTGCTAGTCGCGTTAGTGCTAACACACAGATGATTAGCATTTTTAGCTAACGTTTACGGCATAACAATTTCAACGTAGATCGACCGGTTAATCGAGAGCTTTGCCTTTAGGCTCAGCTCCTTCTTCACCACACCACACCACACCACACCAGATCACACCAGACCGGTACAAAGTCTGCATGGCAGCAGATGCTGCACAGTTAAGAATGTTTTGGATAAACAAAGTACAGTACAAGCGCAAGAAATCCAAACCCTTCTCGCTCAGGTTTGAACAATGTCTCCAGGCATCAACACTCAGTCGCTTGGTTAATAATTGGAGAAGGCGCTTGACTGATCCCGCTATGAATCCTGCCGTCCGATGATAACAAAACAGTAAGAGTCTCTTATCAGCTCCCTTTTTGACTTTATTGGACGAGAAGGGGAGTTTCCGTACTTCCGGCCCATCTAACAGTTGATCCTTAGCTCACCCGCCGCAACTTTGTTCGGATCAAAGCTTGGTGCTTTAGAAGGCGGGAGGGAACCTGGCTGCGATTGTTCTCCATTCAAATCACTGACAGAGTGGGTGAGTGGGTGAGTGGGTGAGTGGGTGAGTGAGGGAGTGAGTGAGTGAGTGAGTGAGTGGGTGAGTGGGTGAGTGAGGGAGTGAGGGAGTGAGCGAGTGAGCGAGTGAGCGAGTGAGTGGTCATGATTTTGTAGCCTCAGGCTTCCACTTAGCCACCTGGTCCACGGACTTCTCCTTCTTATTGTCGGCGGCGACTTGTCCTTCCAGGTCCAGTTGGAGATGGACAAATACCTCCCGCAGATCACCAGCTCGCTCTTGAGTCCCGCCATCGACCTGAGCGACAAGAAGTACCGGCGGGAGAGCGCCTCGGTGGTGGACGAGTACTTCTCCGAGGACAAGCCCGGCGGCGCTCCCTACAGCCTCAACATCAACGTCATCCTCCCCAGCTCTTCTCACCTACGCACGGGTCTCTACCGCCACAACTCCAAGAGCCTGGCAACGACGCAGATCAAGACAGAGCCCGGACTGGAGGTGCCCTGCTCCTCCGCCGCCGCCGCCGCCACCCAGGCCCTGCCGGACTTCACTTCAGTGTTCAACGTGCTGCCCGTGGTCAACGGTGTTTTTATCAAGCCGGACCTGAACACCGGAGGCGTCGCCCTTTCCGGCGGGTCCCAGCAGCAGCAGCAGCAGCAGCAGCAGCAGCAGCAGAGTTTGGACACGGAGCTTCACATAGGACCTCCGGCCCCCCAGCCGCAGGTTTACCACATGCCTGTCAACAGCACAGCAGACCTCACCATGACTCTGTCTCACTCCGCACCCTCGGCGTCCGGTTGTCGGACCATGCTCAACCTGGGCAACGCCGGCGGCTACGTGTTGGCTGAGCACCAGCTGGGGGCCCACCACGGTTATTACCAGGCATCCACCCAGCAACCCGCGGGCCCCCACAGCCTGCCACCCTCGCCCCCAAACTCGCAGCCGGGCAGCCCCGAGGCTCAGGCCGAGCTGCTGAGCTTGGCCAGCCAGCCGCCGCCTCCGTACCAACAGCATCTGGTGGCTGGGACAAAAGTCACGGGGTTGTCTCATCACGCCATGCTGATGACGCACGGCCAGGGTGTCCTCACGGGGCCCAAATACAACCGGCGGAACAACCCGGAGCTGGAGAAGAGGAGGATCCACTTCTGCGACTATCCAGGTCTGTAACCGGTTCCAAGCTAACCTTTGAATGCTAGTTAGCGCACTCTGTGTCGCTAATCCGGCTTTTTCATGGAAGATCCAACCTTTGCGGTTTATCAGCATTATTTTGAAGGTTCTCTAGATAGCAAATTAGCCACTTTCCTTGCATCGCCATATCTAGTGAAGTACCCGTGAAACAAGCAAGCTAAAGCGTTAACCAGCTATTATTGGAAAGCCATGCCACTCGATGACAGATTTAATTGACACGATAAAATGTTCATTTTCCTTCAGACAATAGCTCGCCCGTTCACCTCCGCTAAGTACCGTTTTCCTCCTTGGCACACATTTCAAGCACAATGTGTTCCTTTTGAAACGGGCTAAAACGCTTCTATGCAAATTTTTCATCCGAGGTGCCAATTACTTTTGTTGTCGTTTCACCGAGATGCTCAACTTGTTTTTCCATTTTTTTTTTTTTTTTTTTTTCTTCTCCCATCAGCTTGACTCACATTATGATTTTTGTTGTTCTCATTTTGCAGGCTGCACCAAAGTTTACACAAAGAGCTCACATCTGAAGGCGCACCAGAGGACGCACACGGGTAAGAATCAAAATGAATACATCCAAAATACAACTAATAAGGCTGTAAGCAAGCGTGCTAATATCCTGGAGTAACAGTAAAAGAATTCACTTTTTCTCTCCTGGCCGTGTTACATGTCCAAACCTGCCCGGCAAGAAAGAAAGAGCAGAAAGAGGGCGTGGATGGGAGGAAAGGGAAATGTGGAATAGCCAAGGCCAAAACCAGTTACTCCTGCTTTTTTAGACCTTTTCAGAACAAGATTGAGGGGCATAGTTGTCGTCGCCATATGCATTCGAATGCAAGGCCGGTTTCGGTAGAACCCCCCTTGTAAGGTGAAACCACCCTGTTCCTTTTTTTTCCCGTGTTAGTTTTTTTTTTTGTAAGATGGCGATACACTCAAAAGCGGGACATTGAAAGAGTGTAAATGTCATAAATAGATAACACAAACGGGTCCCGTGGGAAAGTTGGCGCCGTGAACAACAGCAGTGAGAAAGTTAAACACGAGAACCAAAACGTAGCCGGAGGTAACAATGCTAGCGATCGGAATCATGAGCTGTACCTACAAAGTAGTTACACAATCGAGCAAAGTAGTTCACATTTAGATCTTTAGCTATGTATTGAAAAGCCATCTCTCGAAAGATAGCTCGATAGAATAGCTGCTAGCTAGCTCAGCTAAAGGGCCCCAGTGTGTGGTCAGAGCGTCTCATTAGCAGGTTTCGCTTGCCAAATTGAACTTGTCCCGTCTTGTTTTGTTCTGTTCGGTCGATGGCGATGACTCACGAGTCAAGTATGTGGAACGGCAAGGTCCTTACGGCTAAACGGAGCAAGGGAAGAAACTCGGACGCTGTCGTCCATGTTTGTGCTGCAATATTTTCATTGGCGGTTTCTACGGCGGTCGGTACGGTGCGGCATGTGGTCAAAGCGGCTGCCTCGCAGTTTCGAGGTTCTGTGTTCAAATCGGTGGTCATGCCGTCCGAAAAAGAGCCGTGACTAAATCGGCCATATCCTTCAGGGTGTTACCCCGCTTCTATTGCCAAAAAAATCAAATGTGAACATGCCCAAAGATTGATTGGCAACAAGTCCAGGGTGTTACCCAGAGTCCAGATTATCTGGGTTGGACATCGCCCGCCGCTCGGGTCTTTAGCCCAAACTGAGCAGTCTTGTTGTTTTCGTGAATGTGAACAACTGATTCGAAATCTTGATGGACTTTGTGGCAGTAAAGCAAGTCATTCACAAATGTGTTATCATAACAATTGGCCCCTCCCACATCTGTGTATGGAGCCGGGGGGGGGGGGGGTCAACCTTGAGCGTGAACTTGTGTGTCACCCCTCCACACACGCTCAACCAGCCAGCCAGCCAGCCAGCCAGTCAGCCAGCCCTCTTTCCAAACACTAGGTGAGCTGATAACGACTTTATGGGCGTCCTGGAACGACTTTCAAGTGTTTACTCTTTGCCTCAGTAAAAGCATGTGCAGGGAGTTGTAAAATGTTACTATTGTGATACAAGACTTAGTTCGAGAGGAACGAAAGAGCCCGGACGGATGGAGCGCAAAGTGGATGACATCATGGCGTTGCACTTTTTCAATCGTCCTATTGGAAGAGAAACGTCCAAGGACACAAAAAGCCTTTTGTGTGCACGAACGAACGAGCGAGCGAGCGAGTGATGGATGCACTTTTGCCGTGTTTTGTTCTGTGGTGTTTGACGGGAGCGTTTGGAAGGCGCTTCTATGCGCACACATGCTACATTAGCGTGTTTCAGCTTTCTTTCTAATTTGCCAGCTGCACAAACAGTTGAGCACTCAATGCTTATTAATGACACTTTGGAGTGCTACTTCGAAGTTGGATGATGAAAAAAAGAATTAGGGCAGAGGCAAATTCGGGCCGGCCGCACAATTATTGAAAACTATCGGTGCGATTTGAATGTATTGGCTACTACAGTTTACTTTTCTTTGATTGTATTTTTAGGGACAAGTCATGCTAGTTTTTCATCTCTGGACATATAAATCATACACTAATGGCCTCCTCAAAGACAGCTGACCTTTTCCCTAAGCTTGTTCTGAAAACGACACCAGCCGAGAGTGTTTATCCAGCTCGAGTCGGATTTCAGTCGGCAATTTACGGAGGATCGTAATCTATGTCAAGCGAGCGCACGCACACCTGCGGGGCTCTTTGGCCATACAAACATTGTACTCTATTGTATGGTCTGGTTCCAATAGGAGCCTGGAGAATGTTTGGGGGGAAACGTTTGTAAATTGACGCTCGCGCCAGTTTATTGCGGTCGCCTGCTGCCTGCCCTTTGGACTCGTCCCGTCGCCGTTAACGACTTGCCCATGTCACCATTGATTGATTGCTCAATAGTTGGGTGCTAATCTAATCGGTGTCGGTAATGAGCGCTTGATGACCCAAACGGCCAAAAAGACTGGCTGATAGGAGGACTAGCTTGTAAGTAAGCTTCTCGGCCAAGGGAAACCCACTTTGAGCCAATAAAGCCACAATACTTTGGAAAGGGAGCTAGTCTGCTAGCTCATTTTGCCACAAATATTGATTGGTACGAATTGGATACAATTCGATTTGGTGAAGCTGGCGAGTTTGCCGGTTGATATTTCCATATACTGTTTTTTTTTTTAATTAGCATGTTTGCTGGTAATGGTAGAAACTGTCTAGAAGTGTGGAGCAATTTTGTGAGCTGTGGATTTCAGAAGGTTTATCAAGTGTTTTGATAGTGTTGATGTTGTAGGAAGTTAACAATTGTTCCAGCTCATCTGCTGTTTCTTGATGGCATTTTGTGACATTGCTCCTTTTTCAACTACTATTTGGATCAACTGTGACATCCTGAAAAGTCCGCCTATTTGCTCACCGCTCCAAAGTAGAAAAGCTTGACTAACTGAATGAAGATCTCATTCTCTTATCTTCTTTTCAGTTGATATGTTTTCTCTCGTCCTGCTTTTTAATCTTTTGTGTTTCTTGCGCTATGTTTGCATAGGAGCCCATTCAACGTCTTTTCTCAGTCTTTGTCGATGATCAGCTGGCACATTTCAAATGTCAAACGTTTGGGTGCGGTTCATTAAACGTCTGCTTGGATTGAGATCATTACGTTTCACCTTTTCAAGTTTTTTCCCCCTATTATTAATAAGGGAACAAACCTATTCATTTCCTGGTCTTCAAATGTTGAATCTGCCTGGGCGTCATTTCTTGCCACTATTTTTCATACTCCCAGCCAAAACACCTTTACATTGAACATTTATTTATGCCATATATTTCCTTTGTTTTTGCCGCTTCGGTCTTCTTTCTGACGGCGTCATGTTGTGGTTGTCAGGCGAGAAGCCGTACCGCTGCACGTGGGCCAACTGCGACTGGCGCTTCGCCCGTTCCGACGAGCTGACCCGACACTACCGCAAACACACGGGCGCCAAACCCTTCAAATGCGTGGCCTGCAGCCGCTGCTTCTCACGTTCCGACCACCTGGCCCTGCACATGAAGCGCCACCAGAACTGAGAACGCCTCAACAAGAGCCGCTGCAGGAAGTGCGGACAAATCGGGAAAAAGGAACGCTTTTTCCTTCTCTGGGTTTCCTAATCACAAAACATCTTTTGAAAAATCTGGTCAAACAAAAAAACATGCAGAGCAGAGCTCAAACATCTCTGACTTAAACTACAAATCAAAACACCTTTGCCTGATCTGCTCTGCCGAGAAGTTTGCTTTCTTTGCCGTTATGTACATTGTAAAGTCATTTTCAAGTTACCTTTTGTGGCAATTTTTTTTATACTCCGTCTCAGCTAATTCTCTTTGACAAATTCCCAAACTTTCTGTGGGACAGGTGGATGCCCCGCCCCTGCTCTCGTGTAAATAATGTTTATAGAGCTATTGTGCATATGCAAAGAAATCCTTTTTTTCCCCCCCGTATTTTGTTCATATGACTTTCAACTTATCTGAAGTGCGTAAAAAGAAAAATGAAACCAAATGGGACTTAGTCATGGACTGGTTTTGCCCGTTTTGGAGGTCACAGGGCTCAGTCATTGGCTGTTGTTTGTGCCGGTTGCTTCTATGGCAACCGATGTATGTAATCCAATATTTTTGGTGCCATTTTTTGTTCAGTCATTTAAAAGAAATATTTTTAAAAATATACTTTGTAGGCTAGGCCTCCATCATCCACACACGAGAGCACTGCAGTAAAATTGTCTTATTTCAATGCTAACTGATGACTTTTTCATGCTTTTGTAAGGATTCAAGTTCTCTGAACGCAATGTGTACATAAATGACAAAAAGTGTCTTGAATTATTCATTTCTTTCTGTAAATATTTTTGGGCTTTTTACGACTTTGCATCAGGATTGAATCGGAATGTTTGTCAAAAAAAGGCTTTTGCCTTTGTGGAGTTGTTGTTTTTTTTTAGTTAAAAAAATAATTGCAATGAAATAATAAAAAGAAATGACAACGTGTGACTTGCCTTTTGCTCATTTGGGTCAAACCCGGTGTAAAAAAAAGAGCAGTTTAAACAGTTTAAGAAAAACAAATGTCACTTAAATGTAATTTGATCAAATTCGTTTGCATTGAAGGAAGATCGCTATACAAGCTTTGAGTCTATCCATTTGTTGCCTTTTTTTTTTCTTTCTTTTTTCTTTCTTTCTTTCTTTCTTTCTTTCTTTCTTTCTTTCTTTCTTTCTTTCTTTCTTTCTTTCTTTCTTTCTTTCTTTCTTTCTTTCTTTCTTTCTTTCTTTCTTTCTTTCTTTCTTTCTTTCTTTCTTTCTTTCTTTCTTTCTTTCTTTCTTTCTTTCTAAGCGCCCGCCCACACGAAGAAGAACATTTGTGACACCAACGAAGAAGAAGGGGCGCACCTGCTTTGCCTGTTTTCGGCGCCAATTAGCATCACGTGTAGAACTTGACTTTCTAAAACGCCTTGAAGGGTCGCCTCAGAACAACGCTAAGAAAAAGAGGAAATATTGTGCAGCACATGAAGACGAGTTAACGGACTGGCGGGTTTGACGACCTCGGTTCTCCTTCCAAAGCTCAGCCGCCAGACAGCAGCTTGTCCGGTGAGTCCCCCTTTGCTTTATTCTCATAGAAAGGTCCATCCCAAAAGTGCAAAGTTGATAGAAAGTTCCGATGAATTCACCCAGAAATAACAAGACTCTAAGAAATTCTGTTTTTCAATACAAAATGTGGTTTTAGTTGGAAAGTGACAGTGAGGTTTTTTTGGGGGGCATGTCCAATTGAAATGCCATCCACAAAGAAGAGAAAGCGTCAATACATATTTAGTTGAATGGATTGGGAATTTGGTGACAGTTAAACACGTCGTTCCTTAGCCAAAAGATGATGAGAATCGTCATCGTGAGAATAGTCATGAGAATCTGAAGGAAAAAGACACAGACAGGGTGGAGTCGCTCAGAAATAATTGGAGTGTTTGTGCTCGCGTCTTTGGAGCGGTCGTCGTGGTCACGCGAGGACAACGCCCTCATCATTTCTTGCCATACTCTGTTGTTGTTGTAATGTGCCGAGCATGTTTGTGCAAAGGAGGCTGGCTCCCTTTTGTATTGCGCTCATGCATCAATACATGCACTTAACCTGCATTACGTATGAGGTGAAACAAACAAATGCATCGTTTTTCTCCATTTTTCTTTTAGATTTTGGATGGATTTCCAATCATTAGTCGCCGCGCTTTTTGAAAAACGTTACAGGGCAAGCAAGTCAATGTTTGTGTACGTAGGTACGTATATTTTTCCGCGATGTTCTGTGATCTTTGTTCCCGGGGGGAAATGATTCAGTTGTTGTTGTTGTTGTTGTTGTTGTTGTTGTTGTTGTTGTTGTTGTTTTCTAAGCTTTCACCGTCAAACGCTTGTTTGGTCCTGTTAGCGTGATTCTGCAATAGCGCCTGCAACGCTTTCTTTAGTCACACAGGTCCATTTTCAACCTGACCTTGTATTGAGCTGGGCCACTGGTTGGTGCAGTGGTTCCCAAAGACGACTTTGATTCTCAGTGGTGTGGAACCTGTACAGGTCCATTTTGAAGTTAAATGTACTCAAGTTACCACATAGCGCGCCTTTGTCCCTTGAATAGCAAAATGACATTCAACTGTTCAATTGGTAGAGAGAGTAGCAGGATGTCAAGCATACAGAGGAATCCACAAGAATTATTCAGATAAGGTCATGGAGGAGGTCTATTTCCTGGATGGCTTCATCAACTTGGAACAGGAAGTTGGACTGTTTCCCATGCATAATGTAAAATACGTTTGGGGAGGAAGTAGGATGTTGCAAGTGCATTCCAGGTGAGAGGCTGTGAAACTCAGCGGCAGCATTTGTCCCAACATGCCTATCAGTCAAACGAGGCACTGCATTAAAAGCAGCTTGCTCGGCGGGATGGTGGCAATGCATTTTTTGGGAGTGACTCATGGGAGGAAAGAGTAGGACTCAAAAAAAAAATAAAAAAATCAAGGTGTCATTATTGTGCTTTTATAAGTGCGATGCTGTAATATTAGTGCTATTTTTCTTCATCAAAATTCCCACTAATGCTACGCCTACATTACACCTAACCTTAACCAGTAACACTAAGCATAAACTTAAACCAAACCTTAACCCTAGTTTAAAACCCGAAGCCATGTATATTATTGATACGTTCCTTTTTCAACGCTAACCATCGGTCCAGCCGTCCCTCTTCAAACCTAACGAAGGGGACGTCTTATTTGCCTTGGGCACAGCACCACCTAGTGACGTTTGCATCTCACTGCACACGCATCTTCACCTTTCCAGTATAAAAACAACAACAACCCACACACACACAGGAAGTAAATTGCACCAAAAACAAGTTTATTCTATAAAAGAAGGAAGGAGGATGAGGAGTAATCATCACAAGTATACAGAAGAGAAAAACAAAGGACTTTTTAAACACCAGAGTAGAATCACAGTATCAAAAAGCTCACGTTTCTTTTTTTCCTTCTTTACATCTCTTTGTTCTGTACACAAATACAAAAAAAAAATATTCTTATAATATTCCTCTCATTATTCTTATTATTCTAACCATAATAACTGCATTGCACTGAGTAAATAAAGAGTACTGGCCCGCTAAAAATTACTGCATTCATCAGGGAGGGGTTAAGAAAACGTCCAAGATAAAAGTGGCGATGGATGGCGAGCGAGTAAGACGCACAAAAGTGGCCATTCAAATTTGACTTTTTAAAATAGGTTTGTCAAACATACAGAATAGGTTAGGCTAGCTAAACAAGCCCTCCCCCCAAAAAAGATAATTATCATCAGCTAAAAAAAACAACAACAAGGTTTTGGACGCTATTTATGATTGTTCGAAATAGTTTCATCGAAGCTACATATGTTAGCAGGTATAGCTAAGCACGGTGAGTGTCTATTTTGGGGATTTTTGCGTGATAAGACTTTGATCATTGAGAGCAGAAGGCAAGCCTGGTTTCTAAAACGTTAGCATTTATTGCTAATTAGCCCATCAAAATCAACACAGAATCAGTACCCCAAATTGTTAGCTTTTGGTGGCTAGAATTCAAAATAATAGAAATGATTGCGTTGATTGAACACACCGCAATAGTTTTGTCACTTGTGGCTGCATGCTAGCATTTTAGCATGTGTCTTTTTTCTTTTTTTATTTCACGTTCTTCTTTTTGTAGAAAAATGTGAAACAAAACAAAAATGGACAAATTGGCACACAAAATCGTCAAAGGGCTAACCACTAGCTTGCTGTTGCTCAAACAAACATCGGTACCCATGTGGAACTTTTTCTTTCCTTAAAGGTTTTGTGCAGAAGTGATCATATCAAACTCTTTTCTTTTTATAGGTAACATATTTGTATCCTCAAAAAAGCCAGGCTTTTTCGCACGCACGCACGCACACACACACACACGGCGACATGCTCGCCAACGTCACTTGTTGAAAACAAGAGGGCAACTCTCCATGCAACACAAATATGCACAACACAACTGGGACCAATAGTATTATTCTTATTATTGTCATTTGTAAGAAACTACAAAAAAAGTTGTAAAAAAAAAAAAGGAGAGGGAAGGGGTTCACATTATTTAGTCAGTGTTAAAAATAGAACTCCACCCGTTACATTTACTTTTTAATTATATACATTTATGTACACGGATTCTTTTTTTTCAACTCTGTTTTCTTTTTCTTGTTGTTGCCGTCTTTATCCTTAATGTTTACAAAAGAATGCATAAACTCTTCTAGAAAGATGTGCTTTTTCCATTTTCTTCTTGTAGTCAGACCAAATAAAAAAGGCGGGAAACGCGCAAACAAAAATCCCTCCGAACAAGAATCCGTTCGGATGTTTTATGCGTCAAAGTTGGACGTAGTTTCTTGTCTCATCCGACCGGAAATTCACATGGCATTTTCGCTCCCGTGACCTACTTTTCAAAATGTTGTTAGTCGCCACTCTCCCCTCCCCAATATTGAAAGCTCCCCCCCCCCCCTATAATCCCCAACTTCGGTTCAAGCTCAACGTGCCCAGAATGCACACTCGTTAAGTAAAAAAAAAATAAAAATTCAGATGATGTATTTGTCGCAAAACATGCAGACGAAAAAAAGAAACATGCGCGACCACTTGGCAAAGTCGGGTAAAAGTTCCCGTATTTCCCTGCGATAAGGTTTGAACTTCTCCGCCGACCACTACTTCACAGCGTTTAAAAGACGACCAAAGACTAGAAATAGTTCAAAACGACAAAAGCCAGACTCTGCCACACGGGTCGGAAAAGCGTAGACAAACCTCAACGATAACACGCAAATACTGTTTTTTTCTTCTTAAAGTGTGTGCAGGATATGCAACGAAAAATGCGATGGGAAAAGTCTTTAGAAAGTTCACAGTTGTCATAGCGCGCCTGAATTGATAAGGAGTGTCCCAAAACCCGATGGCAAAAGGAAACGGCTCACACCGAAGGTGAACTCTGTGTCAATTTATACTGTAGGAAATTCTGCTTACGATGAAGACCCGAATGAAAGACATGAGAAATGTCGTCCGTCGTCTGGAAGTCTATTTTTCCTCATAGTTGAAATGAAACGCCGCGCGCTTCATGGATTAAAAATGGACTTGTGCTGCAGTGAACCACTTTGAACAATGCCAAAATTAACACAGTTGGACTTGGGCGGTCGCTCGGTCGGTCCTATTGCGAAAAGCCGTTTGCTCATCTAAAAGTAAATGCCGCACCCCAAGAACGACATATCGTATGCCTGACAACAAATTTGCATTTTCATTCACCTGGCAAAATGTGCTATTCAGGGTGTTAACTTTTCCATCTAAAAATGAAACGCCACATCCCAAGGATGAGATCACTGTCCAACCTTCCCTGTGCATCGAGACAACTTGTCAAATGCATTAAAAGGGTAAAGAAAAAGAAAGGGGGGGGGGGGGGGGGGGTTGAAATCCAGAACAAAATGACTTGTTCAGGAAACTACTTTTAGACCATAAAAATTAAACACCGCACCCCCAAGGATATAAAAAGCTCAACTCCTGTGATGCAACAAAAAAGAATCTATCAGCGTTAGGAAATTGAAAAAAAGAGAGACCCGGCTGTCCAAACATCTAGTTTTATGATCAAATGCCGCACCCAAGGCAAAAAAAACCCAACGTCATCTCCTGTGCTACAATGTGACAACTTCAAAAATGCATTCAATAGGTAGGGCGGTCCTGCGATTGGGGGGGGGGGATGGGGGTGACGTCCACCAAAAAAATGTCTCGTCCAGCCTTCTACTTTTGGATCCTAAACAATGAAATGCCGCACCCCAAGAAGGAAACGCATCTTACGTCACGGCCTGTGCTGCAGCCAGACAGCGAGCGAGCGAGCGAGCGTGCCCAATGCATTGAAAAGGTTCGCATTCCTGCCAGAAAAAGAAAATAGGGAAAAAATGTCTGGGCGGACGACGGATGAGTGGAAAAAGAAATCCTCAAGCTCCATGAATGCCTGGTACTCCTGCAGAAGAGGAGTCCGAGAACTGTAGTTGTAAAGTTTGTTTTGAAGGCGACGGGAGAAAAAAAGCCACAATCAATCCAAAGGAGTTCACATCATGACGTGGCGGCGGCGGTGCAAGGACAGGTGGTCGGAGCGCGAGAAGGAGCGGTCGCACTCGGTGCAGCGAAAGGGCTTGATGCCCGTGTGCTTGCGGAAATGCCGAGTCAGCTCGTCGGAGCGGGCGAAACGCCAGGTGCAGCCCTCCCAGGTGCAATGGTAAGGCTTCTCACCTGTACAGGGCGGGAGGGAGCAAAGGTCAGGCAGGCAGGCAGGCAGGCTTAAGCACTTTCTTCAAGCTTTTGGAGTCATGGACCGTCCGTCATTTCCGTTAGCTGCTCTAATGCTCTGATTTGCTTTAAGCTAGTTGACTTTGAAATGCTAGCGTTGAAATAAACAACATCGAATTCCCTCGTTTACAGCGTGGCGCATCAGCGGAACATCAGCTGTCAGAATTTCCGTATTCACCTGTGTGTATCCGTCGGTGAGCTTTGAGGTGCGAGCTCTTGGTGTAGACTTTTTTGCAGCCTTCGTAGTCGCACATGTGGATCCGCCGCCTTTTGACATCTGGGGAGTCGGGGTCCGCTGGCTCCAAGTCCAACATGGACCTGAGGCCCAACAGAAGTAGACTGAAATATCTTGTACAATGTAATGGTGTGGTAGGCAGTGAGTCTGGAAGGCCACCAGGGGGTGCCAAATAGCTACTCGAGTCACAAACCAGATACAATCGTTTTTTTTAATATACATTAAGTTGTCTGTATAGCTAGCGAGTGAGGGTTTTTGTTTATTTTGTTTTCATTAACTTTATATTTGATTCTTTTTCTTTTGCACATGTTTTGTCTCTATGATGACATTTCATGTTTTGCATGAAGGGGCCTATCGTCTATTACGTCAGATTTGGTATTGGTGTCATTGGTTTTAGAGTGTTCCTCCACCTTTTAAGCCATTACAGAGCCTTTTGTTCTTTCTTCTATGGGCCCGGTAAAGGAAGGTCAGTGACAGGCAACTTGGAAAACGAGGTGTGGCGTACACACGTGCGCACTCGCACATCAGATAACAGCTAAGCTCCAAGGTCCACACCCTAACTTTCCGTTAACACCGCAACGCCTCGCCCATGTAGGTGTGAAGAAGACACTCTGACTTATTTCCAGACTCAAACAAACGAAAAACCTTCCGGGACCGATGCGTTAAGTACATATTTCAAGTCAAATTCCAAACACGGCGAATAAAAACTCTTGAATATTTGCGTGTAACGCTAATCCTAATAAATGCGGTGCGTGTGCGCTCACCCTGCATCCAGGCTCTGGGCGCTGATTGACGCCGATCCGGACTCGGTTCCGCTCTCCACGTCGCTGTCGCTGTGATATTCCACCGGAGACGTCGAGCCGGGCTTAATGCGAACTGAGCAAAACAAGACCAGGCGATCATGCAAAAACATTCTGATGTGACGCTACATTTCCATTACCCTGTTGGCATTACACTGCACGTTTATACCGTGAGGTTTACATTGTTTACATCGCATTAGCTTATGCTATGCTAGCTTTATGCAATGTTACTTTGCTCATGTTTTCTTAGTATTACACGACCTTACTTTATGCTTTGCCCCGCTTGCACTGCGACATGACTCTGCGTTATGCTATCTTGCGCTAGCTTCTTTTGACCTCCATGAGCTTACGCTACATGACTTTGTCTATACGCTGCTATGAAGGAAAATATGAAAAGTTGAAGTATACTGCAGACGTAAACTGGAAGGGCAGAGAGTTGAGTGGAAGCGTTACACCCTGCAGGATAAACAACGTCCACGCTGCACGGAGGCGAGGGAAGGATCAAGGGTGTGGCACGCTAAAGGAGCGATGCGTGCAATTTGGTGCCGAGACACGCACATAGCAAAATGAAATGTTCTTCCTCTCTGGAGACAATGATTCCACCCACTCCCTCTCAGGCACCGCCCATTTAAAAGAAAAAAAGCAACATGCACTCTTAACCCTCACTTCCTCGCCATAAGATCTTTGCCTGAAATATACGAATAGAATCGAGACAACAAGCTAGCTAGCAAATAGCTAACTAAATGGAGTGGTGGCTCCAGCTACTCTTTAGCGCCACAATAAGTTCCGATAAAAGGTACAGAAACTACAGACAAGTCATCCATGGTCTATGAGAGGCATGGGCCGGCGTTCCTGACCTGAGCCTTCCGACCGTCCGTCGCTGCCAATGAGCGGCACGGTGATGGCCGCGGTGGCGGCCGCCACGCTGTCTGCGGGCACGGCGGTGTAGACCAAGGGTAAGGACTGCACCACCACGGGGATGGTCTGCAGCTGGCCCACCTTGCTGGGCATGCTGACCGACGGGATCGTGTGGATGACGTGCAAGATCTGTTGGCCGCCTGCGCCCTGCGTGGCCAAAATGGAGCCCGGCGATAAAACCTGGGGGGGGGGAGCAAGTACGTCACCCATCACTTCTAGCGAGTGTTGACGCGCGCTTTAAAAGTTAGGCTAGCTGTTGTTCACCATGGATCCTATGGACTGTACGTTGGAGGTGACGGGCGTGGCCGTGAGTCCAGGCTGTGCCAGGCCGCTTCCCGGCGCGGGGTTGACGGGCACGTTGACGGTGGGCAGTGAGGACGAGCGAGGCTTGTGCAGGGACAGGTCCACCGGTTCCGTTTGGTCCTCGGCTGGGCTCGGCGAGTACGGCTCGGTCTTGCAGCTCCGCGCGTCCGTCTTTGCGTCGGGGTCACTTTGGTGGGAACGCTCGTCTCCGACGTCAGCCTGACAGACGAGGAAAGAACAACGGAAAATTCATTTTTGGAAAATGTGACTTTTGGGGACCAAATTTTACAGTTTGATCAGAATGTCGCGCAATCTAGAATAAAAATATCACTTTGTTTCATGTGGCCTAGTGGTAGAGTGTCCGCTGCCCTGAGACTGGAAGGTTGTGGGTTCAAACCCCGGCCACCAAAGGCTATAAAAATGGGACCCATTGCCTCCCTGCTTGGCACTTCGCATGAAGGCTTGGAATTGGGGGGTTCGATCACCAAACGATTCCCGAGCGCGGCGGGACCGCTGCTCCTCACTGCTCCCCTCTCCCCCAGGGGATGGATCCAAATCACAGGGGGATGGCTTCAATGCAGAGGACAAATTTCACCACACCCAGATATGCGTGTGTGCGTGACCATCATTGGGACTTTTTACTAACATGACCCGTTCGTTTCGGGTCGTAAGTATGTCATGATTTCTTTCTTGCTGTCATACTTTCTCACGAAGCGACACGTCGTGACTTTTAACCTAGGCGAGGAGCTGAATGCTAACTAAGACTTTTTCCGGCCGGCAAGGGCCTGCCTGCTTTTCGCCGCATGTCGTTGACGGGGGAAAACAATGGCCCGCTGTGTGGGATGCAACCAGAAAGCAGGCTGAGGGGGGAAGTGGACGAGAGAGAAAAAGAAGCACAAGAAGAAGAAACTGGCCTCCTTCCAGTTCAGTTGAGCGTGGCTCGGCTCTGGGCGAGGGCCAGGTCGAGGCCTCTATTTGGCTCTTTTAGATCGGGTG
The DNA here is from genome assembly GCF_033458585.1 of Syngnathus typhle. Taxonomy (NCBI): domain Eukaryota; kingdom Metazoa; phylum Chordata; class Actinopteri; order Syngnathiformes; family Syngnathidae; genus Syngnathus; species Syngnathus typhle. The sequence goes on along the minus strand of NC_083752.1, from coordinate 891,064 downwards.
ACGCGGGACAACCGGAAGGCCGGGCACGCGAGCACACACGCACACACACACACACACACACACAGACCAAAATGTCCTCTTCTTTTCGTAAGTCGAACATGTCGATAGGAGAGCAAAGAGGTGAGGCGGCGAGAGGAGACGAAGGGGGAAGAGTGGGCGGGAAAAAAAGGGCCTCACGTCGCCATGGAAACTGGGGAGCTATCAGCCGCCTCCACGTTGTGGCACTCCTTTGCCTTCCCCGTCCGGCAACACCCTCATCCGTCCTCGCTCACCTTTCTCCTTCCCTCCCTCTCGACATCTTCCCGCTCGCTTGCGCCAACCACACCCTTCCCGCCCATGTGGCTTTTGCTTTGCCGCCATTTTGTGTGGCGCGCTTCAGAAAGTGGGTCAACCATGTCCTCGCCTCACAATTCATTCACGCCGCCCGGCCACGGAAGGAAATGGCGAATCGATGGGATTTACACGGAACCCGGCGAAGGCAGGATGCCCTTTAACGCATTGGGCTCCCGTCCGTCCGTCCGTCCGCCGCCCCTCCCTTTAAGGTCACCTGAAGATACTTCAATGTATTGTATTGTTTATTCATTTCATGATTTGACATTTACTTGAAATATGTTCTAATGTTATTCTCATTGAGAGTTTTACTATTCTAAACGATTTATACTTTTATCATGGGTTGACTTTAGTCACCAACGGCAATGGCGCAGCACGCCGCCGGACAGTCTCGTTAGCTTTCACTTCCTGTCATTTTCGCTGGCGTTTTTCTCGCTCGGGGCGCCTATCAATAGGCCGAGGATCGAGGGAGGGAAAAAAAAAAAGCCCACAGCGCGACTGTTCATTTTCATCAACATGTGCAGCTGAGCGGCACGGTCGTTACGCTCGGATATCAGAAAAAAAAAAGAAAGTGAGCAAAAACAACAGCTGGCTTGGATAGAAACCAGAAAAGATGCCAGCAGGCCGCCTCTCCTTGGCCTAGGCCCACCCGCCGGCTGCCTCGCCCACCTGTTAGCGTAGCCCGCTAGCCCCACCCTGACGTTACCTAACCCAACGCTAGCGCTGTTGACGACGCGGCGGCGGCGGCGGCTGCTTAGCGACACCCACCGCAAAGTCATGGACTCCGCCTGCGGAAGAAGACCTTCAGGCTCAAAGCATGCAGTGAGGAAAGAAGAACTCAATGGACTTTTTGAGACCTTTTTAACTTTTGGTGCAAAATCCAATTCAATTTGTGGCATCACAAGTGTTTTCCTAATTTGCTACGTGCTAAACAATGGCGCTCTATTGTGTGACATGCGATAGTCATGACAACATTGCTAAAACATTAGCCAACGAGTTTTGTTACACTTCCTTTGACCGATTGCAGGGCAAAATGAAAACTCATTTGTAAAAACATGACAAACGTTTTGTTATTGTCAGTCGGCATCGTTAAGGTTAGCGGTCGACAAATGTGGGTTTGTCACATGGTTTCTTCTGCCAAAACTGCCGGACTCCAGTTTCAACTCTGCAACCCCGCTGGTGGCATGTCCGGACTTGTTAGCCAGTGAGGCGCTAACAAGAATTTACTAGCATTCAATTGCTCTGCTATTTGTTCAAATGGCACTTGATTTGGAAATCGATTGCGATGCACCCGGCCGGGATGTCTTTCCCCTGCGCCGCCTTCTCGTCGGAGCTCTGAAACCTCCCGTTGCTCTCGAACGCACCATATGGGAGTGATGACATCATCAGCCCGCACCAGCTTAGGCGTCGCCGCATTTGCTACCGCGCCTTTCCCACTGCCCCCTCCCCCATCCATCCCCAACAAAATTGTGCATGGTTGTGTCCTTTTGCTGATTTGTCTCACACGCACACACACACGAAAGCCTCCTGGCTCGAGTGCGAGGCCGCTAACCTCTCATGACAAACACGTGTGCGAGTGTACTTCTGTGTGTGTGTGTGATTGCTGCCAACGTCGTGCATGACTGCTCTTGTTTGCTGGAGGACAACCGACTTGTTTACGTGCACACACACACACACACACACACTCACTCGCACACAAGGCCTTGTTTGTGCGAGTGTGTATAGCAGAGAAAGAGAGATTACAGAGCTATTCAGTTTGCTATGCTGGTAGCTATTCAGTGGTTGTGTATGTATGTGCGTGCGCGTGTGTGTGTGTGTGTGTGTGTGTCTGTGTGCGCATGTGGGGGTGTGTTATTGGCTGAAGTGGAAAAAGGTGGCAGAGGGAGGTGCGGTGGGAACGGAGGAGTCTTTTTGGGCAACTCCCGCGGTTGCTACGGCGACAACGAGCGGAAGCGCAGTCCGGCCGCTCCCCTCAACACATCCTATTTGGGGCGAGGTGATGTTAGAAGAAGAATGAAGGTAGAGCAGGAAGTAAGAGCTTCGACCCATTGAAGGTCCAGGTGGTGAACTTTGCACCCGACGTTTCATTTAATGAGGCTGACCCAGATGCTCGGTGACCAATTTTATCCAAGGGGAGACGAAGGGCAGTGAGAAAACGGGGCCCGAAAACAAAGACGAGACTGGGGATGGTGACTGTGTACGGATCAGACCTCTGCCAAGGTTCAAATCTTCTTGGCTAGGATTTTTTTTACAAAAATGGTATCATACCTAGTAATTGTATAGCATGTAACCTCCAAACTTGCGATTAATCATGTATCCAAGAGGAGACTTAGGGCAGCAGCAGCTAGTAGCAGCAGCTAGAAGCATCTAGTAGCAGCAGCTAGCAGCAGCTAGCAGCAGCAGCTAGTAGCAGCAGCTAGCAGCAGCGGACTGAAAACTGTAAAGTATAATACTCCAGGGTCCAAAATGGTCAATTCATGTTAGCATGTGGGCTTAATCTGGCTTTATCTCAATGTGTATCCCCAGATGTTCATGGACACATTATGACCAAGAAGAGACCAAGACTACAAAGTATAAAAGTGCAGCAGCGACAGGATGAGGTGAGCAATTTTCTCCTTTCTCTCAACATATGCTTCAATGTCCAATGACAGTCAAGCTGATTGTAGATATACACACACACACACACACACACACATTCCATTTGAACCACCTCTTAAAAACCAACCTCCTCACTGTTAGCAATCAGATGATGTGTTGTTCACTGACCAACTGAGCCTCGACAGAGTCATGTGATTGCGACGTGAAATGAAAAAGGGTCCGAGCAGTGAGCCTTGGGGAACTTCTTGGATTAAAATCGCTATGCTCTGATGCTTCCTGGAACAAAGGGAAGTCTGTCTTTGGGGCTAAATGTGCCACAAGTCTCATTCTAGTTTCCCCAAGATGAACTTTTGACCTTTTTCACACAGTCAGAGATCATTGGACATTGGGAGAAGTGAAAAACACGAAAATGTCTCATATCCACCCTCATGTCTGTCTAGTTCATAAATAGCAGCACAAAAGCTGGGGGGGAAAACTCACTGGGATGAAGATGAGATGCAAACATCATCTGAGTTCCTGGTGTACTTATCTATCTCGCCATCGGAACATGGCTGGGCGTCTTCATCCCGCATTCTCACATACCGTCGCGAGCATGGGCACTTTTCATGTTGCAATCTCTGGGAGAACATTCGCTCTCGAACTTTTCAAGGCAAAACATGGGGACGTGGCGTCCCCACACACATTTTACATAGGAGTTGATGTGACTGGTTCTCATCACCAGACACCAACCCCAACCTGCTATCTACTAACTAACTAAATGCTAGCCACTTTTAAAAGCCGCTTCATGCTAACTGCTGGATGCTCATTGCTAAAGCACTCTTTGCTAACCCTCAAATGGACCCACACCCACCACACGTACTCCCCCCCCCCTTTCTTCCTCCCTCTTCCTCCCCCTCACCGTGCACTCCATCTCCTCTGGCTCCGCTTTGATCTGGACTGAGGGCATGTCTGACGCCTCCTCTCCCTCCTCTTCCTCCTCTTCCTCCTCCTTGGCCGGTGAGGGCGGCGCGGCCTCCTGCGTCAGGGCAGCGACCGGCGGCGGCTGCGGCTGCTGCTGCTGCTTCTTCTTCTTCTTCTGGGCACCGCTCCTCCTCTGAAAGGAGAAGGAAAGTGTCATGGACAGGAGTGAAGGTAGAAAAGTTGAGGAGGAGGTAAGACGTGAACATTTAGTACCTCACTTTGATGTAGGGAGAGAGAGGAGATTTTTCAAAGGACAGAGGTTGGAAAGAAGAAGAAGAAGAAGGAAAAAAAGGAGGCCTAATGTGGAGGCAGGCTTCCACTGAGGGAATGAGGAGCCGGCGAGGAATAACAAGCCAGAAAACGAGAGCCAGGTTGGGAGGGGGAGCAGGGAGGAGTCGCCCCTCCCTACCTCCCTCCCTCCCTTTCAGCCAGGCAAGCGGACACACCCTTTTCTGGAAACGCGCACACACAATGAGGTGTGGCTGGCGAGGCCTTTTCTGTCCGCACACACGCACATTTACATAAGTCTCAACTCCTGATAAACAAACCATTTCCTCAAAGAACTTCCTCCATGGATGGTCACAACAACGTACCAGACGGTTCCAAAGTCGCCCAAAAGTAAATGCCAAACCAAGGATGACCTTAACACAAGTCTAGCTACTTCAAGGGCCAAAAGTGGTTTGAAACAAAGGTAAACATCTGGACATGCCACGCCCTCCCCGCCCCTCAGCTCACCAACACCAACCAACCATCCAAGCAACCTCCTTGAGCTTTCAAATGCTCCACCTTCCACCCTCCGACCGATAGCATATTTAGCATGAGCACAATAACGATCTCATAATCACTTGAAACGTGTCGTCACAGGACATCACAGTAGTGACTTCAAAGTCCCTAGCTAAATGTGCCTTGGAAAATGGCCGCTTTGATTCTTAAACAGGATATTTAGTACATTGACACGTGCTCCAAAAATGATGACGGTGTGACCAAATGCACTCTGGGATGGTAGATTCAATTCAATTTAATTTACGGCAAAGTTTGCATCAGTAATAAACAAACATGTCAGTTACTGAGATCGACGTATGCTATGTGGAACTGAAAATGTTGATGAATCATTTTCGTTCGGATTAAAAAAGGTCCGACGCAAAAGTTAAAGCAATCGCCTACAATTGAAACGTTTTCGTAATGGGCACTATTTTGTTGTTGTTTAGCACTGAGTTGATTTGGCGTTTGTTTTACTAGCTAACAAATTTCTTCCAGGGTGTGTCTGAGGAACTTACAAAGGACTCCATGTGGAAGGAAGCAATGAACTAAAAGCAGTCTCAAAGTGCATCCACCAAAGTTAAACTTGCATTAAATGCTAACCAGAGTCACACAGCAGTGGAAGTACAAACGAGTGGGCGTATTCAATTATTGATGCGCTGAAACGCGAGCTGCATTGTAATGGAGACGTCTCAACTTTGGAGAGCAAAGTCAAAGTTGGCTAACGTGCTCCGCCCACATGCCATCTCTGGGCATTGTGTAGAGCAGGTTAGCTTACTTAGCATTTGTAGCAAAGCAGAAGGCTGGCTATTTTGGTAGAAGGATGAAAAAGCCCAAAATGATCACAAAATGACCTTGCTCATGATTTGGATCCACAAGCAAACGATTGTTCAAGTGCAAAAATGGCAATCATCCTGTCTTCGGGCATGGCTTCTTGAGAATTTATTTTTTTTGCGGCTGATTGACATGCCTACAAAATGACAGAGTGATTTCTTTTTTTGCCAGTCTGGGCCTCCGCGGACTCGATCGTCAAAGAGTGTTTGTCATGTGACTCGGCCGTAGCGGATTCCACACTGAGGTGTGGCCTGGACCAATCGGCTACGGGGTGTGACTGTCTGCGTCACCCCTCCCAAACACGCATGAACTCCATTGTGAGAGGGACAGAGCCCCCTCTGTGCTTTGAAACAAAGGTAAAGGCCTCTCTCTCTCTCTCTCTCTCTCTCTCTCTCTCTCTCTCTCTCTCTATGCCACACCTTCCCCCCCACTCTGCTGACCAACGCAAGCCTCCTTGCAATTGTCCACTTTCCTTCAACATACATACTTTTAAACATTCCCGCCTACGATATTTTTTATATTATCGATATTAATTGAAGTGCTTACTCTGAATCCATTTGATTCTGCAAAACTTTGTCATTTAGATTCTTATTGGCTTTCAGGCAACTCAAACCCCCATTCATCGACGAATGATCTGCCACCATAGTTGCTGCTGTTTTGGTTAGCACTTGCGTAACCGGGGACACTTTTGGCGTCCTTATGGCAAACAGTGGGCCTCAATTTCACTTGGTAACAATAAGAAAGAAAAAAGATCAACATTATCATTCCTTAAGTTCAAAAATCGTGTAAATCTACCCCCCCTCACCTCAAGCAAGATTCTGAAAACAGCCGGGAGTCCAGGGCCCAAGTCGTGAAACCAAATAGGAAAACACAACAGGGGTGCTGCTTGGGAAACTGTAAGGACAGTGCAAGCGCGCCCCGTCGAATGGGGAAACAAGCGCTATTGTTAAGCCGCCGGCTAAATTAAACACCCTTCTCCAGTTCGCTTGTCCAAAGATTGACTTTCGAATGTCCCGGCGTGCATTGCAACTGCGATTTTGACACGGGGGGGAAAATCAAATCATATATATATGTGTATATATATATATATATATATATATATATATATATATGTATGCCTGCAAGTATCATGACATCATCTGTCTGTGTTGCTCCACCATTTGTGTTCTCGAGTATTAACACTGCGACACAGATGCTATTCCTTGGCTCGCTCAACTGTAGCGTTCTGCATTGTTTGTTGATATTTAGCCAAACAGACCTAATCAAGGATGCAGTTGGTTTGATCAAGGGTAGACATCAAAACATTTTTTTGTTTGCATACATTTCAAATTATAAAACGGAAACTAGGGGACAATTTTTCTTCAAATGAGAAACAACAGCGCTAACAATGTGTTTGAGAGCCCTGTTCGCTCCAACCGTGTTCCAAAAAAAGGCTCCAAAACATTTGCAAAAATGTCTTTTGGCCTTGACGGCCTTAACGTGAGGCAGCCCGAGAGGCCGCAACCACAAAGAAGGATTAGTCAATAATTCCTCAAGGTTTGTTTTGACCTAATCTGGAGCACCCGCTAATAAGAAGTCATCTGGACTCCAACCGGGTCCACTCAGAAAAGGCAAGAGTAGAAATTGTCTGCAAATCCAACTCGGACGAGGCAGTTAGGGTGGAGGCTTCGGTGGGGTGGGTTTAGGGGTGGGTTCTGTTAGCATGGAAGACCTTATGAGGACCACTAGACTGCCAGAGGAGGGGCCTCACTCTGGGAGTGCAGAGTTCCAGGAACTAGAAAAAAAGAAAAAAAAAAAGGGTGGGGTGGGCGCGACCCTGTCAGCTTGTGATCTCCACACAGGAAGTCGGGGAGGGTTAGGGTTATTGAGGGTGGGGGTTGGTTAGCCAAGGAGACGACCAAGAACCAAAAGACAAGAAGGGAAAAAAAAAGGTTGAGGAGACAGTGAAAAAATAGTGTTTGGGGAGAAAAAAATGTTGCACCCCTTTTTGTACTCATCCCAAAATCCTTTCTAATATAAAAGTAGAGCTTTGGCACCATCTTGTGGCATCCTTGTGCCAAGGAACTATGTGGAAGTTAGGGGTAGGTGCTTCATTTAGTCAGGCAATATCCCTGTCTAATAGAAAAGTAGTGCTTTGACACCATCTCATGACATATGCAGGCAATTTGTGACCCTTTTGGCACCTATCTTAAAAATAATAATAATAATAATAATGGGGTCATTTCAGCTGTTCCAGACTGCAAACATTTTCTTCATGCCAACAAAAGAAACGTCACTGGAACTATTCAAGGTGTTTCTTTTTCTTCCGTTTTTACTCCCGCCATCACATTTGAAGAGAGACTGAAGTATTTGTGGCGAGGGCTTCAAACGCATCTCTGTCCCCGGCACTTTAATAACAAGCTATTTTTACCCGCTAAAAGGCCAGCCGAGCGTGAACCGCGTCCACGCGTTAACGCTCGGCCGGCTACCAGCTCGGAAGGAGACGCAAGAGTCACGTCGGAGGTGCGTGCGTCCGTCCGGCAAAGTGGATTGGAGCACAGTCAAACAGTCAAAAGTTTGGCAGCCAAAAGCTTGTTAAATACATTCAAAGGATAACCCCACTTTTGCTTCAGTATTTTTGTGTGATTGTTAACGATATTTTATTTTGTGCACACATTTGACTCAAGAGAATTTAAAAAAATGTTTGTCTTGAGATATAAAGAAAAAAAAAAGTAAACACACGTGTGCGTCAGACCCCTACCAGTAGATGGGGCTAGCAAAATTCACAACATCCAGCCACCATCACGTCACAGTGAAAAGCACCATTGAACATTGTAGAAGAACAACAGGGAAGGCCCCAATGCAAATTGAATGGACATCAATGATACACCCATTTGTCACTATTTCACCCTTTTGCCACCAGTCCTCTTCTGTACCAATACAAAAACAATCACTTTGATGATGCCTTCGAGTGGACGCCAAAACCGTAGGAACATCCAAATCTTTTGAAACCCTCCAAAAAAATGTGGATACCACCAACATGAAAACTGGCGAGTTGCTGGCTAATGTTTGGACGATCTGCCACTATGATTAGCAGACTAGCATATTAGCATAGCTCCACTTAAGCGTTATTACATGCTTCCCCCATTACAGCGTGAGAGAAAGTAGGCGGGACAGGCGAGTCTAACTGGGTCAGCGCTCTGCTCGCTCGCTCGCTCGCTGTCACTGCACACACAAACACACACACAGGTCCTCACCATGTGTGTGTTTGGGGTGGGGGGTGGGGAAATGCCCCCTGCAGGATCCACACATATGCGCTGGTAACGCGGCTGCCCGCTCCCACGAGCTGCTCGGAGGCGGAGACCTCCCCCAAGGCATCCCAGCAAAAAGCAAAAACACATCACATTGCAGAGGATCTTTTTATTTATTTTTTTGCACAATGTGCGTGAGTAACGAGGGTAAAAATACAGTGACCGCACGCTCCGGGTTCACGTCAAGTTCAGCCCTAAAAAGTCGTTCTGACATGCTGGACTGCAGTGAGAGATGAAAAAGGGAAATTGCGAGATGGAAATAAGACTTGAGTTGTCGTGGGGGGAGCAACAAAAAAACTGAAGTAAACGTGAAATGAATGTCAATTGCAAAAATGTTGGTGCACTAACAAAACCATCTCTGTCAGATAGTTTGTATTTCTATCGGATCGAGGAGAGCGACTAAGGGCAATCCTCGTTCTCCTCTCTGATCAAATGCGTTTCAATGTTTGCTGCGGGGTGGCCTTTCCAGTTTTGCCTGCAAAAACGACCACCCCGAACCAAGACGAGTCCTCGCACGCACGCACGCACAGAGTGCACATGAGAGTGAAACGAAACACCGGGTGTGTCCTCCCTCCATCTGGCGAGCAGTGAGCCAAGCTAGAGAAGCCGCCTGCCTCTTATCACACCACACCCTGCTGACGCAAAGCTGGCCGCCACTTCCCTACACACCCTCTTATCCGCACACGCACACATACATACATACAGCGCAAACAAACACGCTTGAGCAGCTTCTGTGGTCAGAAGGTTCCCCAAACGTTGTGTTGAAGGACACCGAGTGCATGGCGCTGTCAGCGAGCGTTGACGGAACCAAAGAGAAACTGAAAGCAGCACGTATTTCAGAGCATTCATAAAAACGGCGAGAAATCATTCGAGATGAGGCGCAATAAGAAACGACGAGCAGAGCAGTCCAACCTTTCGGCGTATTTGACCCAAGGCGAGACTGACTACCGAGTACCACGCTGATGCAACATGCTAAGCTAACATGAGCCTTTTTGCGTTGACTTTTGTTATTCTCAGCATGTGTTGATTGCTATGGAGATGCATTTGTTCTGAGAAGAGAGTGAGGTCAAGTGGAGACTAAGGGTGTAGTTGATCCAAGTGGAGACTGTGCAGTAGCACAACGCAGCACTTGCCAAGCTAACAATTGCATGTGTGCTTTTTTCAGTTATTGCCATGAAGCTGATTTGATCCAAGAGGAGACTGAGGGCAAACTCTCAGACCTCCAGAGTGAACACCGCCACAAGGTGAGCTGTATGTTGGTCTTTATTTATGCTGTCTGCAGTTTATATTTACTTCTTGGCATTTGTGGCATGAAATTATTTTTTATTGGCGCCGGGGGTATCCGGGAGGAGACGAAGTTTCTTGAGAAAGTTGTGTGTGTACATCTATAAATAAAGCTCAAACAGGGCGGAGCATCAAATGAAGAAAATAACGTCCTCATTGCAGCTTCAGGAAATGAGCCAACTTCCTCCCCAGTTTATTGACTCAAGAAACATCTTCCCTCATACGACACTGTGGGCTTTACGTTGCCTTGTCATGTCGCTATGTCCGTGTGGCGTGGGAAATGATCAAATGTCCCGCTAGAAAATGATAAGACATGAATATCAGGTCCCCTCCATGGCCACTATCGGCAGCGCAGCACATTAATTTTCGCTCCCCGCCTCTGCCGCGCACCACGCCGACGACCTGCCGCTCGTTAATTGTCGCTGACAATGTCGCCGCTCGGCGACCCCGACGTGCCGCCGCCCGCCAGCGGCGACCCTCGGGCTGGCCCCGAAGCGCTCGGCCCATTCCTCACACCATGTCGTCTTACCTCGCGCTCGTTTCTGTCGACGCGCAGAAAGAAGAAGCAGCCAGCTGGCCGACTGACTGACTAACTGGTCATCCGCTCAAGCCACCTGATACCAAAATACTGAGCCAGCGCATCAAATGAGCTTCTCCCATGTCAGGCTCTCTCCGCGGGAAGCTTCCACGACCTTCTGCAAAGAACACCCTATCGAGAAAGTCCGGTACGTTAGGCTATCGATTGCAAAATGGACCAGAAGGGTCAAAACCAAAATGGACTTTGCGTAACTCTTGTAATGTTTCCGTTGTGACCTGTCAGATTCAAGTAGAAGATCTCAATTTTGGCCTGATGTACTGCCACTTGTCTTCTCTCTTACGGACTGACTGTCTGCATATCTGCTGCGACGACCTGCTGATGATAATGCAGCGGACTCCGGCGATGTTCCAATGTCGCCATGACCAACGTGTTCTTGCGATAAATGGCCGTACGATGGACAAACACACACACACACACACACACACAATCTCAGTAGTGCTATCAAACTTTGTTCGGCTCTGTTAACGATTGACAGAGGTGGGCATCATCCCACATCCCATTGTTGTTTTCAATCTTGTACTTAACACACACACACGTTGTGCAAGACATTGCTGGAAAGCACTGGCGAAAACGGTGTGCTTTCCAATATTCCCACCGCTGCATTTGAGAAAGCTGGGAAATTCCGCATGTCTGCATTTTCCCCATTTGCCAGCGGTCTTGAACGCAGCATTAGCCTGCAGCCAGACAGGAAACTAGCTTTGCAGCCTAAGTAAGCAAGCACATTTGGCAAGTGTCACTCACATAAGTCAATCACGGGGCCAATACAGAAAAGTGATTCCAGTCAATCACAAGACACATAACCAAGAAAACTGTCCGCCGGTCAATCCCAGTGCAGCAATTTGTTTACTGTGAAATAAACAACCCATATTCAACCTGCGCTCTCGTGAAGAGTTACACACACGCGCGCACGGACACACACACACACCTCTCTCCAAATGAACTCATTTCGTACCCTCCTACCCTTCATAAACAAAGGATGTACAGCAATGGCAGCCGGAAGTGCACCTGGCTCTTCATCTGTGCGCATGCGCGTGGGGGGGCTTTAAAAGAAATAAGATGGTGTCCTGTGAGGCTGCAGATCGCGCCTTCCTTTGCTCCCCTCGCCCGTTTTCGCCAGCAACTCCGTCCGGCCGGCCGGCCGCCCGCCCGTCCACATTATGAAAGAGCCGCATCACCGCACTGACAACGTCACAATGTGTCAAATAGAACGTGCACTTACTTTTTTGTGGCGGCTCTCCGTGTGCATCTCGTGGAGGGGCAGGGGGGCGGAGGAGGAGGAGGGGAGGGGGTTGGGTGTGTATAGCTGTAATGTGGGGAAAGGGGAGAAAGGAGGGCTTATGGGAGAGGACAAGGAGGAGGAAGGGGGCGGTGTGCTGTGGATATTCGGGGTATAGCAGCAGCAGCAGCACGGTGGTGCGTGCCTCTTCCGATCAGTTCATGTCCGCAGCGTCGTTTGTCTTTGCAAGCCCCCTCCCCAAAAATAAAAAAGGGAAATAAATCAAGCCAAGCGTTGCGCCTCTGGTTCTTGCCGTTCCCTGCCGTGCATTGAAGGGCTGGGCTCTCTCTCTCTCTCTCTCTGCCTGTTCCTCCTCCGCCTCTCCCTGCTTGTGACCCCACCCTGCGTCCCCACCCCTCATCTCTGTCACTCACTTGCTGCGCAGAAAGCGCCCTTTGCGGAGGAGCCCGAGCCGAGCCGTTGCACGAGTGCACGGCCGAATTTGACAATGCGTTCAAAGTGCAGGCGCGCACCCGCACCCGCACCCCAACCACCGCTCAAATATTCCACATGCCGCTATCATGCGTGGAGAGCGCCCATGTTACCTTAGTGACGTCATCCGGAAGGCAAATTGAGGACACACTCGCAGGGCGGGGAGGGCTGCTTTGGACTCTGCTTTGCAGCATCTGATAAATATGACACCCCAGCCAACTTTGACAGGGAGCCAACGCGACCATCTATCTATGATAACTGTACCGGTGTCATTTTGCAGCATAACAATACATTTAACTGCTGTGCTGCTGCTGCTGCTGCTGCTGGACAAAATCTACAAACAATGGTTAGAAATGTCCCCAATGCGGAGCCTCCTGCCATCCAACGCTTACACTACACTTTTAAGAAAAGAGCCATTTAGAAAGAGAAAAGGCTCTCTGCAGGACGAAATTCCAATTTGAAAGGTTTGACTACATTTCCCATGATGCCTCGCACCGGAAGCTGGAGCCGAACGCGGGTGGAACTATGGCCTCAACCAGCACCGTGCTTCATTTTTAAGCATAAATACTATTCATCGTTACATATCATGTGTCGTTACTTTACATTAACCGTTATTATGTGAAGGAAACGAGGCAACTCTGCAAGTTATCTTACCAGTTGAACATGTATTTCCCATGATGCAATTTACCAGAAGTAGGAGACAAACGCGGAAGTATGCGAAGGTAAACACAGCCGGTCTGCCGTTCCCCCTTTTTTGTTTGTTTTAAACTTCACCTTATCAACAAGCACTAACAGCATTGCATTCAATCTTTAACCTATTGATATGTTTTGCATAATTTATTTGGTCTTGCGGTGATTATGCAAAAGTGAACAGGCGACTGCTCGGCTAGCGTTAGCTTCTCGGCCCGCTGCAGTACACGAATAACATAATCATTCATGGTTCATGTTATAGTTTGAATCGGATTAGAATCAGTGAAGAACGCCACTAAAATTGGCGTCCGAGGAACATCCTATAGGATAGGATTCATACAATAGCACCTTTATTCATTAGCATTATTTTGCCACCATTTATTTATGCTATTTCCTTATGATTTTCTTTTTCAATCCCGATTTTGTAATTGTCAGTCGAAAGTGTTATTCATGATGTCGTTATTAGTTCATTTTTCACATCTTCTAAGAGTGGCCCTGGGCACTTGTGTCATCGACCAGCTATTTAGTCCAATGCGTTTTTTAACAAACGACCCAAGTAATGGAACTAATATCGACTCATTTGTGCGTTTTAAGAGTGAGCCGGCGATCCTGTGAGGATGGCCCGCTGCTGGAGGAGCAGGAGACAGAGGGACAGCGGCAGCTTCACGGCCTTCTGCTACGGCAACTCCACACCCAAGTCGATGTCGAAAGGTAACCAAATGAAAGCAACCATACCTCGCCAACTATCCATTGTTGCTGTCCATTGTTTTCAGACGTTTATATTCACAGCAGTCGTACAACGGGAAGTGTGAAAAGGCTCACCTGTGCAATTAGTAAGTACTTGTATGGTTTTGTGCGCTTCAGATGTGTGGCCAAGAAGGAGAGCTTTGCACCAGCGGCACTCTACAAGCCGTTCGGCGAACAGGCGTCCGGCGTGCATAGCCTGTCTCAGTTCCAGGCGTTGCAAGAGGACGAGCAGGAGCTGGCCGGCCTGCGAGAGCTGGGCCTGACCGATCCGGAGATCCAGCTGTGGCAGAAAAGGGATGCCCCGGAAATACCTGAACAGGTAGACGCCGCTGGAGTTTTTGCTCCATTTCCGTGCGACGAACCGTTGCGTTTGTTCCAGGGTCACGGTGTTTGCGCGGCTCCTGGCGTCAAGCGGCAACGCCTCCAGGTCATCCAGGACAAGATCGCAGCCCGGGCAAAGCTTCTCGCGCGGCCCCAGCGCTTTGCCGCCAGCCAGCCGCTGTCCCGGCGCGAGATGGAGATTGAGCAGGCGCTCTTCCAGGGCAGCGACCGCCAAGGATTCCTTACGGCACTCTACCATCGAGGTGAGCACACGGTTAACGCTCGGGTGGGGGGGGGGGTCTATTTACGGCAGTTACGTAAATGCCGGTGGTAGGTGCTAGCTACTATTTTGCTATGATGTTTGAATGGGCTTAGCAGACAAACGGAGGCACTTGATCGGACTCAGCAGTTAAGCGCTTTTTTCTTTCTCAAAAGGATGCCTGATGAGCAATGAACGTCTTTGAAACACATCTCTTTTTGCCTCTAGTGGTCTATTTAAGGTGCTTGTTTATTTCTTAGCTCCATGTCACTCTTTTAGGAAGTGGTACAAACACAAAGAGGTATAAAAAGACTTGCTCCTTCTTCCAGATGCAAATAAGCAAGATGGCCCTCAAGAAACGACAAATCCAATGGACTCCTTGTACAAAGATCTTCTCAGCAAGCCACCCCAGGGTGTGGAAAGTGCCGGAACGTCACGCCTTTTGACATCTGCCCTGCCACAGGAAAGCGACGGCAAATCAGAGGAAGGCTCAGCAGAAGCGCCGGAGCGCCACCTCGTCCCCCCGCTGGAGATCAGCCGGCAAATCGGCAGCCTGCGTGGGGCAGACGGTGCCGGCTCGGGTCGCCCGCTAACGGTCACGGGGCAGGTGGTGCCCGTGACGAACCGGGAAATCCGGGAGAACCGGGCAAGCTCGGAGGAGATCCGGAGCATCCCGAGATTCCGAAACTACCAGGCTGGAAAAGCCTCCCAAGTACGGCCGGCCGGCCGGCCAATAAATGAGTTCAAACTTTGGTGCCATCTTGTGGAAAATAATTCATTCAGAATTAGTAAACGTGCGGCGATGTTTGTTTGTGCTATTCACACATACTAATTGAGATGTTCCTTCCCAGGTGGTGTGCGTGAAGAACCTGAGTCCGCAAGTGTCAGTGGCCCAGCTGGTGGCGCTGTTCTCCAGGTTCGAAAGACCCGGCGGCGGCGGACCCCCGTTGCTCTACCGCCTCCTGACGGGTCGCATGAAGGGTCAGGCCTTTGTCACACTGCCAGGTGAGTGCGCGCTGGCTCCTACAGAACCTACTGCGAAATTCACAGGATATTTATTTACGTGTGCGTTTGTGTGCCGAGACATGGAAACGGCCCAGAAGGCTTTGCAGCTGCTCCATGGTTACCGGTTGCTAGGGAAACCTTTGGTGTTGGAGTTTGGCCGCGAGCGAAAGGAAGTCGATGAGCGGGGAGCAAAGACGTCAAAAGTAAAACACAAAGAATAAAAGTTTTTCTATTTTTCTTATTGGATTTCACTGGATTGTGTCTAGTTGTATCTATAAAAACACTCCCATCTAATTCACTTGAGTTGAAAGCAAAGGGGAAACTTCAGTTCATTCATGTTTGTATTTTAGACAGGACGGTTTGGCCTCCATGGGGGTGGTTCAAACAAAGACTGTCAAAGACCTTTCAAATGTTTCTTTTGCACACTAGGTGGTGATGTTGTGAAGTTAGGGTCTAATAGAGCGGCCGGCCGGCCGGCCCGTGGCTTTAGAGGGGAATTGCATCGGGATTAGAAAATGTCCCAATTAGTGGGTACTGTCCCGGAATTTGTGGAATTCAGATAAGGCTTTCATTATTCCAGTGCAACCTGGTGGATTTTCATTTCGACGCAATCTTAGTTAACTCAATGTCAAGTCCATTCATCAAGATGTGTTTGGAAGTTATCTTCTCAGACCGATTTGAACTTATTGTAGCATCAAATGGCAGACCCATAGCATTAGCATTAGCATTGCAACCAAACTTCCTCCAAAATCATATTCATTTCAATCGACCATAAAAGGTTTTACGAGCCCACAGTGGATAAATACAACAATAGCACACTGTGGTAGCGCGAGGCATTTCTTTCATTTAGAAAAAACAACAACAACTCGGCTGACCTTTTCTTTCATGTTTTGTGATGTCATCACAGCTATCGTGTGACGCCATACACGGACCCTCCGGGTTTCCCAAGAACTCCCGGGTAGCTCCTGGCGCCGCCTCCGACCAGCATCTGTCCTCTGCTGACGGGGATGTCTCCCATTTGAAGTATGGTGGGCTTTCGCGCCACGGCAAAGGGGATTTGCCCGCCGTGGCCCCTGTACGTGTAGCCGCCCCGACGCCCTCCGCAGCATTTCCCGGCAAAGAAGGACAAGGCTAGCGTGCCGCCGCCGAGCACGGAGAGCACGGACGAGGCCATGCCCAAGTAGAGGCAAGTGCCCGGCGCAAACTTGAGCAACGCATTGCTACTGGCGGGGAAGTTCCGGATCACAATGTTGGCGGTCCAGGAGACGGGCACCAAGGCCACCGTGCCGGCGCCGAAGAGCAACACGCCACCGATGCCTGCCACCCGTCTCTTGCACGACTCGCACCGCTTCATGCAAACGGTGCACTGCATGCCCATCACGGCAATGAGCAGGCCCACCACGCTCAGCCCCAGGGAGCTCAACATGAGGATTCGGGAGATCCGGAGATCGGAGGGCATCATCAGGAAGGACTTGTACGTTTCGCACAGGAAGGCCCCGTTCAACTCGTGGGAGCATCTCATCCACAGGCCGTTCATGTTGCTGTCCCTGGCCGTCACTTTTGTGGCCTCGGCGGCGGCGTTCACCGAGACCTCCCAGAAGGGGAGCGCCGTGGTCACCAGGTTGCCCACCAGGCCAGTCAAGCCCATCGAAAAGCCCAACAGCTCCAGAGACGCAGAAGCCATAGCGATCCTGAGGGAGCAAATGAAACCCCATAACGCTTGGCTGACTGCCTGACTGACAGACAGACTATTTGATGACAATCAGCAAACTGTGAAGAATTGCCCTTGGTTAACTTGCAAGCAAGCTTTTTGAGACGCTTAGGAGCTTGTTCGTGCAGCAAAAGCAGCTTTACAAACTACAACTAAATCATGACCAAGGCAGTCATGGGAGCTCACTCCAGGTTTTGGGCAACAAAACTCATCAAAGCGAGCAAGCTTTCTTTCCTAGGTTAGTCGTTAGCGAGCGAGTCTAGCATTTCATATGAATGGTGGCTGCGACAAAAGTAAAGCATTGCAACGTTTGATCCAAAATGGAGGCATGGCAAAACATACGCCGGTGTTTGGAGAAATGCAGCAACATTTTATTGCTATCATTTCACCTGTAGCACTGAGATATTTGCCTCAATTGTAAAGTGCAGTCAGTAGAAATCAAATCCATGATTCTTATAGCATCCTTTTCCAAATTTGACCAAAGGTTTGAATCTTAAAAAAAGGAGTCCAAATGCACCAATGGTTGCTTAAGACAATAGAGGCTGAGATTTTAGGTGTGACAAAAAAATGATCAACAAGGCTTTTTGAAACTATACTCACACTTGACAAGAGTCGGTCGGTCCAAAACCGCGACGAGCGAGCCACTCAAATCATCTCCTTCCTTTTTGCCGGGTCGTGTCATAAGGGTAAATGTCTCATCTCTTTATGGGGTCATCATCGTCATGCCACTTTTGATATGTTCAGTTTGTATTTCACCATGAAAACCGGAACGCATCATATACGAACGGACGGGGTCAATGGGCTCGTAAAGAAAACGTCCCTTTCTCAATCTCAGGAACGCGCAGTACATTCTTGCAAAACCAACGCGAGTCCCATTTGATTGTATAATTGAGATGACTGTGGGGGGGGTCAGGATTTGTGCTTGTCAATATTGACCGTGTTTTCAGCTTTTCTGCCTCATTTGTGGCCCATTGGTGCAAATTCACTCAAAGTTCACCTTTGACCACGTTTGAGACATGACAATCGGCTATTTGTCGTCCTTGGTCGGCAAAATCAGGACAGCCAGATTCTCAGAGGACTCTGAGAGTCTTTGTAAATACGGGCCCAGTTGACACATCCGGCCGGCTATTGATCCGTTTGGGTAGTGTGTGCTCTTGAATGGACTTTAATGTGTACTTTATATTTGTGGGGTAGTTCAGGGAGATTGAAATAAAACTAGGTCCCATCTTCGTCATGGATGTGTGCGTGGCTGACTTGTTTTATCCACGTTAGTAGCATAGCATCAGCATTTGAGGCAAAGTCTTTCCAAACAAGGCGCTATTTATTTCACTTTGAAAAAGCAGTCTGTAGCATTCATACTGTACATCACAGGTGGAGCGTGATTATCATGTTTTGTGACATCATCACACGTATCCTGTGACATCATATCCTGCCGTCAGGGGTTTCACATGGACTCCCCCGGAGCTCCCGCTACCGCTGTGAACCAACGTGCGCCCTTTATTGTTCACGCTGAGGCCTCCCATTTGCAGGCTTGTGGCTCCCACCGGCGGCGGCGGCTGCGGCGCAGCACCTCCAGCCACCGGGTAGGGGTAGCCTCCGCCCCCATACGGCCTCCCCATACGGTGGCGTCCTCCTCTGTCGTCCTGCCCCTCACAGAAAGACATGGCCAGCATGCTGCCCCCCAGCATCGAGAGCACAGCTGAGACTATGCCCAAGTAAAGACAGTCGCCTAGCTCGAACTTGAGAGTGGCGGGTACGCTGGGATTGTAGAAGTTCCGGATTACCCTGTTGGTGCTCCAGGAGACGGGCACCAGAGTCATGAAGCCGGCCACCAGGAAGAAGCACCCGCCGACGCCCGCCACCCGTTTCTTGAGTTCCCCTGAGCCCTCCAGGCAGACGGTGCACTGCATGCCCAGGACGGCGACGGCCAGGCCCAAGGTGGACAGTACCAGAGAGACCACCATGAGGGCCCGGGACGTCTGGAGGTCAGAGGACAGAGCCAGGATGGAATTGTACGTCTCGCACTGGAAGGCCCCGGTGCTCTGATGGACGCACTCCATCCACAAGCCCTTGGTGCTGCCTGAGGCTGTCACGATGTTGGAGCCGATATGTGCTGTATTCTCCCAGAAAGGGAGCACCGTGGACACCAGGCTGCCCAGTAGACCCAGCAGGCCGAGGAAGAAGCCCATCAGCTCCAGAGCCGCAGAGGCCATGGCGCCCAAACGCTCCTGTCCAGAAAGACAGTAACAAGTTACCAATTAACAGTGTCGAACTGGCTAAATAGAGCGTCCAGTCGCTGTCATCCTGTTTGTTGTTGTTGTTGTTAATTAGCTATTAGCAGCTAGCCCAATTAAATCATCTTTTCATTTATTGTCCCAAAAAGCCAACCTTTTTTTTTCTGTTTGATTTTTGTAGGAGCAGATTTTCCTTTGAAGAAATCGTTACTATCTTTGGACTCGACGTGAAATCCTCTGCATGTTTCGAGGTACAGTATGGGAGTTGGGAACTCTTACTTTCATCAAATCAAAAGTCAAGACCATTTGTCTCAGTTTGTGAAGCCACAGTTCAGCTTTGTAGAATATATATGTCAAATTAGATCTAACCTTTGGCTCTGTTGTGGAACTAAAACCTGATGCAATCAAAGAGGCAAAAAAGTCCACTTACGTTGCACGCTATGTGAAGAAATCACTCGCTCCTGTTCTTGCTCCTTTCCCCAGGTGGAAAAATCAGACTTTTCCGGTCCACTTCAACATATTGGCGGCGGCGGCGGCGGCCTTACAACCCAACACTAAAAGTCACTTTTCAGGATTTTGAATGCATTTTCCGAAGCAGGTGGATTTGAAAGGCAGGACAATGGATGTGCGTGTTCGTGCGTAGCATCCTCATCCTCGTCCGAACGCGGGTGTCGCCATCTGATCCGGGCCGTCGCCTCCTGTCAAACACACGCGACAGTTAATCATTCTCTCATTGGTGAAAGAAAGCAACCTTTGCCATCTTCCCCTGTTGGCCCTACAGTATTCCCTCCCTCCCTCCCTCCCTCCCTCCCTCCCGCACGCACGCCGTGCCGTAATGGGATTAGAAAAAAGCGGAATAATCCCGCAGTGCTGGTGAGTGCCACATCCACTGGGCTCACACACACTGAGGCCTTTATTGGGAAATGGAACAGGGATGTCTTTATCCGGAAATGTTCCGATGAAGAAAAAAAAAAGAAGTTGAAAATTAGCCCCATCATTTTGCCTCGTTTTATTATTTATCACCAAAATTCACACCATTGAGTACAGGTCAAATAATAGATTTCAGTAACCCTGGAAAGATGCAACCAAAAAAAAGGCAGACAATTAAATCGGTTCATCATGATTTAATGCTTCAGTTCAATTCATTATACTGCTCCTTCTAGTTTAGCCAATTATAATACAGTCAGGAAAGGAAAGTTCCTCAGTAAAAATGCAAATCTGAGGAAGCCCTAATTTCATTTGCATATGTCACCCACCACGAGCTAAGCACTTCATTAAAATACCTTCAGTGGATATGTGTGATTATCTTGTTAGATACATTTCTAGGCATGTTCTTTGTTTGGTCGGTTTTGTATGTTTTGGAGTGATGTTTTGTTGAAGAAAAAAGAGGAAGAGGGGAGGGGGCATTACATAGTAAGTGAGGACCAGCCAGTTATCCAAGCAGCCTGTTTGCATGTTTATGCTGCCCTCTAGCCGACATGTGGTGCAACTGCATACAAAAGACGACTAACAGTGAAGGCATCCCAATAAAATTCTCCTTTTATTGTTTCATCCAAATATTTGTCCGCGTTCCAGGTCAGTGAAATTAAATGAAGTATCAAAATGAATATAAAAGTTGCTTTTATGTTTGTTTTGTTTTAAACGAGCGTGACGTTCGTTCAATGACGAGCATCGTGATTGTGCGGGGGCCAATCGGGTCGCTCTATAGCTCGCCGGCCCGGAAGTGCACAACGAGATTGTAATTTGTCAAATGAAAGATTCGAATGAAGATTTGGACTTGGCACAGGCTGTGAGGTGTTGAAAAACGTCACACATTTGCCCTATGACGCCTCCTATAATAATAGAATATAATTCACTCACACTAAATTCCAATCCGAATTTCCTCATTTTGGAAGTCCCTGCGCTTCGGCACGATTTATTGATCCATTTCATGATTTCATCGCAGTTTATTTCAACATTTTCTTTGGTATTTAAATTCGTCGTGGGTTTAATTCAAGAATTGCCCGTTGATTCTCCAAAACAACTGCTTTTGTGAGCGCCGGCCGGCCGGGTGTTTCCAGATGAGCGTCGGACACGTAACCATTGGGAATGAAGGCCTTAGTGTCACTGTGTTTCACAATAATAGATAACGGTTGGGCGGCAATTATGCGGCGGATAGCAATCAATCGGAGCGTTGGAATCGGTGTGTCTATTAAGCAGGTGGTAAGGGCACATTGAAACCCTTCTTTCTGCTTTGAAACGGAGTGTGCCATTGACAGTAAGGGAGGAGGGGTGACAGACAGACAGACAGACAGACAGACAGACAGACAGACAGACAGACAGGCTGTAGTCTTCTCATCCGTCCCCCAGGAGGCTCTGCTTCCCCGGCCCCTTTGTTCCGTCTCGCCGGTGTGGGTTGAGTCAGTCACGGGGAGGCTGCGCTAACCCTCCCAACAATAAGAGGAAGAAGAGAAAAAAGAGAGAGAGAAAGAAAACGAAAACACACCGACGGGAGAAGGGGCGAGGGAGTATAGAGAGCGTCGGAGGAAGTCACGGGAAGACGAGACGAGACGAGACGGGTGCGGTGGGTGGGTGGCGCGCGCAAGAAAGAAAGAAAGAAAGAAAGAAAGAAAAGTTGCTCCTGATGCCTTCGCGGTCGCGGGCAAAAAGTCGGACAGACAGCCTTACGGGGGGCGAAAGAGACATCTATCTCGGGGAGACGTCAGGGCGCTTTTTGATGCACGCTTTAGGGAAGCCAAGTGCTAACCGGTAGGACGGATCCACGCGGAGGCGGCGGCGGCGGACTCTCCCTTTCTGCTAGCCGAAGCATCCATATTTGCATCCATCCTCCCGGCGGCCCAGGGAGTGGCATCCTCCCTTTTCCCCTCTGTGGCTCCTTTTTCTACATGATCTGGACCCTGTCTCACTGTGAGTAGAAAAGCCTTTCCTTTCCCTTGCCGCAGACTAGGCTCTCAGCAAGGGATCAAAGTGGTTGCATTTTTTTTTTTTTTTGGTGGTGGTGGTGGTGGAGGTGCGCATTATCTACCCCCCCCCCCCCCCCCTTCCATCCACCCTCCTCAGCACCATCAGGTGCAGGCCTTAAGACGGCGGAGGCTTTCATTTGGATCACTTAGCAGCATCCTCAAGCCATTGAAAAGCTCTGCATGTGTCAATCAGTCATGGCAGAAGATTTGGAACAGGGTGGGGGTGATGATGATCATTTGTAGCTAGCGAGCTGCGTGGCATCCTCACAGCGGGCTTTATGGAAGGAACACTGTTTGTTTTTGGGCTGCCACCGCAGTGCATAAAACTCACCCGCTCTTAATATTTGGGAGAAGATAACTCGTTCTAATTTGTGAATGGATGCTGCTGTGATGTTTGCTAAGAGTTCATTCTGCGAGTTTGTTCTTAACTTTGTTTGTTTGAAACTCCATTTTCTTAGTGTCTTCATCACCTTTCCTGCATTTCCACTAGTACAACATGGAGGGAGATGATCACCACCTCGTGGTTTAGTGCCTTCAGCGCCTTTTTTTATCCACAATAAACATGCTGAAGTCCAGCGGGCTGAAGATCCCCGGGCGCGGGCCCAAGCATTCCAGCCCGATGGGAAGGAGCGCAACCTCGAGCTCCCCCGTGCCCCCCAAGGACAGTAAGTCACTTCCTCCTCTTCCGCTAGGATGAAGAAGAAAAATGTCTGGTGGTCATTGCTGCGGTTTACGCTCTTTACTGACTCACAGCTGTGCTACGTGAGCTGCTATTTGGCGGAATACACATGATGCACGTTCTCACGGTTACATCTGAACTGTCATCATTGTAAAAAAAAAAAAAAGTCTTGATTCACTCCAATTCTTTCTTTTTAATGCATACATTTGAGGATAAAGAATGTATGCTTCTTTTACATTGTCCTTCCGTCAGCCCCTTGACAAAGATTCTGGGAAATCTGTTTGCTAGTTTGAGAGCAACGTAGTCGAAAATGCGGCCGGACATATTCCTGGGAATTTCGACTCGACGAAATGGGCGGCCGCCCTCCATCACATGACATGACATGACATGACATGACATGACATGACATGACATGACATGACATGACATGACATGACAGGCTGCTAGATGTAAACACAGCTAGTACCCACACTGAATGACACCTTTGATGTCATGCTAGCATGCCCACTACATTGCATTCAGCCATGTTGACAGGATCATTCTGAGAGTAGTGATCCCCATTGTGTCGTTGAAATGATCAGCAAGCACTCATCCCACCGGGCTTTGAGTAGATGGTGTAAAAGGAGGATTTGCGACATCAACGACGAAGGCTCACGTTAGCTTCCCGCTTGATTCCGCCTTCCAAAAAGGTGCATTCGCTTGTCGCGTCCAACCCGTCCGTCCAGAGTTCCGTTTTTGTTTGTTTGTTTGTTTGTTCCTCGCAACTTAAATTGCCACACAACTACTCCCGGTTGGGGATCATCTGTCAAGATAATCTGTGAAATGTTGCATGCGGCCTCCTCACCTCTGTTAGCGAGCTGCCATCTGCCGACAAGGATGGAAAGACAAATGCTACATTAGCAAAGATGTAACAACTGAAAAGTACGCTTGACTTGTACGTGCCCTCAAAGAGGTTGGAATTCTTTGGGGCTCTTTGAAACGGTTGCGTTTCATTGTAGCCAACCGTTTTGCCTCCACAAACAATCGCCTCAATTGCGACACCTGCTTGAGAAAATAGGCCAGCTGTGTCGTAAACAACTCCCAACTTGATCTTTAGCTCGGCCTCCTCCATCTGCTGCCGTCCGCGACCGCATTTGAAGCGCTTGGAAATAACCCAGGCGGGCCGGGGACGAGAGGTGCGTACCCTGCCAATGTGAGGAGGCGGAGGGGAGGGGAGGGTTCATTGTGCGTCGACGGGGGACGGGGGGGGGGATGAATGGCGGCTGTTCACACTGGCCCAGCACAATGCTCAAAGTGGAGGCTTGTCTCGCTGGTCTTCGCTCTGCTTTGGCTCCCTTTTTATCCCCCCCCCCCCCTCGTGTCGCCTTGGCAACAGAAAAAAAGAGGCCTGGATGGTCGCATAGAACTGTTTACCATTTCCTCTTTTCTTTTCTATATCCCAAGTGCTCCTCTAACCTGCTCCTGATAAAAAATAAAAGTTGAGCAGGATATGCAGAGTTTGAAAATTTGGTGAGCGACTTGTCAAACAACAACAACAGCAACATATGGCAGCAATTGGGGCAGAAAGCTCCGGCAATGGGGCCACCGAGCCTCGGGCGGGTCTTCAACTCGGAGCGGCCCACAGAGGGCAACCAATCACAGCCCCATTGGTGTGTGTGTGTGTGAATATGGGGAAGAATGGCGCCTTTAATTGCAGTTACGTCTCGCTGACCCACTTTGTTGGGCACCAATCAAAGTGCGGGCAACCAATCTGCGCCCTTGTGGTGCACGCCGACACCCACAGCTTGCTTCTTTTTCGCCACGGTCAAAAGGGATCAATGAGGAGAGGCTCACAATGTCGCCAGTGACACCGCCTGGTAGAACTTGGCCGTTCTCTCAAATCTACGCAATGCAAACTTTTGTTGCGCTAGTGCATGACATCGACGGTGCGGACGCCTCTGCCCATATCAGGGATTAACATGATCTCAATGGCTCAATGAAGAGTTTGCACATCAACATTTTCTACTTTGTCTCCAGATGCTCCAGTCAAGCCCAGCACGCCGCCCAAAGCGTCGGAGGAGGGCGACGAGGTGGCGGGCGACTACACGGTGGGAGAGCAGGTGTGGGTGAACGGCGTGAAAGCCGGGGTCATC
The DNA here is from genome assembly GCF_033458585.1 of Syngnathus typhle. NCBI lineage: Eukaryota > Metazoa > Chordata > Actinopteri > Syngnathiformes > Syngnathidae > Syngnathus > Syngnathus typhle. Next base: position 865,962 of record NC_083752.1, on the reverse strand, counting down.
GCCTACCTCGGGGAGACCCAGTTCGCCCCGGGCCAGTGGGCCGGCGTCATCCTCAACGACCCGCTGGGCAAGAACGACGGCTCGGTGGGCGGCGTCCGCTACTTTGAGTGCCAAGCCCTGCAGGGCATCTTCACGCGGCCCTCCAAGCTCACGCGACAGCCCGCGGCCGAGGGCAGCGACAGCCTGTCCGTCGAGTCGCTCAGCGCCCATAATCAGACGCTGCTGCAAGGAGGCGGCGGGGGGGGGGGCTTCGTCGGGCAGCGGGCGCCGCCGCTCCGAGAGGGCCTGCTCAACAGCGCCGTCAAGACGGGAAACGAGTCGGGCTCCAACATGTCTGACAGCGGCTCCGTCAAGAAAAGCGCCGACAAGGACCTGAGGGCCGGAGATCGTGTTTTGGTGAGGGTCGCCTGCGTGCGTCCATCCGCCGTGGATTGATGGCGTTGAAAACAGGTTCTAGTGCACGAAATAGAACATCAAAGCATCCACTATTGAATGGCTCTTTTTGTCTTTGCTGCCAGGTGGGAGGCTCCAAGATGGGTGTGATCCGCTACATAGGGGAGACGGACTTTGCCAAGGGCGAGTGGTGCGGCGTGGAGCTGGACGAGCCTCTGGGCAAGAACGACGGCGCCGTGGCTGGCACCAGGTACAAAAGAAAGCCGCAAAGTGTTCACAAGTGGCCTCATTGCATTCTGTCCTGGCAGATATTTCCAGTGCCTCCACAAGTTTGGCCTGTTCGCGCCCATCCACAAGGTGATCCGCATCGGCTTCCCGTCCACCAGCCCGGCCAAGGCCAAGAAGAGCAAGCGAGTGGCCATGGGCGTGTCGTCGCTGGCTCACAGCCCCAGCAGCTCGTCCATCAGCTCCGTCAGCTCGGTGGCCTCGTCGGTGGGCGGGCGACCCAGCCGCGCCGGCCTGGTGAGATCATTCGGAGGTCTTGCGCTCGCTCGAGCAACCTCCAAAGTCATCAAAGGGGACGACGTGCCGTTGATTTTGCTGGCCTCTTTTTTTTTTTTTTTACTTTACTTCATTGCCGGCAACCTTTGCTTCATTCTCCGTCAGTCGTAAAGATGGCTGCGTGAGCCAGAACGCCCGCTCGCTCGGCTTGACTGATGCCGGCCGGTCCGTCCCTTGTGATTAAGCGCCGTTGGTTCTCCTCAAATACACTCCTCGGCAGCAAATTCTCCTCAAGAACACGGAAAAATACGAAAGAACGTGATCAAATACAAATCAATGTAAAGGAGAGGCTTAGAATAGGTTACACGATTCATCGGATAAATTGCAACCCCAAAATGATCATTTGAAAAGGAATGGGCCATAATTATAGCGAATGCTGATGATCTTATAGTGAAGATCATATTCATAGATGATGCATCAATGGTGACATTTGTCAAACACCACCCTCTAGTGGCTGGAAAAATGTTTTCACCTCAATTTTGTTTCCCCCCCTGCTTTTGTTCCTCCAAGCTGACGGAGACGTCGTCGCGCTACGCCCGCAAGATCTCGGGCACCACCGCCCTGCAGGAGGCGCTGAAGGAGAAACAGCAGCACATCGAGCAGCTGCTGGCTGAGCGCGACCTGGAGCGCGCCGACATGGCCAAAGCCACCAGCCGCATTTGCGAGGTGGAGAAGGAGCTCATCGCCCTCAGGTCGCAGCATGTGCAGGTGGCAAACGTTAGCCAGATCATGTCTCGCTCGCTCGCTCGTACGTCCGTCCTGACCCGATGTCCTCTCCAGTATGTGTCGGAGAACGAGGGCGCCCTGCAGCAAGTGACGGCCGCTTTGGCCGGCGTGCAGAAAGCCAAGGTGGAGCTCGCCAATCAGCTGGAGGAAGAGAAAAGGTAACGTGGAAGGCTGTCTGTCACCTGTTGCTGACCAAAACAGAAGCACCCGCCAAAGCGCATCATCTCTGAGTGTCAAGTCTTGGCTGCAGTCAAGCTCCAAATGAGTCAAGTTCAAGACCCGTTGGGTAAAAGCCCCTGTTGTTTTCAGGAAAGTGGAGGACCTCCAGTTCAGAGTGGAGGAGGAGTCCATCACCAAAGGAGACCTGGAGGTAATCCATCAATTGTTGTCCGGGGGAGGGGGGGGGGATTCCAGGGGCAGCACCGATGAAAAGTCCCGCTTACTATTGGCCCATTTTTCCCGAGCAGTCCTTGTTTCTAGGCGGGATTGTTAGCGTGACTTGATTATATTCAAATGCTCCCTGTTGGGGCATTTCATCACTTGCCCCCCAAAATGGACTCCCAGTTGTACTTGGGTGCAGTAAAGTGTGTTTTTGCCAACAGGGAAAATGCAAGCATGACTCTGCATCCTTGGGGTTGGGTAAGAGGACCAAGGTGACCACATTTGCTCAAAAACATGAGACCTGATTCTGGATACTCTCCACACACTTTGCTACTATATTTCCTCTTGTGTGCTGTTGTCTTCCAAAGCAAAAAAGTCAAGTAGTGCCTTCAAGGTAGCAATGGACTCGCTTCCAATGGATGCGTGCGACAGTGGCTGCGCTCTTCTCACAATTTCCCATTTTAACACAAGACGGACAGGGATGCGTCCGTTGCTCTCTTTGGACTCATTGCATTGCTTGCAAATGGAAATGGCACTTGGGAAGGCCTTTTCTTCCCCAAATAGGATGGTTAACATTCCTCTGGTCTTCCCCATACCAGCAAACCACGGTGGAGGAGCAAAGTCGCATCGTGCAGCTGGAAAAGGAGCTGGGCCGAACCAGGGCCGAGATGGAGATCCTTCGGGGTCAGCTGCCGGGCGCCGCCGTCACCGCCCAAGCGCTCGAATCTCAATCCAATCCGGCGGCGTTGGCGGCCAGTCGACGGGAGACCGAGGCGCTAAAATTGCTGTCGGAGAAACAGAACCAGGAGATTGGTGAGTTGAAGCTGAAGGTCCAGCAGGCCACTAAGGAGAACATGGACATGATGGATGCCTGGAAGGTAACTAGCCCATCCCATTCCTTCCCGAGCCACGTCTTCATCTCGGCTAGCTAGCTATCTTTTAATGCTCTTTTGCTCGTCTTGGCGCAGGCTAAATTTGACTCTCTGGTAAGCGACCACCAGCAGTCCCTGGAGGAGCTCAAGACCTCGTTCTCCGCTGAAAGCTCCGCGCCCGAGGGACAAGAGCTTCGGGCCACCGTGGAGGGCCTGAAAATGGAGCATCAGCTCGAGGTGGAGAACCTCAAGGCCAAGTACAAAATCGAAGCCGCCATCCTCACCAAGGAACGCGAAGACCTCATCGCTCGCCTCCAGGAGGCCGAGGAGCACATCGGTAGTGAGGCCTTGGAGGAAGCCGGAGCCGACAAACTGCAGAGGGCTGAGAAAAGGCTGGCGGAGATGGAGGCGCTTCAACGGGAGAGCGACCGGAGCGCTCGAGAGCTGAAGGAACGGCTTGAGATTTCGGAGAAAAACTTAGCGGACTCCCGATCCTTGCGCGAGGTCGGTCAAGAGGAGGTCCAGAAGCTGCGAGAGAAGCTGAGGGTGACGGCCAATCAGCTGCAGGCCATCCAGACCGAGCGCGACGACGCTAACGTGAGCGATGATGCGCAACACCGCCGCCTGATGGCCACTTAGATCTAACGCTTGATTCTCGTAGGTGATTGAAGAGAACCACCTTTCTGACAAGAAGCTCGAGCAGAACATTGAAGGTATAACGGTTTACAGTTTCTATCTACACTTCTGTCACACATGTAAAGCATTGTCCTCTTTTCAGAAACCACGGAGAAGCTCCTGAAAAGGGAAAAAGAGGTCTCCACTCTCACCTCCCAAGTTGAAGCTCTCAAATCTCAAATTGCAGGCAAGTCTACCTGACAACAGTACAATATTTACTCAAACAAAGTCAACACTGGTTCAGATCCCCCCCCCCCCCTCCCTCGGCAGTTCTGGAGGGCAAAGTTCGCTCGGGGGAAAGGAAGGCCGAAGCCCTCGTGCGGGAGAAGGTGCGTTTGGAGGCGGAGCTTGAGTCCATGACCAGAAAGTCCCACGATGCCTCCGGGCAGCTGCTCAGCATCAGCCAAGAGCTGTTGAAGAAAGAGGGGTAGGGTCAGCTAAGCATCTCTTTGCATCTTTTTGAAACGAGGCTCTTTTGCAAGCGTCTCTCGACTCGGTCGCTACCAGGAACCTAAACGAGCTGAGGGTTCTGCTCCTGGAGTCGCGTCGACACTCTCGAGAGATGGACAAAGATCTGAACCGTGAAATGCGCAAAGCCGAGTGGAAGGTGAAGGAGCAAAAACTGCAGGATGACATCAAGACGCTTCGGGATAAACTCCTCGTGCTGGTGAGAGACGGACGACTCATTTGACAATTTTGAAGACGAGCGCGAGAAGTGCAGTGCTACTTGCCTTCAAAGCTGACTTTGACTTTTATTCCAGGGCCGTGAGACATTCTCCCCGGACCACCGCCGTCACTCCATGCTGGACCCCTCGGCTTTGGACTCCGAGGTGAGCCGCCTTCGCCGGCAGCTGCTCAGCACCGAGGACGCCCTGAGGACGGCCCTGGAGCACAACCAGCAGGTGGACCAACTGGTGCAGGCCATGAGGAAGCATCCAGAGAAAAGCCCGGTAAGGTGCTAAGGATGGCATACTCTTGAAAAAGGAGAATCATTCTCCATCCATCACTCATGCGCTTCTTCTCCTTCAGATGCACGGAGCCCACAAGTCAGCCAACGGAATTCACCATCAGGAGCCCGACAGCGATCAAGACGTCTGTATCTTTTTTCAGTGACTTTACCACGGTGGCTGGCGTACATCCTGACGGTGGTACTAAAACATCTTTTTCTATGTTTGGGGGGGGTGGTCGGTGTTTGCAGCAGCAGCAGCAGCAGCAGCAGCAGCAGCAGCAGCAGCGCTGATACAAGGCGAGAAAGCATCAAACGGGACTCAGAAGAACGTCCGAGCGAGCGACCGATCGATCGATCCTGCGGTGTCGGACGTATGAACTTGATATCGTAACCACGCACGCACGCACGGTCGACGAAAAAGCACCTATCATCCATCCAGTTGCGAGCGAGGACCGAGCGCTGTAAATAAAACGCCTTCCCGAGAGAAATGATCTTCCGGCAAAAGCAACTTTCATTGTCTTACTGTAGCGGCAAAGCTTCATGTCCGAGAATTTACCACGAGGTCACTTTTGTTTGTTCTTTTATTTATTGCTTTAAAGTGATCGACTCGCAGAGATGACAAAAGTATTTCTGTGCGCTTGAAGGGATCGGTCACCGCCAATGCGAAAGAATCTGTCGCAGACGGTGACAAATAATGTACACACGTTTAAGAATGCAATGTTACTGGTGCTTTCCTCGGGCTCAAAAGGTCTAGCCGCTATTCTTAAAGATTTTGTGGATGGCAAAAGAAGAGCTCCAGTCTTGTACTGTATCGGGAACTCTCATTATCGGGATTAATGCTGCAATGCTTTCCCAGGCTGACTCATTAAATATTTACCACCCAAAGACTTTTCTCACTGGCTGCTGTTTCTTCATATTCACAGAACTATTTGAATTTCTTCCAGTGAAACATTGGCAACCGGGGCTAGCTCATTTGTTTGTTGTTCACATGAAATTAATGACTTATTCAATTACTTCAATTTCGTTGTACATGTGTGACAATGACAAATAAAGATCTATTCTATTCTACGACGATCATACGGGATAAACAGCACACACTTTTTTTAAAGCTGTGTTTACATTGTTATTCTAATTACAACGTTGTTCTATATATATTTTTTTATTTTGAACCAGTTCACAATAACTCCTTTTGTTCTTCTTCATTGACGTTTCGCAACATTTCTAACTGGCTAAATGTATGCTGTGCTGTGTATTCATTTGGCGCAGGCTTCCACGCACGTTCACTCGTTTGGACGAACGGATGCAAGAAAAAGATCATCCACATCCACGCTCGGAATTTCCTTTCTCTTTCTCCTCCTCCCCGATCGTGTCCCGTTCCGGAGTTTCTCCGGTTAATCCAGCTCGGCCCCGCCGGCCGGCCGCAGCCAATGGACGCCGCCGTTGAGCTGGGGTTGGGATTAGCAGAAGGGCGAATGACTTTCAATTTTACTGGATTACAGAACAAAGAAGGAGAAGAGGGCTGCGAAAAGGACACTAGTACTCTTACTAGTGCTCCGGAGGGGAGAAAACAAGAGCAAGAGAAGAGATACAAATATTCAGGTTGGGATTACGTCTGCCCCCCCCAGACAAAAAGTGCGTTGAGCGACATTTGTGCGTTTTTAACGATGGATTAAAAAAAAAAACGATTCTGGGATTGACAGCAAACGACCAGGCGGATTTAATCGCGAATTAAGGTGAGCTATGGGTTCTTTTTCTTTTTTCTTTTTTTACATCTTTCAACCTTCCCAAACGTTATCCGTATCATACATTGTATATTTATTGAGAAATGAGTGGATTGTACGTGAAGAATCGATAGATTATTTCGCGGCGACATCAACGAGAGGGAGGGGGGGGTGCTAATGTTAGCTCGCGAGCTAACTAGCCAGCTACTTAGCTAGCCCGTTAGCTAATTAGCTCGCGTTTGGTTGCTTGCTGAAGTCAAGAATGTCAGTCAATGAAGACAGACAGCGGCGAAATGAAAAAGACTCTCCCGTCTTGTTTTGTAAGAGCAAGAGCAAGAGTGCGTGCGCGGCGTCAATAGTCTTTTGGCTTGTCCTTCGTTCAAGTGTCTGCTTAAAGGTTATTTAGGAGCACACGACAAAGCCAGCTGCTGTGCAACCAAACGGAGCGTTTCAAAGTCCTCTTTTAGTTTGTTTGTTTTGTTTTGAACACAATCATAAGTAGAGTTCAAGTGAACTTTTTGGGCCTTATTTGACAGACAGCACGCCAGTTGTTGATTTGTGCTCGCTCCTCCTTTCATTTTGTGTGTTTATTTGTTACTAAAAGCAACAAGGCTCGTCGTTGATGTCGGGGTTACGCTTGACTTTAAACTCAGTCAAGCCAAGTTGAAATCTCACAGGATTCGACACTGTACCATACATAGTCCATCTTGTTTTCCACACTGTTCCCACCAACTTTGTCAAATTGTGTCTGGTGGCCACTTTTGCCACAAAGGCAGCAGCTTTGTACGTCCTTGCCATTGACTGCGTGTTATTTCTCATGCTCCTTCCTCTCTCTATCTGCGCTCCGTCCGACCGTCACTTCCTGATCAGGCTCAGTCTATTGTCAGGCCCTAATCGGTGGGTGAATGTTTGCTGCGGCCTCGGGGGGAACGCATTTAGACGGACGGACGGACGGACGGACGGACGGACGGCCACGCCTGCCTCGTCCTCTTCATCCATCTTCTTCCTCCTCCTCCGTCGATTGAGCCAGAGCCCCGACCGGCATAATGCTCGGCGGTGTCTGCGGAGATTAAAGGGCCAGCGCTACATTGTTGGCATGCCCCGAGATTAGTTTCCAAGGAGACGGGTTGGGGTTGCCGTGGCAACGGGCCGGCCAGTCCCGTCTTCGTCCCTTCGCCCAACGACATGTGACTGAGGCGGCTGACCGATGCTAAGATAACAGATTGAGACGTGGTCAGGCGGAGGCGCTGAAGGGGGGCGGGTGGGGGGGCGACTGATGTGAACGTAGGACTCGCACATGCTCTGTTATCGATGACAAACGGATGCTAGTACGTTAGTATCGGATGCTAAGAAATTGCTCACAGTGTGTTCTTGTTGTCTTTGTAGCGGCCATGTCTCAAATGAGGAAGCTGGCATGTGATGGCGTGCGGCCCACCTCCCGCTGCGATCCGTCTGCCAGGCAGGAGATCCTCACCAGCTTGGTGTCGGCCCTGGATTCGGTGGTAAGTCCGCCGCCGCCGCCGCCACGCAACTTACCAGATGTGTGTAGTAAGGGAGCTTTTTGTCCAGTGCATGGCCATGTCCAAGTTGAACGCCGAGGTGGCCTGTGTCACCGTCCACGAGGACAGCGTTATCGCAGTTGGTACAGAAAAGGGCCGCATTTTCCTCAACTCCAGGAGAGAAATCCAGACTGAATTCTACAAGTTTTGCCGTAAGTTCCTCCCACGTGTTGCCCAGAGTTATTTGGGGCGAAAGGACATTTGCGCTCGGTTTTCCATGCCACTCTCATCCTTTGCCTGTAGGGGCGCCCTCGTACCTGCCCGACGTGACCTCTGGCAAAGACCAGGATGTGGATCTGGGCAAGGCGGGAAAGGAAGGCGAGCGTGCGAAAACGGGCAGAGCGCCGCCGCCGCCGCCGCTGCCACCGCCGCAAACGGACGCGCAGTCCAACATTTTTGTCCTGCGGAAAATGGTGGACGAGGTCTTTAGCGTTCTCTACAGTAAGCCCTTTTTTTTTCCCCAGTTGTCAAAGTGTTTGAGTGTTGTGGCACACCTATTCACGGATTCCCCGTCGCTGTGCGCAGGTGAAGCGGCTGGAAAGAGCACCCTAGTCCCCGTGCCTTATGAGCGGCTCCAGAAGGAGCCAGCCGCTTGCCTTGCGGCCCACGGTCTCCCAGAGGGCGTCTCCTTGAGAAAGCCGTCAGAGTACGACTCCAAGACGCTCGTAAAAATTCTCGAGCAAAGCCACAGGATACGGTTCACCGTCACAAGGTCAGCACCTAACACGGCTGACCGTTTCCAGTTCTGGCTTCACGGCCAGTTAGGGCTCGACGACTCGTATTTTGATATTAAGCGTGACGTGACGGTTTGCGGCCGGCCGGCGTATTACTTTGGGCTCCGAGACGAATTGGGAGAGAGAGCAGGCCTTTGACGCGGCTCCTCCTCCGGTCTGTCGCGCAGGCCGGCGGAAGACTTGTCCAAGTCGGCGAGCGCAGAGCTGGGCCATCAAAGCTCTTCCGGCAGCCCCGCGGCTCAGAGCGGCGCTGGCCCAGTCAAGACTACTGCCCAGGTAGTCACACCGCCAAGTCCCGCCACTTCCGCCAACTCTGTTCTCTCAAACGTCCTGTACGGCATGCCCATCTCCTCCAAACCCCACCCAGATGGCACGGCGGACTTCAAAGCCACGTCGCTCCTCAGCCTGGCCAAGGACCGACTGGCCGACTGGACGGACAAGGGCACGTGTGGGAAGGCTGCCGCTAGCAACGGTAGCACCCCCGGCCGCTCGGTCGGTCGGTCGGGAGTTCCGCCCGCATTCGCAACCGGACCCGCTGACTTTCCTGTCGCTGTGTTTTTCTTGATCCGTAGATGAAACGACAAAACTAGCCGGTGAGCAGGGTCAGACACCTGCGAGTGTCCACATTTCCAAGAGGCTACTCTTCTCCATCGTACACGAGAAATCGGGTATGCCTTCGCTCGCTCGCTCGCTGGCTGGCTGGAAACACAAATGAAATCCAAATATTCATTCCATGGTCCTCCGCAGAAAAATGGGACTCCTTCATTCGGGAGACGGAGGATATTAACACGTTGAGGGAATGTGTCCAGATTCTGTTCAACAGCAGATACGGTGAGGAGGAGGCGAGCGGGATCTGCCTTCAAAGCAAAGATGGACCGGCCCATTTTTCCCAATGCCCGCCCCATTTTGAGGCATAAAAACAATTTCCTTTCTTCTTGTCTTTCTAGCCGAGGCCCTGGGTCTGGACCACATGGTGCCGGTTCCGTACCGCAAGATAGCGTGCGACCCGGGCGCGGTGGAGATCCTGGGCATCCCGGACCAGATCCCCTTCAAGCGCCCGTGCACCTACGGGGTCCCCAAACTCAAACGCATCCTGGACCAGCGCCACGCCATCCGATTTGCGGTCAGGCGGTACGTCCGTGCTTTCCTTTCGAGGAACATTGGCGAAAAGCTCACTGCGAGTACATTGGCGAAAAGCTCACTGTCTGCTTTGCCTTACAGGATGTTTGATGAAAAGATTTTCACAGGTAAGTTCAGCAATTCAGCACGTGCACTCATTTATCCTATGGAATTATCATTGACGTCAAGTGTGTCAAGATGCCTGGAACTGTCTATGTTCGGGCCCCAAGCTTTGCCATGGTAACATTTGTTAAGAATTCTCAGAAACCTGACCCACCCACTGTCTTTTATGCTCTGGGCTCTCCCCCAAGCCGCCGCCGCCGGCAAGATGTCGAAGGAAGAAAGCAAGCAGGACGCGGGGTCCTCCGCCCCAGAAGACGAGAACCTGAGTCTCACGCCCGGCGCCGCAGAGCTGCCAGTCAATCCTCACAGCGACTGGTCAGAGCGCGTTGCATTGTTTTGGCAGGCAGGCAGGCAGGCAGCCAGGGCCAACAAACGACCCCTACCTAATGAGCTGTCCCGTCCCGTCCCGTGTGTTGAATTGCACAGGTCCACCAGCGTGTGCGCCAGTCCCCTGGCTGAGTGCGCAGCAGGTGAGAGAGAAGCCCGCCGGCCGGCCGGCCATCTGGGCTGGAGAAAGATGATGATGATGATGATGATGATGATGATGACGACGATGCCCCCTGCAGGTCCTTCGGTAGATTGCCTCCCCATTAAGAGGATTAAAACGGAGCCTCCGGACGGGGACATCATTCAAGTTACGGTGCCGGGTAAGTCAGACCAATGCAACGGGGGAAACGTGGCGTATCGCAAACCTTGCTCTTGTTTTTCCAAGCCGGCTCCAACGCCGAGGAGGCCGGCGAGCCCGAGCCCGCCTCCGCCCCCTCGTGTCGGGCCGCGTCTGAGCCCGGCCCCTGGTGTCGGGCCGCGTCCTCTCCCTCGGGCCCCCTCGCAGGTAAGCTCCCCCCTAGCCACCTTCCCGGACCACCCACTGATCCCTCACCGGCTTCGCAGATCGCCCGCCGGCCCGCCCGCCCGCCCGCCCGCCCGCCGCCCCTGTAGCTTGCTTGTTGTTTCGGGCCTCGCAGATTAACTTTACCTTAGTGAAGTTGCCACATGCAAATCCGCCCTGCCAGTCAGCCAGCCAGCCAGCCAGCCACCCACCCACCCATCCAGCCAGCCAGATCCAACCCCACCCATCCATCCAACCAACCAACCAAGCCAAATCCATCCACCCATCCATCCTCCCTCCCCCACTGTAGCGCTTCTTCCACTAGCAAGTTGCACTAGTAAGATGATTGATGAGCCTCCCCATCCCAGTGTAACACACAGCTGTCTGGGGGGGGACCCAAGGCGACATTTGTGCAGTCACTCTCTTTAAGTAGCAAAAAAAAAATGAAGCAATCACAATCTCCGGCCATTTTATGTCTGTACGGCCGGCCGGCCGGCCGGCCGGCCGGCCGGCCGGCCGGCCGGCCACCTTAAGTGCCTTGAAAGGCGCCTTATAAATCAATTGTATTATTATTAAGAATATTAAACGTTCAGCAAGTTGATTTGCTTCCACATAAGGAGAGTCCGCACAAATGCGAACTTGGGGTTTAGCGCACATGCCTTTTTTTTTTTTTTTATTGTTTTGACTGTGCTTTGCTTAAGTTTCTTTTCTTTGGCAAATGACCACTGCAGGAGACAAAGCAGAGGTAAGCAAGCGCACACGACAAATCCAAGCGCTCACTTTTGCAAACTGCAAAATACATGGCCCTCCAAACCAAATTCACAAATAAGCTAAAAGCAACAAGTAAAGTCGTTGAGGAATCTCGTCGGAACCGTACAAGCGTTTCAAACTTCTCTGATGCTGTCCTTGCAGCCGCCCAAGTGTTGTCGCCCAACACGGCAGCGCTCAACCTCCGAAGACCCTCTGAAGGTAAGGCTTTTTCCAAACTTCTTTTCTTTTTTCACATGAAAACTTGTCTTTGTCAATCAGCAGGCAGCCTGGTGGAGGACATTGGTGAAATGATTCTTCAGCTGCGCAGACAGGTGGAGAACTTATTCAGCATCAAGTATGGTAAGTGCACAAAGACCTTGTAGCTGATTTTTGGACGCACCTTTTGATTTCTCAACATGCTTTTGTTGCTCAGCTGAAGCTTTGGGCCTCCCCGAGCCAGCCAAGGTGCCCTACTCCAAGTTCCAAACGTACCCCGAGGACCTGTTTGTGAGCGGGCTGCCCGAGGGCATCGCCCTGCGGCGGCCCAACTGCTTCGGGGCGGCCAAGTTGCGCAAGATCCTGGCCGCCGCCAACCGCATCAAGTTTGTCATCAAAACGTGAGCGGAAGCACCCACACTCGGTCGGCCTCGTGCCAAACAAAGGCCGAGCCAGCCGGCGTCATTGACGCCAGGCCTCATCGTGTCCGTAGGCCCGAGCTGCTGAGCGAGCAAGTCAAGCAAGAGATGCCTTCCGTCTGCGACTCGGGTGAGTTTGAAAGTTTGAATGCAGATTTTTCCATTTTGGCTCCATGCTGCTGAGACGGTTCAAAGGTTTGACCTTCTGAATGGTTGGTTCTTCATAAAGAGCTGGATGCGAAGGAAGTGACAGCGCAAACAGAGGACGCTACTGCGTTGTCCAAAAGACCCGCTTTCTCAGGTACCGCCTCATTGGATGACTCTGTGTAGCTAGCCCAAATGAGAGCCGTTTCCATCTCCAGAGTGCCTGGAGTCCAAGCTGTCCAGGATCGACCTGGCCAACACGCTGCGGGAGCAGGTCCAGGACCTGTTCAACAGAAAGTACGGCGAGGCGCTGGGCATCAAGTACCCGGTGCAAGTGCCTTACAAGCGCATCAAGAACAACCCGGACTCGGTCATCATCGAGGGACTCCCGCCCGGGATCCCCTTCCGCAAGCCTTGCACCTTCGGCTCGCAGAACCTGGAGCGCATCCTGGCTGTCGCTGACCAAATTAACTTCACCATCACCAGGTGAATGCTGAATTGTTGGAAACCATCTTGTGGCTGTCAAATCAAGCTAAGCTAAGCTAAGCTAACCTAAGCGCCGCCTATCCATTTCCAGACCTTTCCAAGGACTCATTCCAAAACCTGGTGAGTACAGAGCAACACGTGCTCAAACTGCTCCCTTGATTAAAAGCCCTCATCATGTTCTTCAGCACCTCGCCGGGTCACGTTACTCAAGAAGGCCTACGCTAGCATAAATGGTTGGTAGGTTGTGGCTCACCTTTTAGTAGCTTAGCTTGTGGATGAATGCCCTTTGTCTCCTGTTAGATGACGACGATGTCAACCGAGTTGGGGAGAAGGTGGTCCTCCGCGAGCAGGTCAAGGAGCTGTTTAACAAGAAATACGGTAAGGAAGCAAAGACATCGTCCGCCGCCGCTGCCGCCGCCGCCGTCTGGGAAACATTTGTAGCGTTGCTTTGTCTCTAGGCGAGGCTCTGGGGCTTGACCGCGCCGTGGCCGTGCCGTACAAGCTGATCCGCGGCAGCCCCGAGAGCGTGGAGGTGGAAGGCCTCCCCGAAGACGTGCCCTTCCGGAACCCGGGTACCTACGACGCCGCCTGCCTGGAGAGGATCCTCCATGCCAAAGACAAAATCAGCTTCAGCGTCAAGAGCCAGCTACAGTAAGCTAGCAAGCAAGCGGCAATTTATGCTTAGTTTTCACTTTTTCCCTTTCACAATGGATCAAATGCTAATAGTTGCTATTCCAATGATAACAGCTCGCTTGACAGCGACTGAGATTGAGAAATTGGGTGCCAAAATGGATCGACTGCTAATAGGAATGCCCAATGCTAACTTTTATGTCTCTCACAGGCCTTTCTCTGAACTGTGCAGTCAGCCTTGCAACACAGGTAGCAAGTCGTCGTCATCATCAATCATCATCATCATCACATCCGTCTGAACCAGCCTTTTGTGGATCTTGAACTTGTTTTTGTTGCCTAAGCATTAGCGCCCCAAGCCTCGACCAGTCGGCGGAAGCGCAAGCGCGTCCAGGAGAGCCAGCGAGGCCCCGCCCCCTCCTCCGCAGAGCTTGCCCCATCAGCCAATCAGATTCCAGTCATGGTACGTGGCGTTACATATGTGAGATGGAACAAAATGGAGCCTTTCTCGGCTCTGGCTATCCATCCATTTGCGTGCGTCACGACTGATTGACTCACTCTCTGCTGCCTGCCATTTTGTGTCCTCAGCAGTGGCCAATGTACATGGTGGACTACAGCGGAGTCAACATGCAAGTACCAGGAAAAGTGAACTACTGAGGCCAGTCAAAGCCCACAAATGGCGCGGTCAACAATCTGCCAGCATTGCTGTTGTTTGCTTTGCTAACTTGGCACTAAAAAGAAGTCACATTAGCATCCACGGCATCATTACTGACACTATTAAGTCATATCGTATACTAATGTTTGTACCTTCTTTTTTTATTTATTCTATTTATTAAAGTGTAACACCGCCGCGTGCAGGGATGCTAACTAAAACACTAACGCTTGGGGGCCTGTCTCATACTCTGAGTTGATACTTTGGAATTAAAAAGCCGAAGGAGCAGTCTAACGGCTGGCACGCACGAGAAGCTTAAGTTAAGATAGCCGTCCGTCTACAGCTTGACTCAAGGTGGCCACTTGCTGATGAGCTGACCTAGCTAGCTACATCTTCATCCTGACTAACTAGCGCAACGCTAATGCGGCCGTTTACATCTTCTGGTCGTCAGCTAACGCTATTACCGTCACTGTGACCGGCTGATTAGAACGCAAAGCCAGCGCGGCAGTTGATAGCTTCAACCTAGTTAAGGACCGTGTGACCCTTACCCAGCTAAGATGCTGGTGGCTACTGAGCAAAAGAGACTAACTAGTTGTCCTTTGTTTTTCTTTCCATTCTATCCAGCGTATGGACGCCCTGCCCTCTCAAGGGCTTTGAGATGAACACAGCCTTTTGTACGTTAGCACGTTTATGACAAGCCGTTTGAGCATTTATTCAATATCAAGTTTCAGGATTTTTGTTTTATTTTTTATCCGCTACCTACCGTATGACATTTCTGCGCATTAGGACAACTTTGACATGATACAATTTGACGAGTTAACATTAAGCTCTGTATTAAGTAGCATACAGACATACTCGTGGTAAAGTCCATGGACCTTCTGCTAGATATCAAGGATATGGAATAAATGCTCCGAGGGGCTTTTGCCTATATGTACCATTATTATATTATGTGGTTAAAGCAAAGAGGTCAGTCTGAATGTATCAAGCAGGCAGGGAGGGGCCTACTGTCCCTGACCTAACAGTAAAGAATGCTATGACTAATCCCCATGTGAACCAACATGCTGTACCTTAACGCCAATTAGGCCTTTCCAAATAAATTGTGTTGCCTTGCATAGTTGCTTTGTTTTCCGTAGTTCTCAATTGATACCATCGAGTCTCTTTGTTGTCATCAATCGTTTATTGCAGTGACTTGTGCCGCCGCCAGAGGCGGGATCATTCATGTGAGTACAGGAAGTGAGGCCGGCCGTCCGTGATTGTCACCATTGGAGCGCTTAATTGGCTTTTTGTCTTCAGATTGGCAGTGGAGCATCAAGCCGTGCAGGATTTGGCTACAACGCTAACCAAAAGACAAAGTACACCCATTTAGCAAAATAGACCAGTCCAGTTGGTCAAACGGTGCAGGATCCGATGCTAATGTTAACCAAAGCATGTGTTGAAGAACATGTCTTTTCTGACTTGTGGCTCACCGCTTGTTCAAACTTGGACTCCCCCCCCCAAGTACTCCCAGGGCCGCATCACTTTGCTACGCTTTCAATTGCATAATTCTGCCCCCCGGTTTTGTTAGAAGTTTTTCAAATTCTGCGCCGTCACAACTAAAGTGCTACTTGAGTCTTGAATGATCGATGCGGTCACGTCCACCGAGCGGAAAACGTGCTTGATGAAGCTAGAAATGAAGATTATAGCACAACGCTTTCCTTTTCCCCGGAATAAGCTTTGTAGGAATGGAGCTGCATCAGACGGGCTATTACAGCAACTGTGTTCACTTTTACACAGCGTGCTGCAGTTCCAGCGCCTATTAGGCTCCCCTTCCAATAGTAGGAGGTGAAAAGTTTTCTTTTTTTTTTTCTTTGGGGGGGGGGGGGGGCACGCACTTAGCTGGAGGGGCCGGGGGCTTTGAAGCAGTCCTCGGTCACGCCCTGAGAGGCCAGCTCCAACAGGACATTGTCCAGATAGTTGGGATCCGGGAAGCCGTGCCCCGACAGGTTGGACATCATCTCCGTCTTGTGGTGGATGCCGTTCCACACCACCGTGTCGGGCTCGCCGGTGGTGCTGGACGTGCCCACCGTGAAGATGAGGCGGCGCATCCACGCAACCTTCAGCAGCTCCAGAACCTTTGCTCGTACAAAAAAAGGACACAGGATGAGGTAAGATGGAAAAAAATAAAAAACGGGGTAGGGGTGAATTTATTGTGACGAACCCCGAGGTGTTATTTGACTCTGTTGCACTTCTGAGACGTTTTCAAAGCCCAGTTGATTGGGCTAGGTGGGTGCGCTTGGCTTGTTAGGAGGAAATGTTTGGGATGGAATGCTTTCGGAGAGCACTTTGATTTTGAATCATGAGCCATGTTTTACATTTGATGAACTTGTGCACGCATGCACAACACACTGCACGAGTGTCCAATTAAAGCTGCCGAGGAAAAGGAGTGATGTCATCGAAAGGCAGAGCCATGGAAGGAAACTCAAGTCATGGAAAAGGTCAGTCAAACAAAGCTTTTCTATGTTTGTGGGAATGCGTTAGCCTTCATTGTTTGCTGTTGAATGTGGATAATGTTGGCCTTGTTCATGACAAAGGAAAGACCACAACGGGTTGTGGGTTCAAGTCGCTTTTGTTTGGACGACCCCATCATGCTGAGCCAGTTAGCATTTAGCTAACTGGTGGGTGGGATTTTCACATAGCGCGGGTGGCTCCCAAAACATATTACCTTCCTGCCTTTGTCGCTGTCGGGCAAGAAGCAGAAGCGAGGAAATCCCCGGCAGGTGAAGGGCTGTCCCGGCTTGGGATGCTCGGGACCCTGCGGCAGGCAGCGCAAAAGAGGCAGCCACCGTGAGCGAGCGACGGCGCTTCTCATGTCTGGCCCAGAGCGCGGCCCACCTGTATTCCTGGCGGGATGCTGTAGATGATTTGGATGGTGCCGCAGTCGGGGTGTCCGGGCAGCGCTTGGGGGATGCTGTAAATCTCCATCTTGCCTTTTGGCTGCGTGCCCGTCTTTTCGCCGTAGATGGTCTTACACGAGGGGCACTGGAGGCTGCCGTCCTGGGGAGAGTGACTAGTTGATCCGATGTATACTTTTGATGTAAACCACTTTTGTTGTGCGTGTGTGTTAGGGAAAGTGCGTAGTTGCCCATTTCATCTTTTTTAAAAATTTGTGAAAGCAGCCTTTTCAATTTTAAGAATCATTTTCTCCATCCGTACGTACCTTGGTGCCGTTGTTGTACATGGCCAGCATGCAGAGCATGTGCAGGGTGTGCCCGCACTTGACAAACTTCCCCACGGCGTCCGGCAAGATGCCCTGGCCGCCCTCCTCCGTCGTAGCCGGCGGCTGCGCCTCGTAGCCGGAGGGATTGGACAGTTGATCCATACAGATGATGCAGTCCTGGGAAGTGCGACGGAAGGTGTCAGGAACAGACAAAAAGAAAGAAAGAAAGTTGCAAAACATGCAGTCAGTAGAGCACAACCTCGTCCGGGACGCCGGGCACCGCCTCCATGTAACGTCGGATCACCTCCTCGGCTCTCTGAACAGAAGCTGAAAAGGGAATACAGCCTTTAGAATCTCATGGGGAAATTCACAGCTTCTTTTTGCGCAGCATGCAAAAGCCAGTTAGCGGGTGGCACGGACAAGACAGTCAAAGATGGGAAAAAAAGTTGGTGATGTGGGACGTTGTCAATTGCTTTCAAAACCACGTAGCGGGAGGAACCGGTGTCGGATTTTGACGCCACTATGGCGGTGAGTACGTGGGCGCAGTCACCCCAAACTTGCTTTAAGACAATGGTCTGGTGCGGGCTTTCGTGCTGTTGCGGGCCGGCGGCGCCGCCCATCGCTTTGTACACAAAAGGGCAGGAGAAGCCAGTGTCGGCCGTGCCGCACTGCGGCGTGCGGACCCGTCTGGCCTCTGATAGCATCTCACGAGGCAGATGGATGCTGGTGTGGTACACAACAAAAGAAGAGATGATCCATTTTTCTTTTCAGACCGGTATGAGTATGCCCCCCCCCCACCCCCCCCCCCCCCGCCTATACTTGGAGGTAAGATGGCTGGATGGATGACAGGTGACGAGAAGGACAAGACTAAGAATGGCAGAACGGGAGACAAGAGGACCAATGGAGGTGGCGACAGGCTCCTCCAAGCGAGCGGCGTGGTAGCTACCTCTCCTGTGCTGCCTCTTGGCCCTCTTAACTGAACCGCCGCTGTTGCTGCTGCTGCTGCTGCTGGGTCGGCCGGCGGGGGGGTAGCGGACGGGCAGCGGCGGCGGGAGCGAGAATTGCTGATGCGGCGGAGGAAGAGGAGGAGGCTGCGGGAGGGGGGCGGTTGTGGTGGTGGTGGTGGTGAAGTGCACGCCCAGTCCCACCGCCGACATCAAAATGGAGGCCATGCCTGGAGCGGGGTGGGTGTTTTGGGGGGGAAGGGGGGGGGGGGGGGGGGGCAGGACCAAGGCGGGGCAAAGCAGGTGAGGTGCAGGAGCGGAAAGGAACAAATTGAAAAATAAAAACGGATGAGATGGAGCTGCCACAGTTGTCATGAAAACCACGTCTGGCCAAAAACGATTGATTTCCTCATTAGAAGCAACAGTTCAATTTTGAAAAGCAAAACGCCCGTGCTCTTCTGCTCCCTCCCGATGGACATTTTGTACAGTGAGCAGGTCGAGGCTCTCGACAAGACCAAAGCAGAGAGAAAGTAGAGGCACGTAAAACCGGCAGCGAAATCTCCCAAAGATGAAAAATCAAAGACGAGCAAAGCGCAGAAAGGCGCAGTTTTCTTTTACCTGCCAGGGCCGAGCTGACGCTTGTGGAGCCGTTGAGCTGAACGGGGATGGAAGGAACGCTGCGAGAGGCAAACAATTTGAGCCGTTAGTTGATGTCCCTGCTAGCCAGCCAGCATGAGCTCCACGTACTCAAGACGCCAACCTTAGGCCGTTGGCGCTAGAAGAGCCGCTCAGAAGGGGTGCGGCCAGCTGGCTGGCAGAAGGCGGCGGGGGCCAGGGAGTCCCCCAGGACATCCCCCCGACAGAGAGGGGCCTGCGGGGGTACGGGGAGTAGACGGAGGTCGGGTGGGCCGCCGCCGCCCTGCTTGGCCCCTGCAGGTTGGGCCGGTTCAGGCTGCCCGATGAAAAGGAGTGGCGCGAGCGGCTGGGCATGGGACCTGTGGCCCCGTGGCTAAGACACTGCTGGCAGGAGCAGGCCGGGCCCCCGGAAGAGGAGGAGGAGGAGGAGGAGGAAGAAGAAGACGACGCCGAAGAGGAGGAAGGGGGGACGCCGGCAGGAAGCGCCGAGGGCCCGGAGGGGATGGCCGGGGGTCCGAAGGAGGCCAGCGGGTAGGGAAGGTTGCACTGGCGCCGCACCTGCCGCCTGAAGCCTGACGATTTGTTGACCTGGGCCAGGGAGGTGAGGTCCACGATGTAGTTGTAGCCATGCGGACCCAAGTCCGCCGTGCCCTGTCGGGCCTGGTAGCTGTGCTCCAGGAGGATGGAAGTGCGCGTCTCGTAGGGCGTCCAGCCACCCTCGTCGTTGGCCCACTCCCAGTACACGCCGCTGCCCAAGCCTGACGACTGGGCAAACAGGGAGCGCCGTACTGACCGGGTTTTGCCTGGAGCAAGATTCAAGTCAACATGTCAAGTCATTTTCAAAAGCTCTTTGTTGAAATGCCACAGACCGTTAATGTGACCAAGTCAAGTGTCATTTCAATATCATGTCAACAATCCCGCCCGCCCGGCATTTGTTTTTCCATTTGCTTCGGTTATCGCCTTTTCTCTGACAGCCGTTCGGCCACCGTAGTTAACGCATCACCCTTCAGTTGGGACCTAAACATTTCCTGTTACTGACTCAACTGGACGGGTCTGAGCCTGGTTTGTCCGGCGAATCCGGCGGAGCAGCTCTGTCATTCAGATGACAACAAACGCCCCAAGGCTAACGTGCTAAGCTACTTAGCAGGGCCTTTGAAACGATGTTCAAGGAACTCACTCACTCACTCACTCACTCACCTGTGTCCTGTCGAAACTGCTTCAGACTGGCCACGTCGATGAGATACGGCGACAAGCTGGGGTCCGACTGGCCCAAGCAGATGGTGGTGGCGGCGGCGGCGCCGCCGGGTGCGCCACCCCGGTGGCCCCGCGGCGACAGGCAGCGCTCGATGTAAGCGCTCACCTGGCCGCTGTACGGCCGCCAGTGGCCCAGGTCGTCCTGCCATTCCCACACGGCTATCATGGGCTGCGAGTGGCCGGACGAGGGCGTCGGGACCGGGACTGGGCCCGCCGTAGCCGCCGCCCCGCTCCGGGAGCCGTTAACCCGCGCGCAGGAGCCCGACACAATCGCCATGGTTTATCGGCCCCGCTTTAGCTTGAGCTCGACGCTAACGTCACAGTGGAGCCTCGACGAAGGCCGGGCTAACGCTAGGCTAGCTGGGCTCGTCAAAGAACAACAGCATGACGAACGCGTTACAATTCCAATCGTGGCACCTCACACAACCTTTGCTCGCTTCATATGATCTCCAAATCCATGATTGAGCAAGAATGCGAGACGCCGGAAGAGGGCTCCAATCCAATGCTAAACGTTGTCAGACCTTTCTTTTATTGTGACAGCGTTGCCTGGGCGCTTTCGTTCCGTCATAGCTGCCTTCTTCATCAACTCGGGAAAAAGACACTTTCCTTTCAAAGACCAACGTTGGAAGGCTGTTGACCATGGACTGACATGTTTTTCAAACAGAAACGTACACATCCAAATAACACGTTTTATTTGGGGGGTTGAAGATGTCTATTTTTTAAATGACGTGTTGTATTCGCGAGCGAGGTTGCTGAAATTGAGCTATTTCCAACGGTAAGCGAAGGCAGCATTCTCTCCCTGACTGCTGCCCCCTACTGGCAGTATGTCGGTACAACATAGCTAGTGGCCTGCTCTACAATGACAGTAATTCTATTCTATTCTATTCTATTCTATTCTATTCTATTCTATTCTATTCTATTCTAGGCAGGCACTCCCATCTGCATCATCTTTGTGGCGTGTGACACAGCAGAACATTGCATTGCATCGCGAGGGAGCACAGGTGGTGCAAAATACACTACTAGACTACATGTGACACAGCACTCGGTCAAAATGCCACTCTTTTGATTTCAACTTAAAAGTGTGTTTCACTCTCAATGAATTTCATTCGGGTTTTGGGGTCAAAATATCAACTCCAGATCGTGCAGAACCATTGATCCCCACGGGAGGGCGCCGCAGCCTAGCCTAGCAGCATTTGGGCGGTAGGCGGGCCCCGAGTCCAACGTCCGGATGTGATTGGTGGAGATGCTTCTGCACCTTGCGTCCCTCCGCACCTTGTGGCTATTTCAAGTGATGACGTCAAGGGAATCTGATTGGTGCAGACGCATTTGGCCGCCATCAATCCGCGATCCGATTGCCTGGGACGGTTCCGACGTCCGTATTTCCTCGCGGCAAACCTTGACTCTTTTTACCATGCTGACTTCACTCCAAAAAGCCTACGGTGCCGTTTGGACGTATTGGACCGCTACTTTCGTCAAATATTAATGTGAGTAGTGTTTCACTTGTCGTGACGCTACGAAAAATACCTTTTAAAATGATACGAACCGCACTTGGTCGAATCGCTTTTGATTGAAATGGAGTAGGCAGCATCAACGCCGGCGGACGCAATAGAGGAGCAACGATCCATCATTTTAATCAGATTTACCCATGTACCAGAAAATGATTCCGATCATTGTTAGTTCCCTCCCTAAAAGTGAATCAGCCTGCTGTCATGGAGGATAACCAAAAAAGGGAGAATATTTATTTTTGTCAAGGTTGAAATTCCGAAGATTTGGACCATTTGAGATCCACAAAGGTTTCTGAACGATTAAGCCATAATCAAAATGGTTGCGTCAGAATGTTATAATCGATCGACGCAAGTGAAATATTGAATTGTCCAAAGCGTCTGGTGCTGGAATCGACTCGAATGCATTCTGTGGATCAGGCAGTGCTGCGCTTTTGCTTGCAGAAAGTGGGACCTTCTCATTCTTGGGCGTGATGGAGCCAGCGCAGATCTCTGTGCAACCTGCTCCTCGTCCGCCGCCGCCGCCACCTCCTCCTCTCCCCCTTCCGCCATCCTCGTCGCGGCGGCGCTCCATGAAGAAGCTCAACTGGGACACCATTCCCAGCCAGTGCGTATTGGGCAAAGTCAACGTGTGGACTCTGCCCCCCAGAGACCTGGTGCTGGACACCCATAGCATGGACGAGCTCTTCAGCCGCGTGGACCGGCGGGCCCAGGCCAGGGCCTGCCTCCGGGGACCGCGTGGCCGTGACAACGGTGACATTTGCACGCCCCAGGCTCAGGTGGGAAGTTTTCCAGCAAGGGAAGTGCCAAGTTCCCCAGCAAAG
The DNA here is from genome assembly GCF_033458585.1 of Syngnathus typhle. NCBI lineage: Eukaryota > Metazoa > Chordata > Actinopteri > Syngnathiformes > Syngnathidae > Syngnathus > Syngnathus typhle. Next base: position 843,670 of record NC_083752.1, on the reverse strand, counting down.
TTCCTCTAACGTGATGAAATTGTTTGTGTTTTCAGGTGAGCATTCTGGATGCCAAAAGGAGCATGAATATCGGCATTTTCCTCCGATATTTTAAGAGGTAACATTTTTCCCGTCTTTCTTTATTAATAAACCAAATAGAAGCTGTTCAATTTTACTTTGTAAAAATATTCCGTCATGAAAATAGTTGGGGGGTTGAGCCTTCAAATCAGGAAGACCAAGTCCACACGCTTCCCAAATTCGGACGCTCGTGCAAAACACGACTTTTCTGTTTACTTCCCCCTTTGTGATGATGATCATACACGCACGCACAACAAATCTTTTAAACAATACAAAGCGAGTGTATGGTGGCTCCTCCTACAGGCCAGTGGCGGATTTACTGGAGGACATCGTCCAGGGCGAGTGGCGCGACTGCGGCAAATTGAAGGAGCTGTGCAGGCTGCTGCCCGAGGAAGGCGAGGTAGCGAGCGCGTCCTCGCTCGTTGTGACGACTCCGGCCGTCCGTCGGCCGTCACTCACGCATGCTCGTGAAACCGGTCGCAGGTGAAGCAGCTGCTGTCCTACAGCGGGAACGTGTCGCTCTTATCCGAGGCCGATCGCTTCATGGTGGAGCTGGTCAAAGTGCCCCAGTGAGTCGAAAAATGCAAACACTAACCATATCCGCCACCGATACTCAAGGTAAAGAAATCGGAGGCAGCGGTAAATGTTTAGATGTATTAGATGTAATCTTAGCAGAAGAAAGATGTTGGTTTGCTTTTTTCTTTTAACCATTCACACCGCAGAAGTGAACATATTGACATTGCCACGCTAACTCGAGAGGGGGGGTAATACAACACAGGTAATTTACGCTAACATTGCTAGCGTACTTGGGCTAACTGTCGCAGCTACGAGGAGCTACTGAAGACCATGGTCCTGCGCCGGGAGTTCTCACCTCTTATGGAGGAGGTGAACAAGTCGCTGGCCGTCATGATCCAAGCAGCGGACGGTATGCATGCTAGCTTTAGGCTAGACTTGGCTAGCCTAATTACTCCCTGTCGACGAGTGTGTTTTCCCGCACAGAACTGCTGGACTGCGACGAGCTTCACGCCGTCATCCGCCTTGTGCTGAAAGCCGGCAATTACATGAACGCTGTGAGTATTTGCTGCTTCTGTCCTTTCGGCCGTCCAACTTACGTGTGCTCGGACGCCGGGCAAAACGATTTGGCGCGCAGGGCGGCTTCGGCGCAGAGGCCATCGGCTTCAGGATGACATCGCTGCTCAAGCTGGCCGACACCAAGGCCAACAAGCCGGGCGTCAACCTCCTGCACTACGTCGCCAAGGTCAAACGGCTCCTGTGGAGTATTTGCGGAGAAGACGCTGTTGGTATGATTTCCCCATTTTTTGTTTTGCCAATAGCAAGCAGAGGACATTGACTCCAAGCTGCTGACCTTTCCCAGCCAGCTGACGCACCTCGGAATGGCAGCCAGGTGAGCGTCATCTCCATGTTATTTTCTTGTAGATGTCTTGTTATCATTGCTAGAGATTGTTTGTGTACTCGTGAGAAGAGTGTGCAAAGAGGACGTGCTGGCGGACTTGGAGAGAGAAGTGCAGAAGCTCAAGGAGGTCAAACTGTATGCCAGCAGACATATTCAACTCCACCAGCAGATGGCGCCCTTCTTCACGGTAAATTGGACTTCATTTGTTCATTTTTAAAATCAGTTATATCTCTTTGAACAATTGTACGTTTGAAAGAAAAGTCATCTTATGTCAGTGTAGAAACATTCATGAATGACATTGGAAATGCGACACTTACAATAACTGAACAAGTGAGGGGGAAAAAAAGTTTCTATTCAAAGTATTTTGTCAGAATGCATGTTTTGTTTTTGCAGCAATGCGACGACGAGCTTTGTCACGTCAACTCGTCGCTGCATGAGCTGGAGGTGCTGAGTTTCGCCGTGGCCGAGTTCTTCTGCGAGGACCCACAAAATTTCAAGCTGGAGGAATGCTGCGCCATCTTCCACAACTTCTGCCGACGCTTTGTCACCGCTGTGCAGGTTCGCCGCCGAGAGTGTCGTTTGGCTCGGTGGGCCAAAAAAGCGGCTTTTTTTGGCTCTCCAATGAACATTTTGCCACGTAGCGGCGGAAAAAAACCCATCAAATCCCGCCTCTACCATTTTTTTAAGTAACTTGACAAGAGGAGTCTGCAGAAAGGAATTCTTTCTCGTAGCAATGTTTATTTTCTACTGCACGAGGCGCTTTTTCAAAGCAGAAAATGTTTCCTTCCCAACCAAAGGAGAATCGTGAGCGCGAGGCGGCCGAGCAGCGTCTCAAGAGCCGGGAGAGTTTCCGCGTGAGCGCCAAACGCGCGCCCGCACCCCCGCCGGCCCTGGAATGCAGCCTGGAGTCGGCCTTGCACAGCTTGCTCTCCATCGGCAGGTGCCAGAGGAACTCCCGGTCGCCCACGCCGCCGGAGCCTCCCACCGGGGACCAACAAATGGCACCGGAGAGTCCCGAGAAGAAACATGCCAAAGTCGAGGGGGACGGCGAGGAAAATCCGTCGACGCCACGCACCCCTCGTCCCAGAACCAGAGATGTCTTCTTCGCAAGTAATGGCGACGTGGGATCGCCGTGGACCATCCTGAGCCCGCTGACCTGCTCCCGGCAGCGCCGCCCTCGGCGGCGGGTCACGGCGGATGCCCAAGAGCCAGACGACGCCTTCTGGGGAAGCGCGGCAACAGGTCCACGAGGGCGCTCGGTGTCCGTGGACTCCACGCGCCAGCCGCCGACCCTGCCCACTGCCGCTGCCGCCTTCCGGATGGGGACTTTGTTCCAGAGGGCCGCCGCCCATCGCTCGTATTCGTCCGGCTCCGGGGCGGCCTGTGTCGGGAATCCCGCCAGCGGCTCCTTTGGCTTCATTTCCTTCTTCCGACGTTTCGGAGGAAAAAGGGAGACTGAGGAGCCCAGCCCAAAAGAAAGGGATACAATAGACAATAGTCAATAGACATTTTATTTTTCTAACTGCAACTCTTTTAACAGACAACTAGGAACTTGTCTTGGACATTTTGGGAGCCAATCAGCGTTCTTAAATGCCATTTTATATTTTAAGCTCTTTTGATGTGTATTTGTACAATAAAGGATATTTTGCTAAATCTTTACTTGTGCATCTTTATTGTGAGGGTTTTGTAAAGTGCTTAAAGGTAAAGGTTTATTGTATTTGTCGCGCTTTTTGCCGATGACATCAAAACAAATCGTCAAAAAATGTCACTAAAAGAAACTGACCCCGACGTGATTTGAACACGCAACCTTCTGATCTGGAGTCAGACGCGCTACCGTTGCGCCACGAGGTCTGTGCCATTGCTGGTGGATAAAAATCTATATAAGGGTATAAGTGTGTGGATGGTTTCGTTACAAAATGTTCAAACCATAAAAAACAAAGCGTTTTTGTATACGTACTGAGAACACAAGATATTTTTTTTTCACCAAAGTGGAGTTTTTCTCGTTGACTCTATTTGGCCAATAGGAAAAAGCATTCGAGTCGCCTTGCGTGTCATGTGACTTTATTTAGCCAATAGCGGGAGCTCTCAAACCACCGGAAGATGGCAGCCGCATACTATCCCGTAAGTATGTGACGTCGCGAATCAAGTCGCTAAGGACAATAAATACATACACGTGTTGTATTTGATGTCTTTCTATAATTTGAAAAGATACAAGGAACAGACATATCTCCAAACATTCGGATGCCATGCAAGAAGATAACCCGAACCAATGGCGTCAGTGGTCATCCGCCATTGGAGGGCGTGGTCACGTGCTTACCTGGTCAAGCCGAGGAGAAAGAGGTTGTCCCACGCACTTGTTATGGAACTTTGTGTCCATAACATCGGCATGAGCTACCTGTCTACACTGGACGTCTGGACTCAAACAGGTAATTACATTTGACTGGTATGTTGAGAAAATGACAACTGTCCATTTGGTTTCAAATGAGCATGGTTGTTAATTGCCATTAGCCTCCCCAGTAGCCTGATGTGAGTTAGCTGCGGCTGCCACTGCTCATGAGAGTTGAGAAAAAGTTAAGTTAGCACATGGACTCAGCACTGTTTCTTTTTTCCTGCTACTGGCTTAGACTGAGTATGTGTTCATTCCTCGCGCCATGCCAATTTTCATGGATGCTTTTTTTCCTCTTGCTACACTTTTCTTACTTCCGTTTTGTTCTTCTTACTTACTTATACTTGTCAATTTGTTTTGTATATGCGACTGCTTGTGATTTAGGGCTATATAAATAAACTTGACTTCTTCTCCCTCTTTTGGAGTTCTGCACGCCATCTGCATCTCTCACCAAAACTGTGAGTACGCCATCCCTAACGGTCGTGCACCGAAGGCAGCGGGTCGGCCCGACGTGCGCTGGGCAAGGTAGGAGTACCACTAGTGTGTGAATGTGGGTCCACATTTAATATTGTTGTTATGCTTGTTGCCATAATTAAACTAATGTCTGAATGTCGTATTGCATTTCACAATTCGGTGCTCGGAGCATCCAACTTGTTGTTCATTGCACCCCGACTCCATTTTGTACTTGAACTTTTTATTCGTGTTCAACAAGCAAGCAAAAGACGTGAGAGAAGTCAAAATGCAAATGAGCTTCCACGCAGCAGGGCAGGCTCGAAAAGAAGCGGTAGAAGACGTTTCGTGTTGCCGGCCTTAAGCCAGCTGATACGTTGGCGTGCCCTCGCTTCATCTCGGCGGCCGGCCGGCCGGCCAAGCGTTAAAAGGCTCGCCGGTCCGAGAGGGCGCTCACGTGAGGTTGGAGGGCAGTCCCAGTCCGGCGGCTTTGCTCGCGCACACCAAGCCGGGCGCGCTGGCCCGGGCCAACTCCTGCGCCACCGCGCCGCCGTTCTCTCCTGCCAGGCTCAGGGCCCCGCCCCCTGCTAGGCCCAGGGCTCCGCCCCCCGCCAGGCTCAGGGCCCCGCCCAAGCTGCTGCTCAGCATGGCGGCGTCGATCAGCTCCTGTGAGGGAGGGCGACGTCACCATTTGCTCGCATAGCAAATAGCATCGTGAGAATGTTTTCGTGCCAGCGTGTGCATTATAGTCGTGCGCAATTTTTAGTGGTGTCAGGGAAAATGACTTCATTAGCCTCGTTATTCTTGGATCATGTGAGGCCTGTGTGTGTGTGCGTGCGTGCGTGCTAGTAATGCGCCTGCGTTATTGCCGTTGTTCCCGCTGGCTGGCTGGCTACCTCCCCAGGCAGCCATCAAGCAAATTGGTGCAAACAATTTCTCGCTTTCTCACCTTCATCCTGCGCGACTCTAGCCGCGATTTGTAGCAGAAGTCCAGCAGGGCTACCATCATGGCCACGCCCAGGCCACCGATCAGGATGTAGAAGATGCCCGCTACGTTGCTCAGGCTCAGCGCACTCGTCTTGTCCTGTCAGAGCGGACGGGTCGGGTCAAGAAACGGCAAGCCGCCGCCGCGCAACTTCGCGCCTTCGGTTTTTGTTCACGCTTTCAAAAGGCGCGGGACTATAGAGAACTACAATTCCCATCATGACACTGGACCCCGCAATTCCCACTCCATTCCAACCAGCTGTCTGTGTTGCCGCAGTAACGCAGCAGCGGCTGATGGGAAGTGGAGTGTCGTAATGGGGAGGGGGCGTGTCCGACGGAAGAAGGCGTGCGTCGGTTCAACAAAATGGATACACTGTCTTTAAAATAGTTGGGGGGGGGTGGGTGGTTCTTGCAAAAAAAAGTACATCTCAAGGTGGAAATGATGTCATTAAAAAAAATCATACTAAAACGAAACCCCAAATTAATAAAAGAGTTTCTTTAAAAAATTGACATTTCTTAAGAAACTTTATAGGAAAGTACTTTCAAAGCTTTATAAAAAATAAAAGAAATAGCCAAATCCTCCGAAAAAACTTCCTTTCAATTCTAATTTAATTTAAAAAAAAGCTCAACTTCGACAAATATACCAAACATTTGTATGGAGATATGTTTCTTGAAAACGTAAGGACTAAATCTCAAAAAGTCTCCTTGGAGTTTCTTAAAAAATGCAAATGTCGCAAAGGGGTTAGCGGCGTGTGTGATGTCACATGACCTCATTTGCATGCAGCTGAGTGGGGAGGGGGGGGGGGGGGGGGGGTCATGTGACTTGAGGATGCTTTTCTCTCCAAAGTGTCCCCTGGGAAATTTCGGTTTGCCTCGCGCCGTAGATGTGCGTTGAACCAAAACAAAACTTTGTGAACGTTCACAAGCATTTGGCGAGGAACTTATCGGCAGGGAGTGAACTTAATATGAAGCTGACAGGCTGAAGTTTGCGTCAGGTTAAATGAAGTCAAGACCACGTTAGCGGGGAGTCAAAGGCAAACAAAGAGGATGTTAACGGGGAGTTGGTGGCTGATTGGAGACAGAAGCATTGTTGTTTGGGTGGCAAAAACGTGACCTTTGACATCAAAACGGAAAGGAGTGGGCGGGGCCACAAGGAGATGTCAAAGGTTACATTGCATTGCGGGGTGGGGGGGTCTCCGTGGGTTGCCGGACTCATGCCGATTTGTTCATGCTCCTCTTGGGGGGGAGAAAAAAACTGGTGATAATGAAAATAACACAAAAGTTCGTGTTAAAGGACAACTCGAGCAACTGTAAAAGATGGAAACAAACGACCCCCAAAAAACATCCAGAAAAATATCTGGAAGAAAATCAAACAAACAAGCAAGAAGAGAAGGACTTGTGGTGGGTGTTTTTGTTGTGGGAGCTAGCGGGGGTGGGTGGGTGGTTGGGGATGGGGGTGTCCAAGCGACCTCTAACTGACCTTCCGGCCGGCGTCCTTGTGTCCACATTGACCTTTGTCGTACCACCACTTGTTCTTCAACTTGTCTAACACGGCCTGCTCATTGAGCTTGAGCACGGCCAGGTTCACCGGAATTCTAACATGTAACATAACATAACATCAACAGCCGCCGCCATGTTATCTTATGTTAGCGCTAACACACGCCACAAAACGCCCAGGCGCTACGTCGCGCCCGCACCTCGGCAAACGTGCGGATGCTTCGTTCGGGTCGCCGCTTTCGAATTGAGAATATACGCGCGCGCATATCAGACATACGACGGACGTGATGTCGTTTGAACACAAACAAGAACACGCCATCACACAGGGAGTCCTATCAAGTAGGCAGGGTTTGCATACGCGTGCCTTTTTAATGTCCTCAAATGCGCACTCGTGCACGCAAACACACACACACACCGTCCATATTCATTCACACACACAAATTAAAAAAAGAAAAGACATACACACACAAAACGAATCCTCAAAGGATGCGCACCTAACAGAAATACGCAAAAATCATGGACTCAATCATAGCACGCCAAAATACACCCACACAACACACTAAATGGTTGTGCACACGCGCGTGCGTGTGCGCACGCCCACAGAGCGACGTTGCTAAGCAACTAGATCCAAAATTGTCCTCCCCGTTATTGTAGTAAAAGTGCTGAGTCGTGCGTCATGTGGACAAAAGCATAAATGAGCGAGGTGAACAATTACGTGCTGGCCGAGGAAGAAGAAGTCAAACGCAAAAAGCGACGTGTCAAGTCTTATTTTGGGATGCTGTGAGTGACGGTTGCTAGGCAACATGGGGTTGATGTCATGCCATGGAAACGTGTGCTCCTAGCATGTCGCTAAGCTAAATTGCATCACTGACCAAAGCGTTAAAAGGCGTCAGCCGTCGGCAGCCGCGGTCGGCCGACACACAGATGAGCAGAGGGACAAACTTTGGGGTCGCTTGGGGCTCACGGACAAACGGACGCACAGACACACAGACAGACAGACAGACAGAAGAGAGAGGCACAGATAAGACAAAAAGACACCGACGTCCATGCACACACAGGTGTGATATCCATAAAAACATGCGCAGTAGTTCCGCAACGTACTGCAATAGCACATAGCACGTGAACACGCCGCAACAGCTCGTACTATCGCAAAGTAGTAGCTGGTCAAAAGTGGCACGTGAGCGTAATGAAGCAAAAGAGCTAACAAGTCGCTTATCAAGTCTAACGAAGCAAATAAAGGTTTGCCGAGCTAAGAAAGCTAACCAAACTAACGATGCCAGGGAGTGAAAAGACGCTAACGGGGTTACCCGGACAGACGAGCCATGCTAAGGAAGTACCTGAGGGGTGATCCTTTGGGCGTGGCCACGCCGTAGCCTTTGGAATCGAGGTTGCCGCCCGCTTTGATGGTGTCGCAAGGCGCGCGCTGCTCGATGTACTCGTTCATGGACGACTCCAGCAAGTAGGCGTACTTGCCCTTGGACTTGCGCACGCGGCTCACGCCCTCGTCCGTGTTCTTGACGAAGACGGACGGGTCGGCGCCGCGCATGTACGACCACATCTTTTCAAAGACGCCGATCTTGGACCTCTGTGGGTGAGGAGCGACCGACAAACGGAAGACAGAAGTGCTTCAAATGGGACCGCTCTTTGCCGAAAATAAAAGTATGACAACAATCTAAGGATCCTCTGACCCTGAAGAATTCCTTGGTGGATCCGCCCTCCAGAGTGCCGTAGGCGATCTCGTTCTGCTTGGCGAGGTCTTCGGCGCTCTCGATGGGCGACACCATGCGCTCGACTGTCAGGAAGGCGGCCAGGTTGGCCGTGTACGAGGAGATGATGATCAGCGTGAAGAACCACCACACGCCGCCCACGATGCGACCCGACAACGACCTGCGGCAGCGGGGTCGCGGCGTGACGGACCGACCTCGCAGTGGTGGCGGCGGCGGCGGCGGCGGAGTAGCGCGGGAACAGACCTGGGCGAGATGTCGCATCCTTGCTGCATGAAGGCTCCCAAGGAGAACCAGAGCGAGTTGAAGATGCCAAAGTGGTTGGTGTGTTCCGGACTCTCTTTCTCTTGGTCTTTCGGGGACTGCCGCCCGTTTGGTCCTGGCGGGAACACGCAAAACTAAACGCACCCACGCACGCTGGCTGGAATGACGATGACGGCGACAGCCGTGATGAATGTGAAGATGATGGCAAGGATGAAGACGACGACCAAGATTGCGTTGGCAGTTTACGAGGACAAAGAATGGTGAAAACCATGATGACGAACGACGATGATGATGGCAAGGATGAAGACGCTGACCGTTGGCCGTTTATGAAAATCACGATGGCGATGCCAGTAACGCCCATGATGTCGTACCTGGGGCGTGTCTGGAAGAGGTGGGCGGAGTTTCCTCCTCAACTTCCTCCTCCTCCTCCTTCCACTCATACGGACTGAAGCGGCTCACCTGCCACGTTGACAACCACTGGCATCAAAGCCTTTTTGGCGTAGGTGGGCGGGGCCTCACCAGGAAGAGCACCACGCTGACGCCGATGTAGGCGAAGACGATGCACATCCAGATCTCGTAGGCCAGCGGGTCCAAGAAGGAGAAGACGCCGGGCTTGGACTTGGTGGGCTTCTTGATCATGATGGAGATGCCGAGCGACATGAAAGGTTTGGTGAAGTCGATCACCTGCTCGCGCACCAGCGTGATGGTCAGCGGCGCCACCGCCACATCCGCCTTCTGCAAGTCAACGCAGGAATGACATTTCCGATAGGACGAACGGCTCCGATTCGAGCGGCGCCCTCACCCCGTAGACCAGCTCCCCCACCATGCCGTTCCACATTTTGCTGACGGCGTCTCGGGCGCCGTACTTGCCGTCGCCCACTAGCTCCAGCCGGTAGGCGAAGCCCACGTGCTTGGCGATCTCGGCCGCCAGCTCTGCGCAGTAACCTTCGTACTTGTCGTTTCCCACCAGCTGCTCGTGGTTCTTCTTTAGCATCATGTAAGGCGCTTCCTGGAAGCATAAGACCCCGCCTCCTTTGTCACCTGACCTGAGGATGAAGCCGCCTAAAGCTACCAAAGATTGGGCTAGCCCAAAAAAGTGCAGTAGACGCTGAGGCTGTACTGGTTGGGCTCACCAGGATGGTGGTGACCACGTAGGTGCGGTTCTGCAGCCCGTAGAACTCCTCCGGGGTAGGCTTGTAGCGGGCCGTGTTTATGTAGCCTCTCTGCTCGCTCCACGTACCTACCTGAATATCACGGTGGGCGTACAGATGCAACTTCTTTACGCGCACACACGTACAAACACACACACCTTCCTGGGTCCAGTTCGGCTCAGTTCCATGACTGTGAGTGTAAAGTTGGTCCGACGTCCTCTCTCGTCAAATTGGACGCGACCTGTCAAACCATCCAGACGCACCTACACACATACACGCACACCTTTGTTACCTTGGGCGTGTTCACATTTGTGACGGTGTCGTCCGTGTTAGCGCTCGTCTACACGCATGCGAGCGTGTACGTGTCGCGTGCGAGTGACCTGCTGCAGCGCCCTCTGTATGTCGATGCCTTGCCCCCAGGGCGCGGGGGGGTTCCCCAAACACTCTCCGGCATTCCCGCGGCGAGCGACGTCAATGCGCTGGCGTCGGAGGCTCTGAAAGGCCGCCGCCACCACGCCGACGCCGTCGTAGGTTAGCGCGCCGGCGTACTGAGCAATCGGAGCAAAGGGGTCGCCGTCAGGGGCGCCGTCACGAGCGCCATGGGGAGCGGCTTCGTACCCGCAGAGGGCGCCGCGTGGTTTTGCCCTCCTTGGGCTCAAAGTTAATCCAGTCCCTCTGGACCTTCAGCGCCGACCCGTGGGACCAGTTGACCAGCTGGAAGCCCGTTACGTTGGGGGACAGCGCGTGGAACTCAGTCAGGTTCAGCTCCACAAAGCCCTGGCGCGCACACAAGATACGAATGGACAGTGTACACAAACTACCAAATTGAATCACGGAATGTTTGGGAATCCAGATGAACCGGATCAAGAATTGCGGAATCAAGACAAACCGGGTTGAGGAGGATGTACTGATAGTTCTTCAGGTTTCTTCTCTGTGCCGAAATCTGTCACAATGAAAACAAACGCTCCGTCAGGGCGAGGAAGCGGATGGGACGGGAAGTGGCGAGGCGAGGAGAACGGGACCCACCAGGCCCAGGATGCCGTCGAGGCGCTCCGACTCGCAGTCCAGAACCACTTGGTACTCCTTCTTGAAGTCCAGGTCGGCCAGCAGCTGGATGAAGCCTGACTCATTGAGCGAGTCCAAGTTGACCGACGTCACCTGCCAGCCTCGCTCGGCCGCCCGCTCCAACACCTTCTTCAGGACCAACACGCCTGAACGCACCATCGGATGAGCGTCTGGCCGCAAGCCCCCGTCACGTGACGTATCTCTCACCTTCATGGGCGCCGTACATGTAGACGAAGCGACGCCAGCCAAAGTGGTCCAGCAGCGACATGAGCGCCTCTCGCAGACTCGGCCGCAGCCGCAGCACGAAGGGGCCGTCGGCCAACGTGGGCGACGACGGCGTGACGAAGCTGACGTGGAGCGAGGCGCAGAAGGAGGACACCGTGTTGACCGTCCTCTGGTCGTACACGCCCATCAGCGCGTGCACGCCTTTGGCTAACTGCGAACAGACTGAGGCCACGCGCACAGTTTGTGGCGGCGGCAAAGCAAAGATTTTACGGGCGTGGCGAGCCGGCAGGAAGCTTGAGCCCGCCCGCCAGCCACGCCCACACAATGACGACACCTGTTGGCTAGCTGTTAGCAAAGGACAGGAAGTGGAAAAAGACAACAGGAAGCGGAGACCGGACGGCAAGTAGGACCAAATGGGCGAGTGCCGCCCGCCAGAAGTCAAGGAAGAAGTCGAAGGAAGTGGAGAACGGCAAATGTCGGGAGAGCGTGCGGGACGTTGCGCCGGCGTCTTTTGTCCAAATCTCGGCCGAAAGAGGTCAGCGCATTGTTGGCTGAGAGGACAACAACACACCCTCGGGCGCGCTTTAATGCACCGCCACAACCTTTGATGGACGCCACCGTTTGGGAGCCAGCCCCTCCCCCATATCAGGGTGATGAAAGTGATGAAGATGAGAGCAATCATGGACATGAAGCTGGTGATGATGAGGATGATGATTACGACAATCCTTGAGATGAGGCTGGCCATGACGACGACTGACGGCGGTCGGCCGTGGCGCTCACTAGCGTAGGTCATGGCAAAGCTGCTGCCGATGTCGACGGCGTCGATCTGAGGCAGCAGCTTGGGAACGTCGGCGCCGCGCTGCGCCATGGCAAAACGAAACACCTCCTGCTCGTGCGACCCGGCCGGGAAAAGTCCTCCTGTGTTGGGGGGGGGGGGCGCCGCAAAACATCGGAAAACATGAACAAACCGGGGGCGGGGCCTGGCTAGCATCTTGTCATCTAATTGGACGTCTCTTAACAGCTGTCAATCACTCTCTGGCGTCAAGGACATCATTCATTGAGAACACGCGCCACTCGCTCAACGCTCTCACGCTCCACAACAACGTTCTCATGCACACACACAAACACACACACACTCAAGTCCACACATTTGTACACACTTAAACAGACGTATGCACACAAAAATGAAACTTAAGTTCAAATCAATGTGTGATGACTTCATGTGGGCAAACTTCAACACACTTTAGAACGTTGCACGCAAACACATATGCATGCTCTAAATCTTGTCGATGTGAGGGACACCATCAAGTGGGAGCCGTGTAGGAAGTTGATGCCGTCATTTATGTGATGGGTGAGTGAGTCTGTGCCATGGCGTAAACCGCAACGTGTGTGTGTGTGTGTGAGGTGAGGTGAGCTCACCTATGCTGACGCTGGCAGGAAAAGCGGCGGCGGTAGCGAGCGCCAAGCCGAGCGCCAAAGCAAGCGGAGTCCTCATGGTTCTCGTCTCGTCTCACCTCGGCTTTCTCCTGGCTTGTGCACAGCCTCCGGAGCGAGCGCTGCAGCTGTCCCACACACACTGTGTGTGTGTGTGTGTGTGTGTGTGTGAGAGAGAGAATGCAGGGTGGGCTTTCCCCACAACTTAGCTCCACCCCTTGGGTCCTCCTCCAAATTAGCTCACACACACACACGTCCAACTTTTTACCTCATCTCAGTCGTTGCCATGAATCTTATGAGCAGAAAGTTGATTAACATTCTCCGCTCTTCAACAGTTCTTCAAATCGAATCAGCCAATGTCTTAGCTCTTAGCCAAAGTCTTTTCCACATGATATGCCGTCTCACTGTGTGGCCTGTCTCCAAAAATGATCCAAGTTTGAGATCCGTCTGCGTCGTAAAGGGTTGAGGCGTCGTGGACGCAGCCGCTTGGCGCCTGAGAGTCAGTCTTGTCTACCACCAGGGGGGCGGAGCCAGCGGCCCGCACAAGCGGAAAGTACATCTCGGGATGGCGCCATCTAATTAACCGGTCCACTTCCTGTCTGCGCTTCCACCACGGCTCAGCGCGGCGTGAAGGAGCGTGCGCGCCTGTCAAGCAGCAGGCGGCACAATACGTCGTTACTTATTCATGGGCATAACGCGTGCAGCCGGGACGAGGAAGTTGACCCGAAGTTTGCGACCAATTATGTCGACTCGACGGGAAACGGCGACGGCACGCGGCTGGAAGCCGGCCGCCTCGCTGTTTTATTCATGCGGGAGACCATTAACGGCGTTGGGCTGGCTCAGCGAGTCCGTCCCCCGCTGGTGGCGGGCCAGTGCAAAATAGTTCCTGGCTGCACCTAAGTGAGCTTTTTTATTTCTGACCACTTTTATACGTTACACTTCCTGACAAATCAGCATCACCAAGTTGGGTGAAATGATTGACAGGAAAGAGTCACATGACCTCATCATCAGTGAGTATTAGTCAATGAGCTCTCTCTAACAGGGAGTTGGCTCGGTGCGATTCAAAGCTTCGTTACCATGACAACACAAACACCTAGACTAATGGAGCAAGCGGCCATTGAAATACCTCACATGCATGAACGATCCCACAACAACATCAATTATTTGGGGGTCGCATGCATCTTTCATGAGCCTTTCACACCTGATGATGGCATCGTCAAATGTGTCCGTCAAGAGTGGCTTAAAATAGACACGCAAAGTTTATTTTGAGACTTCTGGACACACGCTTAAACAGACTTTGGATTACGTAAACACATTGGCCGTGTCCATTAGCCCGAGCATTTGTGGCCGTTTAAGGACGTTGGTGTGTGGCGTGTCACATGACCTGTCCACAATGTGTGTGTTAGCATCAGCCATTCCCCACAATTCAATGGTGGGTCGTTTAATGCTCTCGTGAGCCCCGAGGAAGGCCAAGATCAAGAGTACGAGGAAGAAAATGAGGATGCGAGCGGGAGGAGGAAGGTGAAGACGGAAAGGCCGGCATGAGGCGTGTTCTTGCGCCAGCTGGGGGCCTCGCGGGACAACGGGGGGAAGGGGGGGGGGGGGGGGTCCACGAGCAACACAGCTGGGGGACGCCAGCGCAGGGCCCCCGGGCGAGACGTTCTGGAACATTCCCGGGAAGTCAACAGAAGTGGCGGGATGGGCTCCGTGATGGCGGTGGTCACTCCTTTGCGTTCAGGGGACACGTTGCGAAATCTTCACGTTTATCGAGCCCGGTTGGCAGAATATGCAAATGAGGTCCATTTGTCTCCATATGGCATCTGGGTGTTTTTGCCTCCTCAGCACCTTTCAAATATCAAGATGACATGGTCAGGTCAGGCAACGTGGGCTTTGTTTTTCAACTGCAGCAGCAGCAGCAGCAGCAGCAGCAGCAGCAGCTTTGCGCCGAGGCGTGCTGTTTCTGCTGACTTCAGCGTGCGCGTTCAGCACAAACAAATTGTTCAGTTCCTGCGTGGGCGCCGTCTTTTCCCCACCTAGCTACACCAGCAGCCTTTGCGCTCCTCTCGTTCACGCCGCCTCCTCCCCACAATGGAAGGCGTCTGTCAACCTTTGCTCGTTAGCTCTTTAGCTGAGCGTGTGTGCGGCCGCCCGCGGGCGACAGGAAGCGGCTGACAAAAGTCACGCGCGCATCATCCAATGGTACTCGGCATCTCGAGCTCCTCTGCCTTCATTGCGGTCAGACAACAATCCTCCTCTCTGACTTGCGGATTCAAGTGGTTGTAGGGCCGGCGTAGCCCAGGAGAGCGTTCTGGCACCACTTCTTTTTTCTTTTCACGCTTCATCTCGGACCTAGTTGAGATGTCGACCGGAGAGGAGGGGAGCGGTACCCAACCCGAAAGTCAACCCGCTCTAAAGAAAAGCATCATCAGAGGCAACCGTTGGCACAAAGAGGAGAACTAGTCGTTTGCTGAAAGGCGGGAAATGGGTCATGTCCGATGAGCTCACGTCAACCCAAAGGGCCGTTGAACAGACTTGGCCCAAGATGATTAAATGTACAAAAGCACGTTGACGCTGGTGGACATCCTCTTCATCCTCCACTTCATCATTCTCCTCATCATTATCGCCACGGTCTTCATCTCCCGCCTCTTCATCATCGTTCTGGCTTCCCTCTTCCAGTTTCCCTCCCTGGGGCCACTCGTGTTATGATGCTCGCACTTCTGTTTACGGAGGTTCCTTCTGTTGAACATCATCATCAACTTCATCCTCCTCCTGCTCCTCATTATCCCAGATTCCCTTTTCCCTCCCTGGGGCCACTCTTGTTCTGAAGCTCTCATGTCTTGTTTGAGAAGGTTTCTCGTCTTCGTGGTCTTCATCATCCCCTTCCTCGTCGTTTTCATCCTCCTCCTCATCATCATCATCTGTGTCACCGCCTGTAGCAGTGCAGCTGTGCATTAGCTGACCCCTGACCTGCAGTGGCTGATCTTTGCTGCGCGAAAACATGTTGTCAACATCAATCAGTGTGTGTGTGTGTGTGTGTGTGTGTGTGTGTGTGTGTGTGTGTGTGTGTGTGTGTGTGTGCGTGTGTGTCCCAGTGGGGAATGGAGGTGACATGAGAGCGGCAGCTGTACCCAACCAATAACTATACAAGGCTGTGCGTGCGCACATATACACATGAGATTTATTGATTCCCACGAGAGCGGGAGAGAGAACAAGCGTGTAAATACGCCAATTTCATTGTCAACAAAGTACCGCTTATAATTGGTGATGGCGCTTTTATTGGTTTATTTGATTATCCATCTGCCACTTGGCTCACAGCTTCATCAGGGATATGTCATTATTTAGGATGATGTCTTTAATTGAGAAGCAAGAGGTCGTAGCGCTCTGGCGCCCCTTGTGGTCCTTTCCCCGGTACTGCAGCAATCAAGTTGGAGCTTTCGAGCAGCACAGGTGTCAAACTATTGCAGCTAGCCACCCTGATCATTTGAATCAATTGTGTTGGAGGAGGGAAACGTGCACCCCAAAAATGCATGAAGGAGTCATGACATCACAGCTTCATCACAAACAATGGAACAAGCCAAAGTAGGTTTATTAGTTTGCTGGGTCCGCCAGAAAAGTGATGGCATGACACGGTTGGCACGGTGGCCATAGCAACAAGCCAGATGTATTGGCCAGGTTACAAGTGACGCGTCAGTAAGTCACACAGACAACAGCAACACAGAAGGGTGGAGCACGCCGACAACAGCGACCTCAAAGCTCCGCCGCCGCCACCACGACCCACGTGGGCCGCACCCTCGTTCTGGTCCACCACATACACTGGAATGCGGGTACACACACACTGTGATATATTGCATCTATACACACATAGGTATCTTTTGGTCAGCCGAGTAGATCCCATTATCCCCGAAACAACCTACCCGTGTGTTTGGGCGGCCCCCCGTAGGTCTTGGGAGCATCCCAGCCTTGGGGGCCGACGTAGAAGGGGTTGGGGTAGCCGGGCGGGGTCAGGTACTCCTGCGGGCCCTGGTAGTAGGAGGAGGGCGCCGCCTGCGACCCACACTGATGTCATAAGACGTCGCCGCCACACTAACGCCAGCCACTGAGCAAGCGTGTCCTTCCTTACCTGGTAGGGCGCGGCGCCCGCCAAACTTCCAAAGCCTACTGGCCCAAACAGATACACACACAGACAATTTACACTGAGTTGACATTTTTGTCCTTCGTCAGCGCCCGATTCCATAACAGCCATTCACAAAGAAACATTGCAGCAATGCTTTGGTTCGGTCGGGTGCCTGGCAATGCGTCAGCCCGTTGGCATTTGTCATGAAAAATGAAATTCATCGGTGGAAAGTTCTTTGAAACCCGAAATACACACAAATAAGCAAAACCAAGGTTATTACAGTCCTATTCCCTTATCTATCTATTTCACTTGCTAGCTAGCAACCTAACCTTGGAGCAATTGGCACACACCTTGCGCCGGTGGAGCCGGGGCATACGGGGGGGGATGGTCAGCGCTCATCTGGAAGGACAAAGTTGATATCACTGATGACGTCAGAGCAACACGCGCACTTTTTATGGGATGACTGCGCCAACAATGCTGCGCTGTCAGACACGCATAGCAGCGCTAATCCAATTGAGATGCGTTGCCACGACGACAGTCTGTCCTCGCACTGTTGATTGTTGGACGGACGACGCATACGCGGATAAAAATGCAAACTTGAGAATGCTGTCGAAATAATTGAAGGAAAAGTTTGTGTCGTTGACTGTTGCGCAACACAACTTGTAAGCACTTATTTGGTCCATTCACACCTCAGTTGATTTGTATAGCCCTAAATCACAAGCAGTCAGTCTCAAAGGGCTTCACATAGACAAAAATGGACAATTATTCTCAAAGCATCCCCTGATCTTAAGCTCCCAAAGCCACCTAAAAGCTTTCATCAGATATTTCATCCATAAATGTTCAAGCAAGTTAGTGCAAGAAGAAGAAGATGGGCAAGTTACCTTTCCACTCAGCCGCGCACGTCCAACGTCAACGCTCTCAACGTCTGACGGCTCCCGTGGCCTTGGGGGAGGTCACGCCTTCCATTACGCCCTCCTCCCCTTCTTCCTTCCCTCCTCCCTCCAAGCAAGAAATATGTAGATGAAGATGTTTTACCGGGGTTAGGAGGATTACTGTAAGCTTTTTGTGACCCCCCCCCCCCAAAAATGATGGCTGCATCCAATCAGATCAACACGAATTTATTTTTTCGGGAGACATCCGTGATTGCGTGACCACGCGTTGGCGGTCAGCAGGAAGTCCAAGTCGAGGTCTCCTGAGGGACCGAGCGTCCTCCGTTGTTAGGAGGCGGCGGCATGCTTGCTGCGGAAGGTGTCCAAGAAGGCCATCATGCCCCTGCGAACACCGCTGCCGCTATAGCCACCGTTTCCCTTCATAGGCGACACCCCGCCATGGCTGCCGCCGCCGCCGCCGCTTTGGAAAGTGGCGCCATCCACCGAGTTGGCGCGTTTGACCTTGGGTCCGGTGGCATGCCAAAGCCGCCTCCTGGGCGGCGGCGTCTGAGCCACCAAACATTTCTGATACTGAACCTGAAAGGACCACGTGTCCTACATCAGTGGTGGGAATACTTGGAGAGTTCAACTCTGATGGAATGCTAAGCTACGCTAAGCAAACTCACCACGCACGCTGCCTGGACTGCCTCGGACAAGGGGCCGGCGTCCGGCTCGCACCAGAAGACGTGACATTCGAAACGCTGCCGGCCGCCATCCACGATGATGGCGAAGGTGCGACTGTCGTGACCGACGCCCAGGAAGCTGAGGAAACGCACCTGGCAAGCCCACACTGGCTCCTCCCCTTCCTGCTCCTGCTGCTGCTGCTGCTGCTGCTGCTGCAGGTCAAAGTTGCAAAGTAAAAGAATGCAGCTCACGTGCAAGTCAGTAAAGCAAGTGTACCTTGAAGACAGACAGGACGTTGTCGGTCACGTGGATGACGGCGGCCTCCCACTCGTGGCGGCGGGTGGAGTTCATGATGCTCTCGATGGCCAAGTTTAACACCTCCATGCCTGCGGAATAGAAAGGGCATGCTTCAGAGCCAAAGGGTGTGGTGCGGCCCCGGAAATCCCTCATGTGACATTCCTGACGGCTACCCATGCCGCGGGACACGGGCAGGTTGCCAACGTAGTGGACGTCAAACTTGTGGACGCGCTGAAGCCCCGCCTCCAGGAAGTCCACTGAAAGACAGGAGGAGGAGTCAGC
Organism: Syngnathus typhle; assembly: GCF_033458585.1. NCBI lineage: Eukaryota > Metazoa > Chordata > Actinopteri > Syngnathiformes > Syngnathidae > Syngnathus > Syngnathus typhle. The sequence continues at coordinate 824,773 of NC_083752.1, read as the reverse complement.
GGGCCGATGTGGGCGAAGCGGGCGACGCGGCTCCTCACCTTGTCGGGGCGGGTCCTCGGGCGAGACGCTGTACATGGAGAGAGAGCGGGACGTCTGCCGGGTCATGGTCTGAGGACGGACGGACGGCAACGACGGGACATCATGGTCATGGCGTTCTCGCGCTCCCATTCATTTACGCATTGCTTAACTTGAATGGCAAAAGGGGCGCATTTTGAAAAGTTGTTTCGAAAGATCCCGCACGTGATGTCATCGGGTGTGGTGCGCGTGACCCTCGCGCACGTGCGCTAGCATCGTCAGTGACATTGTTGCGTGACGGTACGTGACATCACCATCGCATGACATGCATCATTGTCTGGCGTGTCTGTGTGACACGAGCGACACGGTGCGTGACTGACCTGCGAGCACACGCGATGCAGCGCGGCGGCGACGGCCTTGGCGGGCGCGTCACAGCGGAACACGTGACACTTGAGGACGCAGCTATCCTTGTCGGCCGCCACAAAGGCAAAGTCCCTGAAGGCGAGCACACGCGCCGGCCGGTGGCCGTCATTCACGACGGCACGAGCCGCGTGGGTGCGTGCATCCGTGTTGGTGCGTGCGTGCGTGCTTGTTACCTGTCCCTGCCGGTGCGGGCGTGGCGGCATTCAAAGAGACAGACGGGGATCAGTGACATGTTAGCCTAGCAAAGTGAGCTTGGTTTTAGCCTAGCACCAAAAGCCAAGCAGGTGCCGTGTCTTGCGGTGGGTGACAAGAGGAGGACGGGCCAGAGAGCCCGTGAAGGTGCCGCCGGCCGGCCAGCTGGCTCACCTGCCATTGTTGCTGCCCACTCCCCATACGCGGATGTCGACGATTGGCTGGCGGTACAAGGGGGTGCGGTCTAACGGGTCCACCAGAGTTAGCGCGTCCCACTTGAGAAGCAGCTTCATCTCACGGCCCTGCGGACACACAGACAGACGTCCGTCAGAACTAACTGGCAGACAGGCGGAGCCGTGTCTCACCTCTCCCAAGACCCCATCCGTCTGCTCGCCGCCGTCGGACAGTTGCTGGATGACGTTGCCCACCGCCAGGCTGCTGCGGCCCGGCGACAAGTCGTCCTCCTCCACCTGCAGCCAGCCCAGCGAGCGCACCGAGAAACACTGCCGCACGCCGTTCGTAGACAGAGCGGATTTAAGACGGACGTCAACACAGATGGATGGGATTTGAAGATGGACAGATGACCATGAAGGAGAAGCCAGATGGCCACATGATGGGCAGATATGAAGACGTGAAGTGGACAGAAAGGAATAAATGAGACTAAGCGCAGATTAAATGTGATGCATTGTGTGTGTCGTGTCATACCTGGGAGTCGTTGCCATAGCAACCAGAGGTGTCAGACCTTTGAGACCTACAACTGCAACAAATACACGTTGTGTGCATACTGTGTGTCTGTGTGTGTGTGTGTGTGTGTTACCTGGTGTCAGGTGGGACTGCACTGAAGCCTGGTGGTCCTTGTTCGTCCTTCTAGGAGCAAACATCATCCAAAAGAATTAGAAGACAAACAAGAGTCCACCTTTGCCACTAACGGGAAGCATAAAAAAAAACAGTGCAATTGGCCCACAGACAGAAAAGGGAATCCAAATCAAACGACAAAAAAAGACTTGCTACCTGTGCATCAAGCAGTGCTGGCTTCCCTTCCAAGCGAGGGTGCTGCCACTGGGTAGCGCCAGTGGGCACGTGCCAGTAGTAGGTTCCCGTGGAGTCGTTGATGGTCCTCCAGCCAGAGGGAAGATCTGGGTCAAGCAGAAGGTTCTGGTCCGTCCAGATGTTGTCTAATGAAGCCATAGCAAATGTGACATCAAACTCGGCTTCGGCCGCTCCGCCACTAGATGGCGCCAGTGAGCGTCACAACATCCGGCCACCATCGGTTCACCTTACCGTCCAAGTACAGTTGTGTATTGTGTGTGTGTGGGGGGGGGGGGGGGGGGGGGGGGCTGACTTGCGCTTAGCGTTAAAATATGCTGCGTGTCAATCGATTGCAAGTCAATCACACCGCTGAACAGGAAGAGGCTTGAATAATTAATAAAGCAGCACAGACAGGAAGTGCAGTAGAGGCTTCTTTTCAACCTCTGCTTCTTAATTCTTCTTTAACTTCAGTCTTACTTTGAAAATACCGAAAATGGTGTGTGCACATTGCAGTCAGGTTTGCGTGTGACAAAGTTGATTTTCCGAAAAGCTCTTACCGTCACAGTTAACAATGACGATGGCCAACATGTAGTCTTTGCCCATCATGGTTCCAATCAGCCGCTTGCCCTCCAGAGTGCACACACACTCATAAGCGCCCCCCAACACACACACTCACACACTTCACACATAAACCTTCACACGCGTCCGCAAACTCATAGGCCCGAATTAAGGTTTTTCAATTTCTCTGCGTGTCCTTGTTTCCACGGCAACAGCATCAGTCTGGTGTCCTTGTGTGATGGTCTTCTTGTCTCACTGATGGAGGGAGGAGACACTACCGCTCCCGCCCTCCCTCCCGCCCTCATGAATACGTCAACAATGACTGGCGCCTTCTTCCGGTGACGTCAAAGGCGCCGGGCTCTCGCCCCGCCTTCCGATGACGTCGCGCCACGACCTCATCAAATCTCCGTCGAAGAACTTCATCGAACGCTAACACCTGGCTGAGCCAGTAGGTGGCGGTAATGCTCCATTTGGTCCCCAACCGCCGGAAAGAAGAGGAATAGCACCTACGTCATCTTGACGCCGCCCCCCCCCCCGAACCCGGAAATAAAATTGCGTTGTGTGTATGTAGCTGGTTTGTCGGTGGCGCTTCAGTTATTTTAATGGCGTAGTACAGAAAACAGTCTCCTCAACTTCGACACATAATGGATGAAATGTATGTCAAGCCAGGTAGGAGGATTAAGTATGAAGTTAGCAAATAGGTCACTTAAAATTGCCAGTGGCTTGATAGCTGCTAGCTGGCTACTAGCCCGACACGTCACACTCGACATGTTGCCATGTACACAGTCCAAGTTTGGTTCCCTTTGATAGTGACAGATGAATGAAATGACATACGTAACAACTTTGCATGCCGCCCTGACAAGGTAACGCATTAAATGAGTGCTCATGGTCGTGTGACCGTCCAGGTAACCAGGAGCGAGGATGGAACGACCCCCCTCAATTCTCCTACGGTCTCCAGACGGCCCGCACCCCGCAGAAGAACCTTCTGAACAAGAGGCCCACGCTGCCAGGTCTCACAGCGGTTCTTGTACATGTAGAGCGTTTGTCAGGCCGCACCTGTGTGTGGAGTGGCACCCACTGTGTTGTGGTTGACATGTCTCCTGACAGTCACCATTATCATGTGACTTCAAGTGTGTGGTGTCATCAACATGTATAGTGTTGTAGATTGGCTTAGTTGCATCAAGTTAGTCATGCTCATGTTGTACACAGTAGTGTGCCATCATCTTCTCCACGATTGATCGATAGATGCCGCGGCCCTTCCTACAACTCTTCCTTCGGGCCCCTCGGGTCCGCCGCCTTGTGGCTTGGCCCCTCCTCCTGCAGGTCAGACGCCACCATAATGTAGACCAGTGCTTCTCAAATAGTGGGGCGCGCCCCCCTTGGGGGGCGCGGTGCTATTCCTGGGGGGGCGCGTGTGACCCTGGGGAACAGGCTTTTTTTTTGGCAGTACTAGAATAAAGTGTAATTGCGCGTTTACTACAGCAGGGGGCAGTGGCGCTCTCATTGTTACTTCTGTCACGTTTGCGACAGTGCAACATTTTACGACTTACAAGACAAGTTAGGATAGTCACGGTGGGGAGGGGGGGCGCGAATAGATTTCTTCTTGCTAGGGGGGGGCGTAACAGAAAATAATTGAGAAGCACTGATGTAGACGCATTGCTGAAGTTGTCGTCACACGGTGCGAAATGTCTGCAGGTTGCGCGCCCGCCTGGAAGGCCACGCCTCCCGAGGGCGCCGCAGGACGCATTGGGGGCGTCGAGGACCCTGGCCAATCTGAGGCCGAGCCCAACTTGGAGGACGTGGTCGAGGTTCTGGAGCGGGTGCTGGCCAGGTGCAGGGTGGACGTGGCGGTGAGTTGCGTGACCCGTTGGTGATGTCGTCAACGATCCCGTGAGTTTGAACGCAGGCAGGCATTGTCTGCGCAGCCCCAGGTGTGTAACGACATGGAAAAGAGACTCCGCCTCTTCGAGGACAGCTGGACATCGGGTCGACTGAGTCTTCCTGTGAGGAGACGCATGAGCGCCTTGTCTCAAGGTTTTGCGTCCGTCCGTCTGACCGTCGCGGTTCCTCTTTGTTTGTGACTGACTGTGCCGCACGCTTACGTCTCCAGAATTGCAGGCGGGACACTGGGACCAGGCTGACGAGATCCATCGCTCGCTAATGGTGGATTACGTGACCGAAGTCAGCCAATGGATGGTCGGCGTGAAGCGACTGATCGCCGAAAGCCGCGGCCCTAAGCCTTAGCGGAGGCGCTAAATACATCCCGAGGCACGTCAGACCGCAGTGACTCCTGTTAGTCGTGACCTTTGAACTTTTCAAAGCGGACGGTCAAGGTAACGGGAAGAGAATGAGGGAGAATGCTGTTGCCATAGCAACCATCCAGCAGCTCACCAATTGGAGAGCGTCGTCGCCAAGGAAGCTAAACGTTGTTTGTCTATCTGGACGATTGCTTTAAAAAGGATACATCCATCTGGACGCTTGACTTGATCAGAATACATGTCTATGATGATGTCATGATTGTCTTGGACCACTTTTATTCTCCTTGTGGAGGGGCCACGCGTAATAAGCGTCACCAGCAGAGGGCGGCAAAGGTTGATTTAGGTGGGAGGAAAAAAAACTGCACGTGACCTTTGTTGGAAAGAATCACGTGACTGGCGGCGCCGGGAACACATGGCCAGAGTTAAAGATTGATGAAGTGTTTCAAGGCATACCAAATGTTTTGTGAAATGGTTGCACTTTTTATTCACCGGAGCTGCTGCCTAGGCATCGACAAAATGAGGATGCAGTTGCCATGGCGACCCTGCATGCGGGCGTCCCGGCCAATGATTGGCTGGCTAACAGTGTGGAGGGGGGGTTCTGAGTAGGCGGCGAGCAGAACCTGGAGAGGAGCCGCTCTTCGCCATCCCCTCCATCTTCATCTTGCGTCGAAACAAAGCGGTCCTCCTTCTTCTCCTCTGCGGTCTTCGTCCGTCCGTCCGTCCAGCCGCGAACCTTCATCGCCATCAGCATCGTCCCCAGCGCCTGACCCTCGCTCCAGCGCCGGCCGGGTCACCATGGCAACGGTCATTTGCACTCGCTTCACCGAGGAGTATCAACTGTACGAGGAGCTGGGAAAGTAAGTTGATTATTCGTGCGCTTTGCATCGGCGCTACGGAGCCTTGATATGTGCTCCGTCCGTCCGGTGTTTAATAAAGACGAGAGAGATGGAGGGATGGTGAGAAGAAGAAATGAGTGGCAAACCTCTCTCACCTCATCCCCCACACGCAGCCAGGTGTGTTACATAAGAGAAAAAGTGGCAGACGTATTCATTCTGGCAAAGCTGCGTATTGATGACCTGTCATCCATCAACTGATCACCATCCCCTTTCCTTGCGTCCTCATTGGCTTCCCCCGTTGCCTTGTTTCGTGCGTATCCTCGTTTTCGTGTCCTTTAAGTCTGCTTTCCTTACTCCCTTGTTTGCAAAGCACTCTCCCTCGTTACCTGGGTCCCCTGGTTCCGTTCTCCCTGGTTTCTTCTTTCTTTGAGTTCTGCCTCTCTCCCTTGTATCTCCTGTCTCCCTCGAGTCCTCATCCCACCCTTCTTTACTCAACTCACCTCACCTCACCGCTTTCTTTTTCCCTTCTCGCCATCTCCTCTTTCCTTCTCGTCCTTAGTCCTCTACTCTCTGGTTCCCTCGCTCATTTGTTTCCTCGCTATCTTGTCGTGGGCGTGCAGGGGCGCCTTCTCGGTGGTGCGCCGCTGCGTGAAGGTGCTCTCGGGTCAGGAGTTTGCCGCCAAGATCATCAACACCAAGAAGCTGTCGGCGCGAGGTGAGACGCCACCGCTCGGCCGTGGGCGCCCGGCGTGGCAAAGGTCAACGCCTGCCGGGCGGAAGCGGGCGCGTGAAGCCGGCTGCCGTCTGTCGCGGCCCGATGACGTCTTGGCCCAAATTCAAACGTTCTTCTCCTCTTTCTGTCGGCAGATCATCAAAAGTTGGACCGCGAAGCCCGAATTTGCCGCCTGCTCAAGCATTCTAACATTGGTGAGTCGCTGGAGGGAAAAGGCCTGAGGAAGACCATGATGAATTATGGACGGGGCGCTCGCCTGTCCATAATTCATGCGATATCATCATCATCACGTGAGCAAGATGCGGCTACAGAAATCGAAAACACGACAGAGCGGCGATATGGTTGAGTTCCGCCTTTTTTTAAATTCATTAACCAAAACTGAACAACCCAACCTCCTTCGGTATATCAGCATCAATTTGCCACAAAATGCATTTTGACGCACGCTGCCTTCATTTTGTAACGGCATGCAAAAAAGGCCCGTCTCTGCCGATGCGGCGGCCCACACGTGCGCCCACACACCACACACACGTGCGCACGCACGCACGCACACACACACGCGCGCGTGTGGAAAAAGCTCTCAGAAAGAAATCATGTGCCTTTTTTTTTTTTCTTCTTCACTCCTCCGCACCGATTGTGTGTTGCCGGTAGACTTTTGACGCTTTCACCTAAAGACACTGTTGCCTGGCAACACACACACACACACACACACACAGAGCGAGCTGGGTTATGTAAGCCTCCTCGGTATGTGCGGAGCATCGTCCGCCCGCCCGCCCGCCCGCCCACACGGAGCTGCCGTCGGACACTCGGCCACCGCTGTCGTCCGCCTAATTGAATCGGCAAAGTTGCGGCGTTCAAAAGACTGCTCCGGGATTTTCTTTCTCATCTTGCCTCCTTGCTTGTCTCCTCGCTCCCCGGCAGTGCGGCTTCACGACAGCATCTCGGAGGAGGCTCATCATTACCTCATCTTTGACTTGTGAGTGGTCTCGGCCGACGTCCTAATTGGGGTGTGGGAAAGGCCGACTCCATCTAGCGTGTGTGCGCGCGCGCGTCAGGGTGACAGGCGGCGAGTTGTTTGAAGATATCGTCGCCCGGGAGTATTACAGCGAAGCCGACGCCAGGTGAGGACGCCGGCCGGCGTGTTCCACCTGTGCCCTTTTTACCCCTTTGCCTTTTTTGTCCGCAGCCACTGCATCCAGCAAATTCTCGAGGCGGTGCTTCACTGTCACCAGATGGGCGTGGTCCATCGCGACCTGAAGGTTTGCCGTGACTCCTCCTCCCTCCTCTTTGGTGCGGCGGCTTGCCCATGCTTAGCACGCGTGTTGTTGCGGCACAGCCGGAGAACCTGCTGCTGGCCTCCAAGTCCAAGGGGGCGGCGGTCAAGCTGGCTGACTTTGGGCTGGCCATCGAGGTGGAGGGCGAGCAGCAGGCCTGGTTTGGTGAGATGACGTCACGGTCACACGGTCATCGCCGTCATTGTCATCACGCACGGTCGCCATCCCTCATAGTGTAGGGAACGAACGCAGCGGTGGCGTCGTCTGTGTCACCGTGACCATCACCTAGCAACCGTGTTGCTAAGGCGACTGCTTACACGCGTGCGTGTCCTCAGGCTTTGCTGGGACCCCCGGATACCTTTCTCCCGAAGTTCTGCGGAAGGATCCCTACGGAAAGGCCGTTGACCTCTGGGCCTGTGGTCAGCTTCCAACCGTCGCCACCTTGTCTCCTTCACGCCACCGCCACTATCCTTGTCTCTTTGACTCTTCTCTTTTCCTCCTTTACACTTGTCCTTTTTTCCTTCACGCCTCTCCTCTCCTCTCCTCTCCTCTTGCGTCTTGTGTATGTTGTTCTCTCTGTTCATCCTCCCTCCACTTGTCTCTTTGTTTCTTCTCCTCAGGTGTGTCCTGTCTCCTGGGGTGTGTATTTTGTGTCCTCAGGTGTGTATTGTCTTCTCAGGGAGCGTACGTCTCACCCTCAGGTGTCTCTTCCCGTGCGTCTTGTATGTGTCCTTGATTTTTTTGGGTGTTGGACATCTCCTCAGTTTGTTGTCTCTTTTGCCATCCTCAGAGCGAGCATCCTTGCTTGTATGTTTCACGTCTTCATTTGTTCTCCATTCTCAGGCGTGTCCTCGGTCGGTGTCCTCGAGCGTATGGCGGTTTTTGGTTTTGTTCTTTTGTGTCCTGAGGTGTGGACTCTGAGACGTGTCCTGGGTTGTGTCTTTTGCATCCTCACGTGTGTGTTTTGGGCCCTCAGGTGTGATCCTGTACATCCTTCTGGTGGGCTATCCTCCCTTTTGGGATGAAGACCAGCACCGTCTGTATCAGCAAATCAAAGCGGGAGCGTATGATGTAGGAGGTCACATGACACGGCGGCCGCCCGCCCGCTCGCTCGCCGGTTGTCGTGACGCTTGGCGCCCTTGTCCTTCGCAGTTCCCGTCCCCCGAGTGGGACACGGTGACTCCCGAGGCCAAAGATCTGATCAACAAGATGCTGACCATCAATCCGTCCAAACGCATCTCGGCCGCCGAAGCGCTCAAACATCCCTGGATCTCTGTGAGTGAGCGAGCGAGCGAGCGAGCGAGCGTCGACCTCTCTGGTGATTGGTCGAGGGCCACGCGTGACGTGACGTGCGTGCGTTTGTGTTAATGCAGCATCGCTCCACGGTGGCGTCCTGCATGCACAGACAGGAGACGGTGGAATGTCTGAAGAAGTTCAACGCCCGCCGCAAGCTCAAGGTAGGAAGGCCGAGGGCTCATCCCATGGCTTGCAAAATTGGGCCACGTGGCTTGTTTCCGACTTCCTACTTTCTCTCTTCTCGCTCCCTTCCTCGCAGGGCGCCATCTTGACGACGATGTTGGCCACCCGCAACTTCTCAGGTGGGTCGGCTCAACAGATAAATGGGCTCAACAATTTTAGCGGAGGGGCTGAGCTTGCATTCTCACCTTTGACATACATGTTAGCAGCAGATTAGCACACAATGATCACATCTAGTATACTGCGTGTGTGTGTGTGTGTGTGTGTGGGTGGGTGGGTGTGTCGGCAGCTGTGGTCGTATGTCAATCACCTTGTAGTCTATTCATAGCTTCTGTTGTTGTAGCTACCTTTCACTTTAACAAGATCACAAATTCCAGGTCCTGGTCATGATGCTAGATCTGAACCACAACCTGGTCCTTGCCACAGATCTAGATTTCGACCTCAATCCAATTTTGGGTCCTGGTACTAAACCTTGTCCCGGTCCTAACCCTATATCTCATCCCGCATATCTCGTATTTGACCCTGGCGGGAGACTTGAGATCTGATTCTAGGACTAGACTGCAACCTAGTTCTGCACCGCTTTTAGCCCTAAATCTAGTCCCAGTTTTTTGTTGTTATGGTGCCCAAGCTGCGTGTCTATCTGTTGTGTTTCTTCTGTCACGTTTGAGGAATGTTTGGTGTCAAGTGTTTGCTAAAAGTGGCCTCGTACATGACTCCTGTTGCACTCCAAGCCCACGTCCACACATTGGCGCTTGTCTTGGTGGGTGGACTGCACGCTCGCTGCTGGGATGTTGGATTCTGAAACTTGGACATTGTCGACTAGTCGTAGCGTATAGCCGGAGCAGCGCTCATGTGGCCGTTGGTCCAGGCAGCGGCACTCTTTGCGCTGTCGCTGACACTTTTGTTGCTGCTGTGCGTGTTTGTCGCCGTCCCGCCCGCAGGAGGGAAGAGCGGAAACAAGAAGACGGACGGGGTCAAGGTGAGTAGAAGCGGCCGCAGGGGACCGCTCGTGAACAATTTGCAATCCGCGTTTGCTGTCGTCGCAGGAGTCGTCGGAGAGCACAAACACCACCATCGAGGACGAGGACACTCGAGGTAGGCGGGTGCCGGCCGGGGAAGGGAAAGTCGTGACCCACGGGTCGGATGTGTAGTCAGTGCGCCCCCTACCTCCCTCCCTCCCTCCCTCCCATTCCGTGCCAGTGAGGAAGCAGGACATCATCAAAGTGACGGAGATGCTGATCGAGGCCATCAGTAACGGCGACTTTGAGAGCTACACGTAAGTCGGCGCCTCGATGGCCAAAGCAGGCCGGCAAGGCAAGCGCCTGAGCCGCATCCTGCGCTCGCTTCCCCCTCAGCAAGATGTGCGACCCGGCCGTGACGGCCTTTGAACCCGAGGCGCTGGGGAACCTGGTGGAAGGCCTGGACTTCCATCGCTTCTACTTTGAAAATCGTGAGTGCCTTTCCTCTTCCTGCCTTCTTTCGTGTGTCCAAACGCGTGTCTGGGCGCAGTGTGGTCCAAGAACAGCAAGCCGGTGCACACCACCATCTTGAACCCTCACATCCACCTGGTGGGCGAGGAAGCGGCCTGCATCGCCTACATCCGCGTCACTCAGTACATCGACAGCAACGGGGCGCCGCGCACCGTCCAATCGGAGGAGACCAGGGTGTGGCACCGCCGCGACGGCAAGTGGCAGATCGTCCACTTCCACCGCTCGGGCTCGCCCTCCACGCTCAGCAAGTACGGCGCGCGCGCCTGGGCCGCCCAGCGGCTAGGCTAGCATGCTACGGCTTTAGCTTTCATTCTACATATAGTATTTGTGTTCACCTAGCTAACTTCCTGTGACAAGGTCACCGTCGCCTTGACGACCAACTGATTGACAGCAGGCCGCTCCCGTCGACAAACGGGAAGAGAAGGAGCTGAGGACGGACGGGGCCAAACCTTCATTGTTCGTCCGTTTGACCAATCAATCAATCAATCAATCAATCAATCAACCGATCACACCAACCCCCCCCACCCCCCCAACCCGACCTCCCTCCACGCCCCTCATTGCCTGTGTCCGAATCTGCACGCTCTTCCCCATATGAATGGTGTTAGTGTCCGAGGAGCCTTTCAAAGAACCCGCAAAAAGTCATGAAGCCCCAAGCCACAGGCTCCTCCAAATAGTTGGGTGTGGGCTTGTCAAAGCTGCTGAGTCTCACTACGGTGGGCCACTGTGTGAGGGGATAAGGGTGGACATTCGGACACAGCCCTTGATGGCTGCTTTTCGTGGTACTGACGAACGAGGCCCTCCACACGGTGGAGGAGGGCTGAAATGTGTATTTATTGATCCTCAACAGAAAGTGGCTGGCTGGTGCATGTGTCTTTTGTCAGGTAACCAAGAGGATGAATCCAAATGTTGTTTTGGTGATTGATTGCTAGCTAGCCTTTGTTCCATCCAGACGCTTCCTTCTCTCGTTTGCGACCTCGCGAGCTTCCATAAACACCTGCACTTACTTCGAGGGTCTGCTTCCTCCCAAACAGTCCACGTTTGGGCCGAGTCAGACAAACGTATGACATAGTAATAATTCAAAATATTCAAAAAAAATTAGCTCATTAGTCTACTTCAAGTGCTTCGACCTTCACTGCGCAAAATTTCTTCGCCTGGTGTTTTCTTGTCTGTGGGTGTGCACGAGCGTGCGTGCGCTCTTCGGCTTTCCGATTGCATGCATTTGAAGTTGACACGCAAGCTCCCGGCTTTCTAGTCACGTGATTTTTGGCCCGTTTACACCCAAGCGATTTTTTTTCTCTATCGATTAGCGACTTTGGATATGCTGACCATTCTTGGGATGTTCCTAAGTTTTCTTTTTGTTTGCTTGAACTGCTTGGAAAGTGAAATCTTCCCCCGCGCTCAGTGAAAACCTTTGAACGCACGCTGCTGACGTCATCACGACCCTTTCCGCCATGGAAGCTTGACCTCCAGATGTGCGCAATAAACTTTTTCTTGCCCTTTGTTTGCAGGCTGATGACGTCACCACGCGTAGCGTCGATGTACAGAAAGTAGGCTTTTTTTCTTTGCTTTTTTTAGCTTTGGTGTTGTTAGCAGCTGTTCCTTAGCTAAGGTGTAAACAAGACCAGGGATGCTAAACGGTCACGTTTCTCAGGGGAAGCGACGACGCAGAAAACGTAAAATAATCAAACCAAATACGAATAAATAGAGGTGAGCAATTTACTCTATTTTGCCGTTTGGTTAGTGGCCTGGACACATGTTGGGGTTTGTCACCGCCACCGTTTTGTCAAGCCGAACAAAACTTAAGTCAGGCGACCGACCGGCAAAACGAGTGAAAATTGGCCGCCACTTCAAATCGTCAATGAAACGGGCTGAGACGAGAGGTTTGTTGGTGCTTGATGGTCAAAAATCGACTTCCGTCAGTGCTTACTCTGTCATTTTTGAAAGTTTCTCATCATTTGTCATCAAAATGCACATCCGTCACTCCGACGGAAGGCCCACCTCTGAAAAGAAACGAGTCGATGTTGTAAAGTGTCAGCGCCTGCATGCTCGCTAGTAGCAGGAAGTGAACACGACGTGCGTGCGTGCGCGCGCGTGCACATAGGAGAGAACGTGCACGTGTTTCTCCTGCATTCTGCAGTATTGTCACATTTTAAAAAGCAAATAAAAAAAAAAAAGTTCACCAACCATCTCCATGTGATTTGTCAAAAGGCATAGTAAGGCCTGTATTTCTCTTCTCTCTCTCTCGCTCTCTCAAGACTAATTGTTAGAATTGTTTTGCAATACACCTTTTATTAAACAAATCAATGAGAAGCTGCATTTATTCTTTTAATTGTATTTGTTCCTAATAATCATCCAAGTGGAAAAACCCCTCAATAGAACAGCCCTTTTCATTCAAATTAACTGGAGATAACAGCGTGCTATTTGTTATAGCACACCTATAACTTGTTTCTGTCAGTCACATAAGTAGTGGTGCAGGTACCCAGACATACATTCTATACAGAATATCATTGCTGACGTCAGACGAATGTGGAGTTTGCTGATCTGATTCTAAAGATTCGGTTCATTTAAAGGAACTGGAATGCACATCACTACAAAGCAGGGAAACATGTGACCGCTCAGTCACGTGAGTAAACCGGAAGTTTGCGCTTGAATGACTTTTTTAGTCAAACACAAACAACAGGTATACGAGCATACCATAGACTTCAAGTTGCACAGATCAATACAAGTAAACTGACAAAAATAAAACATTCAAATAAAAAAAAAAATGATATATATAAAATAAAATTAAATGGGGCGGCATCTGCTTTACGCAGGAAAAGGAAGCCGTGTGTGATCAATTTGTACACCGAGCTCACAGTTCTGAACTTTTGTTCATTGAACTCGTTCAGGCACAACACTGCTTCGTAAGGTTACGCATCCGTCTTGCAGAAGTCGGACAGACCGCTATGCAATTATGACGAGGCTCCCCTCCCTCCCTCTCTGTTGACCCTTTTCAAAGTACGCCTCGTGGACGTGGACCAACTGGCTGTGTTTACGTTTTTGATCACACCACGTGGACCAATCACTGGATTGTGCGTAGCCCTTGAGGGGTCGGGTCTTAAATGTGGGATCGGTGTTCACGGACGTGCCTTTCTAGGTTCTTCCATTGCATCAAGTTACCTGTCGGATGGTAATAACATGTCTTTCAAATTAAGATCGTAAACTTGTTTCTACAAACAGACTGAAAGGCTTTCATTTAAGAACAGCGATCCATTCTTATCGTCAATCTCATCCTTAGTATATATGCAATGCATATTCTTACCAACTCTTTTGCGTTTTGATGATCAAAATGATAACGACTGCTAATTTCAATCGTTTGCTGTATTGGGTATTGCGAATGATAGTTTATTCGCCCGAATGAACGTTGTAATATAGTTAAGCAAACCTTGGAACATAAAACCAAAGAAACATTTAGGCGTCAAGCAAACGCATTTTGTAGTGCCAACCGGAAATAGTATGCACTATTTGAGCTTGACTTTTGTGGTCCTTCGGTGGGTCCAATGAGGTGACGCCGCGTTCTGGGCCCAACTGATCGAGTCAAGCCGGTGATAAGCTGGGCTAAAACTGCTCACTGTTAAAAGCCAGAACATCTAAATTGCCTCCAAAGTGGCCCTTTAATATCAGAAGAAAGACGAAAGAGGGTACGTAATGGTTGTTCGTTGTGTCTGCAGTTGTAGTCTGAAGAAAGGTCCATTCACATCAATGTTAGTTGTGCCCATGCTGTCCTGCTAGCTAACAATGTTGTTCCATTTCATATCGTACGTACGACTTTAATGCAGGGCTTTCTTGCAGAATAGAAATGCTTTCCTGGTATGGCTGTTTTGTACGCCACTGAATGGAAACGTTAACGTGTCATGGAGTAAACGGACTCCACGTCCATAACGCTTTTCATTTAGAATTGTGGCGACTTGTGCTTTCCATAGCGCTTTACAATGCATCACATTCACGTCTTCGATCGATGAGGTCTTTTGATTTAGTCCAATGACAAAGATTGATGATTTCATATTTGATCATTTCAGCTCATCATGGTTTGGAGAAAGTTTCCTTTGGCTGCCTTCTCCTGCCTTGTCCTTGCAATGTTGCCTTCTCACACAGGTATGAGCTGCACATTTTGTTGCTCTCGTCTTCCTTCCTTACTGCAAAGTGCAAACAAGTCGTGAAACTCTGAATTGATTTGTGGTATTCCTTTGCAGAGGCTGTGGCTGTCATGTCAATCGATGTAGGGAGCGAATGGATGAAGATGGCAATCGTTAAACCCGGTGTGCCAATGGAGATTGTTCTCAACAAGTGGGTAGCAACAAGCATGCGTTTCTGCTTCACATCACTAATATATGAATATGGCATTTCGTTTTATTTGTAGAGAGTCAAGGAGGAAAACGCCAGCGGCTGTATGTCTCAAGGAAAATGAACGCCTTTTCGGTGACAGTGCTTTAGGAGTGGTAAGGGCTACACCCACCGTCTTGGAAAAGCCTAGCATATGCAATATGCTTGTTGAATTCCTCAATAGGCTTGTTCCATTTTCAGTCTGTGAAGAATCCCAAAAGCGTCTATCGACACCTGCAAAGTCTCCTGGGTAAAAAGCACAACAACCCACAGATAGCGCTTTACCACAAACGCTTTCCTGAGCACCAACTGCAGGTTGACCCCGTTCGAGAGACGGTTTATTTCAAAGATTCCGAGTAAGTCTGCCGGCCTCGGAATGGCAAATGCTGACGACCTTCATTCAACCTGTGTGACAATTGTTGTCCGGTAATGATGAACACCCCAAAAAAAATCGTATGTCTCAGGAAAGTGCAGTACACAGCAGAAGAGCTTCTTGGGATGATGCTCAACTATACTCGTGGACTGGCTCAGGAGTTTGCAGGTCAGTTTCTTCTTCAGCAAATTTCACAACGGTCGTTGATCTTCATTTGTCTTTCTACAAATCACAGAGCAGCCAATCAAAGATGCAGTCATCACCGTTCCAGCCTTTTTTAATCAGGCAGAGCGAAGGTCTGTCCTGCAGGCTGCACACGTGGCAGGGCTCAAGGTCCTTCAACTCATCAACGACAACACGGCCGTGGCCTTGAATTATGGGGTCTTTAGAAGGAAAGATATTGACAGTACAGGAAAGGTACATTTCAGACGTCAAATGATTAACTGTATGTGATCAAGCGTTCTTTTGAGATGGAAGTAGCCATTGACCAAACGTCTGTTGCTGCGTTGCTTCCTTTCAGAATGTAATGTTTTTTGATATGGGCTCAGGCAGCACAAGCGCCACCATTGTCACATACCAGACGGTGAAAACAAAGGAATCTGGCAGCCAGCCACAGTTGCAGATTCGAGGTGTCGGGTGAGTGGGTCAAAAGTCTACTTTTCGAGGTCAACGGACGGCGGCGCCCTGATGTGGCTTTTGACTTGGGATCGATTCTCCAGCTTTGACCGTGGACTGGGTGGCTTTGAGATGGATTTGCGCCTGCGGGATCATTTGGCTCAACTCTTCAACCAGCAGAAAAAGACCACCAAAGATGTGAGAGACAATCACCGTGCCATGGCCAAGCTACTAAAGGAGGCCCAGAGGCTAAAGACAGTGCTCAGTGCAAATATGGAATTCATGGCCCAGGTGAAGCCATCTTCCTCCCCCATAAGTGGCAAGCCGGCTCCGGTTTTGGGAAATGTCTGATCTGGACCATTTCGTGCACTGTCCCTTGCAGGTGGAAGGCTTAATCGATGAGATTGACTTCAAGGCCAAGGTCACCAGAGCAGAGTTTGAAGAGCTCTGTGTTGATCTATTTGAAAGAGTGCCTCAGCCAGTGCAAGATGCCCTCACTGCTGCAGAAATGAATCTGGTCTGTATTCACTATTTGCTCGCACTGTATTTCAGAAATGGTTGTGCGTCCTTCACTCACTATCTAGTTGTTTGTTGCAATAGGATGAAATTGAACAGGTGATTTTAGTTGGTGGCTCCACCCGTGTCCCAAAGGTTCAGGAAGTGCTGCTCAAAGCAGTAGGCAAGTAAGTGGAAACTTGAAGTCCGCTTCCAATATGCTAAGGGCTTCATCGTTGTATCTCCTGGAATTTAGAGAGGAATTGGGAAAAAGCATCAATGCGGACGAGGCGGCCGCTATGGGAGCCGTGTATCAGGCTGCTGCTCTCAGTAAGGCCTTCAAAGTCACGCCGTTCCTGGTTCGAGACGCAGCTGTCTTCCCCATTCAGGTCGCTTCGCTTTGGAATAATAAATCCTTCTGTTCGTTGCTTTATTGACTGAGAATGTACACTTTGCTTTTCTTTTGTTGGAGTAGAACATCCCTCTGATTCTACGCACTTGTCATTCCATTTCTAGGTGGATTTCACTCGCGAGGCTGAGGAGGAAGGTGCCCAAAGCTTGAAACACAGCAAACGTATCCTCTTTCAGAGGATGGCCCCCTATCCCCAGCGAAAGGTCATCACATTCAACCGCTACACTGACGACTTTGCTTTCAACATCAACTACGGGGATGTCGGCTTCCTGTCACAGGAAGACCTTAGGTAGACCTCATGTATATACAAAGTGTCAAATGCTCATCACTGCTAGTCATGCTAATGCTGTGTCTATTTTCTGGCCTGCAGTGTGTTTGGCTCTCTCAATCTGACAACAGTCAAGTTGTCCGGAGTGGGCAGCAGCTTTCAGAAGCACACGCAGGCAGAGTCCAAAGGGATTAAGGCCCATTTCAACATGGATGAAAGTGGACTTCTCCTATTGGATCGAGTAAGTGTTTATCCGGCCGGCCTGGATGCGTGGCCCGCCCAACACGCCTGATGGCACCTGGTTATTTTTATTTTTTTACAGGTGGAAGCTGTTTTTGAAACCGTTGTGGAGGAGAAGGAGGAAGAATCCACATTAACCAGTATGTTGTTTTTTTGTTAAGTTTGCTTTGGGGCACATTGTCTACATACAGTTTATCTGGGAAGTACTGTGGGGCTGTCACAAACAATTCTTTTTGGAACCCATCATCGCCCCAACCTTGACTCTGATTCCATGATGTTGCGTATTTGATACTGCTTTTTGCGACCTTGATAATGACCTCACCACAACCGAAAATGCATTCACTTTCTTTTTTTTATCTTACAGAACTAGGAAACACAATATCCACATTGTTTGGAGGAGGATCCCCAGAGCTTGCTCCAAATGTGACTGCACCTGTTCAGGTAACATTATTTTGGCAAATGGCTCTAATGTTACAAAGGGTGGAGGAAAAAAAAAGAAAAATTACGGGGGTCTGAATACTTTACACTGTACTTAAAAAAAAAAAAAAAAAAATCTATATATATATAATTTGTGTATTCAGGATGATAAGGATGACTCTGGCAAAGCTGGCGAGAATCAAAATAAGGCCGAGGATACCCAAATGGGAGAGAGTACCAAGGAGGAATCAGAGAAGAGTGCTACGGAGGAGAACAACCAGGAGAAGGCCCAAGATGCAGGCCCTTTGAATGACAACAAGGTAAAGTATGACGATTGAAATTTCCCATCCCAGTAACAATAAGAGTCAACATCTACTCTGTAGGAGGAAAAGGACGCTGAAAAGAAATCCGACGATGAAAACGTAGCTAAACCTCTGAAAAAGGCAAAGATCTCGGAAGACATCAAGATTGAGCTAGTCATCAATGATGTGATGGATCCCACTGATAATGACCTCAAAGCGTCAATAAATAAGTAAGAAATCACTCCCCCTTACCCCAACCGGCTCACTTTTCTCTGAACTCTGCTTTTTTTTTTTCTTCTTCCTCCCCCCAGGCTGCAAGATTTGACAGATCGAGACCTGGCCAAACAGGAAAGGGAAAAGATGCTCAACACACTGGAAGCATTTATCTTTGAAACTCAGGTGAGATCCAAGCATTCTTTCTTTCATCACTAGATAGTGGTCAGAAAAAAGAAAAAACAACAACAACCCCACAGCTCCACATGATATGTGCTTGATGTTTACAGGACAAATTATACCAGGAGGATTACCAGCTGGTGGTGTCAGATGAGGAGAAGGAGCAGATTTCCTCAAAGCTAAGCGAAGCATCTGCGTGGATGGATGATGAGGGCTACTCTGCCGCCACCAGCCAGCTAAAGGAAAGGTTTTCTCAGCTCAAGCATTTGTGCAAGGACATGTTTTTTAGGGTGGAAGAGCGACGCAAGTGGCCCGATCGCCTCGCCGCCCTCGACAGTATGCTCAATACCTCCAGCATCTTTTTGCGGTGAGCATCAACACGAAAGGCTGAGACAGATGCTACTTTTATATTGTTCTGACGTGTCCCAATTCCTTCAAAGGAGTGCAAAGCTCATTCCAGAGGATGATCAAATTTTTTCCCAAGTTGAACTGACTGTGTTGGAAAAGGTCATCAATGAGACGATGGTAAGTGAAGTTTAATGTGATGTGGTCCAAATTATGGGTGCAACCAAGAAATGTTGGACTAGACCTCTGAAAAATGGATTTATAAAGTAATGCATCAAAAAACCCTTTTGGTCTGTCCAGACGTGGAGGAACGAGACTACGGCCGAGCAGGAGAAGCGTTCTCCGAAAGAGCGTCCGATCATGCTCGCCAAAGACATTGAAACAAAGATTTACCTGCTGGACCGAGAAGTCAACTATCTGCTCAACAAGGCAAAGTTTGCCAAACCCAAGTCTAAAGACAAGGCCAAGAATAGCACCAGCTCTGATAAAACCAGCACGTCCAATACCACGGCCGAACAGAAAGTGGAGGAGAACTCTGACAAAACCAGTGGTGGGTGGCACATGCACACGCTCTGATGAGTAGGAGTTTCTTTCCTCTATTCCACAACTGAACTGCTAACTTGACATTTTCAAATGTAGAAAGCTTAGAAGAGAAGCTGCCCGTTGATGCCACGTCCACAGAGGAAAGCACGGCTCAGATAGAATCCGATAGCAAATCACAGCTCACAGAAGAAGAAGAAACAGGTTGGTTTGCAGTACAACGTTCTGATGATTAACTGAACTGACTTCATATTGTCACAAACATGTTTGATCTTTTTTTCCTCTCGCGTCGTCCTTGTTTTTAGGAACTGAGAAAGCCAAATCTGAGAACCACATAGATGACGAATTATAACAACTGGAACTGGGAAAAGAATCAACAATATTTATTGATGATGTAAATGTTTTCATTTTTGATCCGATGTCCATTTGTTGTTAAAGACTTGAGCAGGCCTTCGTTCTCCTTTTCATATGTTGGTCTCTTAGCAGCGTACATTTCACACGGTAAAGGAATTTCACGTTTTTGTTTTTTTCTCCCCCCCCCACGTGTTTAAGTTGTCCCGCCGCCTTCTCTGCACTGTATTTTTATCCGTATTGTTGTTGTATGCTGACGCTGATTGGACAGCCAACGTGTACCATACACACGTCTGTGCCCTTAGAAGCTGCAAGAGGAAATCTAGAAATTCCGTATCAATCAGACTGGATCATATCAACGTAGCGTATTAGGAGGAAAGGAATATGGAGTTGTTTCAATGATGTGACTCAAATGTTCAAGTACTTCCCCTCCACATTCATCTGACGTCAGCGATGATGTTCTGTATAGTATGTCTGGGTACCTGCACCACTGCTTATGTGAGTGCCCACTGACAGAAATAAGTTATTGGTGTGCTATTTCAAATAGCACGCTGTTATCTCCAGTTAATTTGAATGAAAAGGGCCGTTCTATTGAGGGGTTTTTCCACTTGGATGATTATTAGAAAAAAATACAAATAAAAGAATAAATGCAGCGTCAGCATTCCTTCTCATTGATTTGTTTAATAAAATGTGTATTGCAAAACAATTCTAACAATTAGTCTTGAGCGAGAGAGAGAGAGAAGAAAAATACAGGCCTTTTGACAAATAACATGGAGATGGTTGATGAACTTTTTTTAAAATTTGCTTTTTAAAATGTGACAATACCGCAGAATGCAGGAGAAACACGTGCACGTTCTCTCCCATGTGCAGCTCACCAGCTTTATCAGACTTTGACTTTAATGTCTACATATGATATTATAGGCAGACAATGTGGATGGAGTGTTCCTTTCTCAACTCGAAGTTTGTGGGGTCGATCTTCAACCCTGGTGTCGAATTGTCCTTGAAGCCCAAGTGTGGACCTGGCTGGCTGGCAGCGCCTTGCATGGCAGCAGCCTCACATTGGTGTATGAATGGGTGAATGTGTTGCATTGTAAAACGCTCTGGAAATGAACAAAAGTTCAAAACGGAAAGCTCGGTGTACAAATTGATCACACGCGGCTTCCTTTTCCTGCGTAATGCAGATGCCGCCCCATTTAAAAAAATATATATATATCATTTATTTGTTTGAATGTTTTATTTTTGTCCGTTTACTTGTATTGATCTGTGCAACTGGAAGACTATGGTATGCTCTTATACTTGTTTTTTGTGTTTGAATAAAAAAAAAGTAATTCAAGCCAAACTTCCGGTTTACTCACGTGACCGAGCTGTCACGTGATTCCCTGCTGTGTTTAGCGTCCGTTAGCCTACGATGGCCGCGTTCTTACAGTGGAGAAAGTTTGTCTTTTTTGACAAAGATACAGTTAAGGATCCTCAGGATAATGGGAAATTCTTTCTTCTTCCAAATGGCATATCGGCCTGTGACTCTGGACGTGGTCACATTGTTCTCGGAGATATCCTTCACTAGTTAGCCTGCTCAGCTATGTTCTGTTATGCTAAATGCAGTTTAATCGTGTAATTTGTCATGCAGGTATGTCCTATATTGTGACAATTTATCCATGACCACATCTGACAAAAGTTTTTGACATATTTGGGTGTGTCACCTCTCCAAACGTTCCGCGGAAGTTCCGAAATGAGCTGCATTTATTTGCATTTTGTTGTATTGTTTGCATTTGTTTCCTTAGCCACATTACATATGGATGGTAACATCTGGCTTTTGACACGACTCTTGCAGCTGACAACCTTTCAGGCTTATAAATTACGAGTAACACATATCTACCAACTGAAACAACACAGTATTCTTGTAACAGTGGGACAGGACGAACATGGAATAAACCCTCTCGTAAGTCCCCCGGTGCTTTATTAAAGCTCGGAATAGTCGAGCCAGTGATGGACAAACCGCTGAATCCATTTTTTTTTCTTCCTCAGGTAAAGGTCTGGAACTTAGACAAAAAAGACAGTGGAAGTCCCCTGTGTACAAGAATTTTCCCTGCAATTCCAGGCAACAAACCAACCGAAGTTTCTTGCCTCAGTGTACATGAGAACCTCAACTATATGGCCATTGGTATGGGACTAAGAAAGGTTTCACTACATGACCTTCCTTGACACAGGCTAAAAGAACATCACGTGTCTCTTGCTAGGCTTCACAGATGGCAGTGTGGTTCTGACCAAAGGTGACATCACTCGAGATCGGCATAGTAAAACCTTGACTCTGCACGAGGGGACTATCCCAGTCACGGGCCTTGCCTTCCGTCAAGTCGCTAAAGTCACACATTTGTATGTTGCCACTCTTGAGAAAGTCCACGTAAGTCTGAGAACAACTAGAATATCTGGTTGTGCTATTGTTAATCGACTTTAAAATGCTCTCAATGGCAATGATAATGTGACTGATTGTAAGCTCTCTCTCTAGTGCTACACGCTGACAGTGAAAGAGTATCCAAAAGTGGAGCTGGATACCCATGGGTGTGCTCTTCACTGCTCATCCCTCACAGATCCTTCTCAGGATTCTCAATTCATTGTGGCTGGTGACGAATGTGTGTATCTGTACCAACCCGACGAGCGAGGTCCCTGCTTTGCTTTTGATGGAACCAAGCTTTTGGCCCGCTGGCATCGGGGATATCTTTTCTTACTTATTAGGAATACAAAGTAAGCACCAAAAGTGATCCTAGCTGAATGGTTGCGTTCCATTCGGACGATTCCCATGAAGTCAAAAATGTCTGCGTTTTGATGCCGACACAGGACAAGGTTTGGCAGTTCTCCGTCCGATAAACAACTTCTGACTATCTACGACTTGGACAACAAGTTCATTGCCTACAGTGCCGTCTTTGAAGACGTCATTGATGTGGTGGCTGAGTGGGGCTCCTTCTACGTCCTCACCAGAGATGGTCAAATGCACATTCTCCAGGAAAAGGACACACAGACCAAGCTGGAAGTAAGTGTAGACACCTTAGGGTACTTGATTATTATCAACCTACTATTTATTCTTAGAATTATTTATGATCTTGTTTATTTTATTTTGCTTATAGATGCTGTTTAAGAAGAATTTATTTGTGATGGCCATAAACCTAGCTAAAAGCCAGCATTTGGACAGCGACGGATTGTCCGAGATCTTCAGACAGTACGGGGATCACCTGTACCTTAAGGGAGATCACGATGGTGCCATTCAGCAGTACATCCGGTAAGATTACACGGAACGTGCTTTTCCCAAAAGTTTTTTTTTTTTTTTCCACATTTGTCTCCGTTTCCCACAGCACAATTGGCAAACTGGAGCCGTCTTACGTTATTCGTAAATTCCTGGATGCCCAGAGGATCCATAACTTGACGGCTTATCTCCAAGCATTGCACAGGCAGTCTCTGGCCAACGCAGACCATACCACGCTGCTGCTCAACTGTTACACAAAGCTGAAGGACAGTTTGAAGCTGGAAGAGTTTATTAAGGTGACTAGGAATAAAAAAAAGAAAGAAAAAGCAATGATATTGATTTACGGTTCCATTACAGAGAACAAACGTGGACTCCAATGTTGATACTCTTTCTATTCCCATGTGTACTGTCAATAGAGCAGTGAAAGTGAGGTGCACTTTGACGTCGAGATTGCCATTAAGGTTCTCCGACAGGCCGGCTACCACAGCCATGCTGTTTTCTTGGCGGAGAAGCACATGCACCACGAGTGGTATTTAAAGATTCAACTGGAAGATCTCAAGGTAAAAATCCTGAATAACATGCAAGCAATTGTGACTCCATCATATCCAAACAAAATCTCTCTCTCGCTCAGCTACTGATATCGTTTGCTTTCTTCTTCCCCAACCCAGAACTACGACGAAGGCTTGCGCTACATTGGGCGGCTATCGTTTGAACAAGCCGAAAGCAACATGAAGCGTTATGGCAAGACATTAATGCATCATATTCCTGAAGGTACGACGCTGCTTCTGAAAGGCTTATGCACCAACTACCACCCGAGTGGGGACTCTGCTGAAATTGACAGCCACTTGGAGAGGAACCTGTTCTGCAAGGTGGGTGGGGCCAGTGTCTATTTTCTTTACGAGAGATCCTTAAGGGTACAAATGAATTGTTATCCTTTGTCGTTATCTGGCCCCCTTTCATGAAGAGATGCGCTCACAATTCTGCATTTGTCTTTCAGGCAAACTCTGAGGAGTTCATTCCCATTTTTGCTAACAACCCACGGGAGCTCAAAGCCTACCTCGAGCATATGATTGAGGTGGATCCCAATTCTTCTCAAGGTGTTTACGACACATTGCTTGAGCTCCGACTGCAAGACTGGGCACATGAACAGGACCCTGAGGTCAGAGCGACGCAATCAAATGATGAACCAGTTAGCCATATACGTGTTGCAAAGCAATTTGAATCATCTTGTTTTTATTCCTTGCAGAGAAAAAAGATCCTGCAGGGTGAAGCCTTGTCACTACTCAGGAGTGACAATACTGTGTTCGATAAAGCCCTGGTCCTCTGTCAAATGCACAATTTTAAAGAAGGGGTCCTTTACTTGTATGAGAAGGGCAAACTGTAAGTTCAAGTCTGCTTGCACACTGCATCCATGTTGTCCAAACAAATGTGACTGAAAATTCATTCCTGAGATCAAAACAAGTTACAGGATTTAGGCACAACCCAAATCCAACCACTCCCACTTCACTTGGCCACAGGCTCATCATTTATTGCAATTATCTCGACATGACATTTGCTTTCCTCCCCCTTGCAGGTACCAACAGATTATGCACTATCACATGCAGAATGAGGTTTATGATAAAGTGGTTGAAGCTTGTAAATGTTATGGGGACCAAGAAGGTTGCCTGTGGGAACAAGCCTTGGGTTACTTTGCCAGAAAGGAAGAAGACTGCAAGGCTTACATCAGCGAGGTCCTGAGTCACATTGACCAGAATAATCTGATGCCACCTTTACTCGGTATTTTCCAACATTCATTTAGACTTGGAATGTGCGCGGGGAGTGCTGGAGCTTTACGTCTGTGTGTTTGTAGTCGTGCAAACGCTGGCACACAACTCGACAGCAACCCTATCGGTTATCAAAGACTACCTCATCAACAAGTTGCAGAGGGAAAGCCAGCAGATTGAGGACGACGAACGCAAAATCGGCCAATATCAGGAAGAAACTTCCCATCTACGCTCTGAGATCCAGGAGCTCCAGACGAGGTAGATAGATGCGTTTCCTATTTGCGCATGACAACCAGAAAAACTCCCAATTGAATCCCCACAGTGCCAAGATATTCCAGAAGACCAAATGTAACATGTGCAACAGTCCCCTGGAGCTGCCATCAGTTCATTTCCTGTGCAGCCACTCCTTTCACCAACACTGCTTTGAAAGTTATGCTGACAACGAGGCCGAGTGCCCAACGTGTGCGCCGGAAAACCGAAAAGTCATGGACATGCTACGGACCCAGGACCAGAAGCGTGACCTGCATGACCGCTTCAATAGACAGGTAGTAGTAGTAGTAGTAGTAACACGCTCCTTTGTGTCGTTGTTCTGGGGGAAATAGAAGACCGTCTTTGTTCTTTTCAGTTACAGGGCTCTCATGATGGATTCTCTGTTGTGGCTGACTACTTTGGGCGTGGAGTGTTTAACAAACTGACTCTTCTCACGGACCCACCTGGCAGCAAATCTGTTGGGAATCTCGAAGTCAATTTGCAGAGAAACCTTCTCGTCCGCACCAAGAGGAACTGCTAAAAGTGCTACTACTCATTTGCTCACAAGCGTTTGTCATTTGAATCTGGTCTGTTGTTTACTGTATTTATGTCCAGATTTATCTGCAATAGTTCTCAAGCATGTCTCGCGATATAGAACACACATTTGCATTAATCCTCTCTACTTTTCTTTGTAAGTAACGTACTCTCGTCCCTTGTCTGGCTTGTGAGTCTGTCAGAATTCTAGATCAAATTGAATAAAACAGGGTCGTTGTTTCCGACAACTGACTTGCAAATATTCGTGGAACTGGTTTCTTAGAAGGCTCATTTTGTTGGTCAAATGGTAAAAAAAAAAAAAAAAAAAAAAAAAGTAAAATCATTTTTCTTTCAGGTGAATACATATGGTATATATAAAAAAAAAGTATTTTTTCAGTTGAATACATATGTACAAACGGTATCTCAGAACGGGACTTGCGTCTTAAGATCGGTGATTACTGGTACCGACAAGTGATGCGCTCAAACTCAACTGCTAAGCTAAAAAACCCCGATAAAAGCTAGTTGAGCTCGTTATAAGTCTAAATTTCTGATGATTTGTCAAGAAGGTGAAATCCTAACTGGTTGACTCTGTTTTTGACTCTGTTTTTGTCCCATTAGCATCTTCTAGAATAGCATAGAATGTTCTCGAAATTGATGAGCGTTCTTCAAAGCCATGCGGTTGGCACGCCATTTTGCGTAACACTTACGTCACACGGGAAACGGTCACTCACGTTGGCGCGTCACAAGGTTGGCCATTGGCTGTACATTGCGTACGCATGGAAAACGTCGCGTGTGATTGGGTGCTTGCTCCGAAATAAAGAACGGCCAGAGCCCAAGCGCTTCCTTTTACTGCTTCCCCACCAGCCAAGGATAAGGCACCGCCAGCCAAGACCTTCCTTCCCTACGACTTCTTCTTTCAAAATTCAATCACCCACTGCTTTGGTTAGTCACGCAAGTATTGCTTTATTTGATGCTTTGACACAATCGTACGCTGGATTCATGATTGACAGTTTTGCATGATTTCTATCACTTCATTGTTTGGAATGAACCCGTGTTCGGACATATTTAAATGACCCTGATGTTTCTCCCATCATCTTTAAGCGTTCCGTTTCCCCGCAGCGTTCAAACAAATCGTATTTACGGGAGCGCGCAGAGATTATTCCGTGGGTGAGGGCGGAGAGGATCAGAGACATTCTCGAAGGTTCTCAAAGCTAACGGTTTACTCGCAAGCTAACGGTTCACTTGCGTTCTGCTTCTTGACAAGATACGAAGTCATAAGCCACATCAAAAGGAAAGCTCGACTCATTTAATTTCCTTGAAGATGCCACATCTGCTTTTTCTGAAATTCGAATGAAACGTTAACGTCCGTTTGTAGAATACGAGCTGGCGTCATAGTCGCCATTTTATGATCTTCAAATTATGATTAAATCACATTTTGACTTCAAGTCACTCAACGGTGAGCGGCACTCGACATACCGCGGTTTGACTGAATTCCCAACTAAGTTAGCATTTTTTCATTTCACCGCCCGCCACGAACCAGTCAAAATGGCGGCGAGTCGGGTGTTAATTCTTTTCAAAGGGGAAGGAAGCCGGCCGGTCAGCATTCCCCGAATGTTGTCAACACCCTCGATGAGGAAATTTTCCAATCTAAATCGATACATTCAGCACGTAAGCGCCGT
The DNA here is from genome assembly GCF_033458585.1 of Syngnathus typhle. NCBI lineage: Eukaryota > Metazoa > Chordata > Actinopteri > Syngnathiformes > Syngnathidae > Syngnathus > Syngnathus typhle. The sequence goes on along the minus strand of NC_083752.1, from coordinate 797,916 downwards.
TTAAAGCGTTCTTCATTTTGAACGGATTCTGCTATTGCTAATTATCTGACAAAATAAAAAATGCCCTGTCCAGAGATAATGCATGGCGTGTTTGTTCATTCTTGAGTCATGTTTCATAGAAGACAATGAATGAATATTGTCATTATGTAAAGTGCCACCAAGTGGACATCCAGGGAAATGCCAGTGCAATGCAGCACTTGCTGTTCCATCCAAGCAGTGGGTGGCGCAGGATTGCCCAACCATGTAGATCACGAGGTGTGCAGGGGAACACGATTTTTATGGCTGTGATCATTTCTACGGGATGGACAAATAAACATTAAACAGAACGTGTAACTTTTTGTAAATGATTGTAGAACTACTTTGAATCATTTTCTTTGTGCCCCCACCCCCCCTCCTCCAGAGAAACTGCAAGCATGTCTAAAGGACCAGCTGTTGGCATTGATCTAGGGACCACCTACTCCTGTGTTGGTGTATTCCAGCATGGAAAGGTTGAAATCATTGCCAATGACCAAGGCAACAGGACCACACCCAGCTATGTGGCCTTCACAGACACTGAGAGGCTCATAGGGGATGCAGCCAAGAACCAGGTTGCAATGAACCCTACCAACACGGTCTTTGGTAAGTACATGCGCGATAAATCACTATGGCTACGTAATGACTTACTCTAATGAAATCACCTTGATTTTCCTGTTTTGCCTTTTATCTCTACAGATGCCAAGCGATTAATCGGGCGGAGGTTTGATGATGCCGTTGTACAATCGGATATGAAACACTGGCCATTTATTGTAGTTGATGACAACACCCGCCCTAAGGTTCAAGTTGACTACAAGGGTGAGACCAAGTCGTTCTACCCTGAGGAGGTCTCCTCAATGGTGCTGACAAAGATGAAGGAAATTGCCGAAGCTTATCTTGGCAAAGTAAGGTTCCAATGAATGATTGGTGAGTGAGTGCACAATGAGAAAAGCGTTTAGTAAATGAACAAACTTTGTTTACAGACAGTCAACAATGCCGTCATTACCGTGCCCGCCTACTTCAACGATTCCCAGCGGCAGGCCACGAAGGACGCAGGAACAATCTCCGGTCTCAACGTTTTGCGTATCATCAACGAACCGACTGCAGCCGCTATAGCCTACGGCTTGGACAAAAAAGTGAGTTCAAAGTTTGGCCGCTTGGAATGCTTCTGATATGGCGACCTAACAAATTGAACTGGGAAATCTGACCGTTTCAGGTTGGGGCAGAGAGGAACGTGCTCATTTTTGATTTGGGCGGTGGCACCTTTGACGTGTCCATTTTGACCATTGAAGATGGAATCTTTGAGGTCAAGTCCACTGCCGGCGACACCCATCTGGGCGGGGAAGATTTCGACAACCGCATGGTCAACCACTTTATTGCCGAGTTCAAGCGCAAATACAAGAAGGACATTAGCGACAACAAGCGAGCCGTCCGCCGTCTGCGTACAGCATGCGAGAGGGCAAAGCGCACCTTGTCTTCCAGCACGCAGGCCAGCATTGAAATTGACTCTCTGTACGAGGGAGTGGATTTCTACACCTCCATCACCAGAGCTCGCTTCGAGGAACTCAATGCCGACCTCTTCCGTGGCACCTTGGACCCGGTGGAGAAATCGCTGCGTGACGCCAAGATGGACAAAGGGCTGATTCATGACATTGTCTTGGTTGGCGGCTCCACTCGCATCCCTAAGATCCAAAAACTGCTGCAGGACTTCTTCAATGGCAAAGAGCTGAACAAAAGCATCAACCCAGATGAAGCCGTTGCCTATGGGGCTGGTAAGTGTTCAAGACCAAATGGCCACCAATTGGACTGCAGCGGCCATTCCAACCGTACTCCCTACATGAGGGAAAAGTGTTTGGATGGCATTTTTCCTCACCTCTTGTAACATGGCTGCTTTGGTTTCTCAGCTGTCCAGGCTGCCATTCTGTCAGGTGACAAGTCTGAAAATGTCCAGGACCTGCTACTCCTGGATGTTACTCCGTTATCTCTGGGCATTGAAACGGCGGGAGGTGTCATGACTGTCTTGATCAAGCGTAACACTACCATTCCAACAAAGCAGACTCAGACCTTCACCACGTACTCTGATAACCAGCCAGGCGTACTCATTCAGGTCAGGATTGAAATGATGTTAGTCCTCTCCACTTGTGCTTGAATGTTCAATGCGGTTTCTGCCCTCCCAACAAACAGGTCTACGAAGGCGAGCGCGCTATGACCAAGGACAATAACCTGTTGGGCAAGTTCGAGCTGACCGGAATTCCTCCGGCACCTCGTGGAGTTCCTCAGATTGAAGTGACGTTTGATATCGACGCAAACGGCATCATGAACGTGTCTGCGGTTGACAAGAGCACCGGCAAGGAGAATAAGATCACCATCACCAATGACAAGGGTAATGTGGTTGGTCATTGACTTGGATCATGACAAATGGAGGTATGCGCGCGCGCCTTGGCTTGAATGTTTTCTTCTCATTTTAGGACGTCTCAGCAAAGATGACATTGAGCGCATGGTTCGGGAAGCTGAGAAGTACAAAGAGGAGGACGACGTCCAACGTGACAAGGTGTCGTCCAAGAATGGCCTGGAATCTTACGCTTTCAACATGAAGTCAACAGTGGAAGACGAAAAGCTTGCTGGAAAAATTAGCGACGATGACAAGAAAAACATCTTGGACAAATGCAATGAGGTCATCAGCTGGCTTGACAAGAACCAGGTATGTGCAGAAAAAAACCCTGGATGGATTCTTCAGTAAGTCCGAGTCCTGGCCATTCTGGTTCACCTTTTTATTCTATTCCTCCCCCCTCTATGGTTAGACTGCTGAGAAAGAGGAATATGAACATCAGCAGAAGGAATTGGAGAAGGTGTGCAACCCTATCATCACAAAGCTGTACCAAAGTGCTGGAGGCATGCCAGGTGGTATGCCAGAAGGTATGCCTGGTGGATTCCCTGGTGCTGGCGGTGCTGCTCCTGGTGGCGGCGGATCCTCTGGCCCAACCATCGAGGAAGTCGATTAAACATTCCATCATGGTTTATTCATGCGATAGTAATAAAATTTGGGTTTAGGGTTTTCTTTCGTTCATTGTTTGCAACTGGATTGTCAAGTCGAAAGATTGTGCTTATGGTTGGAGGTCATTAAAACTTGTAAACCCCTTTTGTTGCATCAAAACCAAGTCTTTGTAAGCTCCAGTCTCATGCAAATGTGAACCAATAGACGAGTATTTTTGAACGTCCCAGTCGGCCAACTTGTCTTTAGCATCTGTCTCCTCTTGCTGGTGGTGGTGGTGCGATCCATTTGATGCCAGCCTACTGCCGGTGCCCGGTGGAAATTCCAAACTATTTCGGTAAAACCGCATTAGATGCTCACCCCAAGGCTAACCCTCCAGCTAGAACCCAGCTACTAGAGTCACAGGCAAGCACAAGCAAAGCCCCCCCCCTTCTTGGTGCGACCAGGTAAGCTGTTTGCCATAGCTATATTTGCTGCTACTTACAGACTGAAAAAGACCTTTCTTTTTCTTCCACATGCAAACAACCCAATGTATTCTCTCTCCCAAATAATAGCCCAGGTGTCCACCACAACAAACTTGAAACTAAAGCAAAATGATAAAGGACTGCTCTTCAATAAAGCAATGAAGTAAACCGAACGAGTCTCTATGAATGAGGTCTTTAAAGCCGTGTCTGCACCACGCCATATGGTACCTTAATACCTCACAGGAACTCGATTGTAAAATTTTAAATCTTTTCTGCATGTCTGATGTTTCTTTCAAACAAATCTGTGTCCAAATCGCTCAAAAGGTCATCGAATTGTGCTTGAGCCGACTAGTTAGCACAATACTAATGAAGAGTGGCTCCCTCTAGCGATCAACATGAGAAGTGTACGCGTCTGTCTCTATGGTTACAATGTCGCCATTGTTGTTGTTTTCCCGATCATTCACTTCAAGATCGACGATCCAGCACATTACGTTCACAGTCGTTTCTGCTCGACAAAATACGTGTCCGATATCTGTGTCTTCGGTCTGAAATACCTCCCTGAAAACATCGGGAAGCAGCTAGTTAGCTAGCTAGCCGCAGAAAAGACGAGGTAAGTTTCAGTAACAGACAGACAGTTTAATACTTGCTCCACTGGTCCTAAATAGATGATCTCTATTTCCCCTCCTTTCTCATCAATTCAAACATTTGATGTCATGTTTGTATGTTCGATAAACCAACCGATACCAAGTAGCCAGTAGATGGCAGTCGTGTTACGCAATGGTTGTGTTGTGCAGTGCTGACAACATTTGGGGTTAAATGACTCACTACGAGGAATGTGGAATGGAGTAGTAATAATAGGTTCAGTCTATTTCCTTATTTAATGTCTTGCTAAATCTGTTTTGGGAGTCTCCCTTTTCTTCTGCTTCAGGCACTGAAGGATAGATAGTAAATGAGCCCAAAATGGAAATGTACTCTCCTACTGTCATTAACGTGTGATAAATGCTCATCATGTTTCAGAGGAAAATGACCTTGGTACATTTACACAATGCTTTCAATCTAACAGAACGAGGTAGAGTACGCAGTTCTGTTCCCCGTCATCATGTTCTCATAGTTCTTTTGACGTACTCCTGGAAACAGATAAGCCTTTTCACACAATGCCACTGCATACTTTAAAAAAACAACAACCCAATGCCTATTCCTCATTCAAGTGAACAAATTCTATCCGAGCAGCTCCATTCATCTCCGTGCACTGTATTTTTCACTCAATAGTGGAAGCTAATGTTTGAGGCTATACAACTATTTTCTTTCATTGTCATGGTTTTTCCGCTTGCTTTTGTGTACTCGTGGGTAAATCCTGTATTTTTCCATCACACCCAGCTGCGTGTTTGAATGCTTTCTCTTAACTAGTTTGACTCAGTATCTATCACCCGGCCTTTCGGTCCCACACACACACACACACACGTCATGATGTTTGTCGGGAATTAGGCTCTCTTCCAATGACAGCACAAAAGAGCTGCAATTGATTGGCATTGAACATTTATTTCATACGACTATTTTGTACACTGCTCATGAGTTGGAAATGCGATCTGTGAACTATTCCCCTGATATGACTGTTCAAATTCACTTCATTTGTCTGGCGGAAAGTAAAAATACAAAAATGATTGAGTAAATATAGAATGGCAATCTCTGTTAGCTATTTACTTTCGAACTTTTTTTGTTTGACAGCAAACTGGAGGCCAGCGACGCTTCCTCGGAATTGTGCTGTGACCCAGATTGGAGCGCCATCAAAAAGGGAGATGTCATCACCGAGATTTCAAAGAGCTCCGCCGTGGTCCCTGTCCCTCACAACTTTAATAAACAAACGTATAGTCCGTCGCAGACCCCATTTCTAAAAGGATACCGATATATAGCTGACACACTTTCAATGTCTCCGAATCTTTCTGATAGTAAGTGCAATCAGCCGTACCACTTACACCCCCAAGATGACCAAGTCAGCTTTGCCAATGTGGACAAAACGATCAGAAGATCTCTTGAGCACACAGAAGCAATGCGCTTGGAGGAATCTCGTCAAAAGTACAAGCGGAAGGAAGTGCAGCGACACGGAGCTGGAGGATCATTTCAAATCTCAGCCCCAACAGACAGTTCTCATACTCTGGGAAAGAAAAAACGACACGCCCACTCAGACGACCTCGTAGAACGGAACAAAATAACACTGGGCCGAAGCACCTCTGGTTATGGATCCTATGTGAATATGCGTGCACTTCAACAGAAGAAGCCTCACATTGAGAAAAAGGTACGTGGAGATAAGTTTGTCGTTTAAAAAAAAAAAAAAATCTTATTCAGTATGATTGCTTCTCATAAAGAGGGTTGCTCTGGTTTATATAGCAGCTACAGTGGAGGAAATAAATATTTGATCCCTCACTCATTTTGCGAGACAGCCTATCATTTTAAAGGTAGGTTCATTTGAACACTGAGACAGAATAAAGAAATGAAAATGCAGAAAAACACCAAAGATAGAAATGAGGGAAACAAGTGCTGGCAAAACATTGGGTGGCAAAAACAACCTTGTTGCCAAGCGCACTTTCCGCTCTTTGGAGCGGCACGACCAAATAAGGTCACGATGGGTGCAGCCAAACGGTTTCGCCAATCCGCCGCCATCTTTCTTACCCGGAAGGACTTTTGGAGTCCAATTAATGATCCGAACGATGCCGAACGGGTGGATTTGCCGTTCGATTCATTGAGCGTTCGTTCACTCTCTGGAAACGACGGTAATGAGGTAGGCCTGAGATGACACCAAATGATCAAGTGTCATATTATTGCGTGTGTATGATGCCCTCGTTTTCATTAGCATAGCATTAGCGTCAGTCGTTCTGCTGATTTTAACGCTGTGCGCTTTCACTTCTTTTTGACGAGTTGTATCAGATGAATTGCATCGAAGGTGCTGTTATATTCTTGGCAAACACAATAATATGTTAAATGCATTCGTTAGCTTCTCGCTAACGCTAGCATTAGCTTACTGCTTAACTCGACTGCGGCGCTTGTTTACGAGACATGTTCATATGTTGTTACGTGTTGGATGCACACGTCTTCTGCTGTTGACATCTTTTAATCAATCAATCAATCCAAAAAGTGTGCGTTGCAAGTACTTAAAGATGTCCAATATGTGAAGGGTCTCATTTGCATTGGCAGCATCAACCACCCAAGCCTTTTCCCATTTATTGGTATCATTGCATCGTAAAGAGTTTGGATGGCAAATCTGCAATGATGTTTGCTTGAAGGCCACCTGGAAAATGAATTTCCAGCCTTTCATCCATCCATCCGTATCTGGCTGACTATATCGTGCTTATTATGACTTGATCTGTCCAAACTGAAGATCAGAGACATGGCTCCCCTTCCTCTCCTCCCTCCCTCCCTCCCTCCCAATAGGCTCTCAGACATCCATCCCTCCATCCCTCCATCCCTCGCTCCCTCCCTGCATGCATGCATGCATGCACCTGGCACAGTGGCATAATTGGTCTGGATAGCACGCATTCACCATTTGTTGGGCCACAGGACTGTTTTTGTGGCAATAATACCCTCAACCTTGTCCACCCATCTGAGCCCCAGTCCTCTACAATGTCTCATATCATCACCATTTACATAGTCAAGAGCTGTTAGCTTTGTGTGGCGGTAAACAGAGCTGGAGGCTTTCCCTCTCTTGAACCCTTGGGTTTTGTTAATATCCCTCTGAATTTGCTCATTAGTTTCCAATTGCCATACACGTCTTACCTCAAAAGGATTGTTCTCGTGTAATGATTTCACTCAAGAGATTTCCATTTTCTATTCCAAAAAAACAACGAATAAAAGGTGTTTCATCCTGCCTTTCTTGCTCTCCTACTCTATGTATGTGCCTATTGCAAGGTTGCCATAGCATATCATCGATATAGCAAAACATTTGAATTCCTCCCAGGGGATAATTATTCCGTTATCATGCCACGATAAGGAGCCACTATTAAATGTCCGCCCCTTTCGAATGCAGCAATTGCTTGCTATTGTGGCATTAGGCAGTGAGAAGGTTCATTGAGCCTAGAATTATTTGATAATAACACAAGTAGCAGATCAATCTTGTGCTATTGCACTCGCGCTGCCTTCCTTGTGCTCTTGCGGGCGGGCGGTCGGTCAGGCAGCCAGGCAGGCAGGCAGGCAGGCAGGCAGGCGGCCAGGCAGCCAGGCCAGGCGGGCAGGCGGGCGGGCGGGCAGGCAGGCCCTCACTTCAAAGCCAGGGTAACAATGTCCAATCTTTTAATAGCTTTCGACCAAAGCTTTGTGAAGGCCTCTGCCCCTGCCTCAGTCTAAAGAGCCAATCAAGATGACCTAGGCTCTCTCCAATAGTGGCTAAATGCAATTGAAGATCCCATATCCTCTTTGAAGTCATCATTGGCAAAAAAGCGAAGCCAGCCGTGTTCAATTGACAGACTTTGTTGTGACGTAGAGAAGCAATTACCGTTCCTCCCAATTTAGAAGAAAAGATATCACGCAGGTTATCATCCTCCAAACGCAATTGCGGCCAGATTATTGGCTCCATTTGATTGGTGTCAAAAGCCAACGACAGGCTCATCATGTCATTTTGTATGTTGGTACCTACTGACTATTCGGTGTACACCAGTTGATTAGAATTCCTTTCTTTTTGTACTCATTAGGAAGCTACTGCCGTGTGTCCAAAAGAGAGTTCAGATGCGCAACAAAGTTTAATCCAACAACTGAAGGTATGTGCTATATGTTATCGCTTAATTAGCGGACAATCTTTGCAAAATGGTCAATTGTATGTATTTAAAATGTGTTTCATTTTTATTGCTTGGTGGGGGGGGGGCATCCTTTGTTTATCTAAAGTGTTGTAGCAACTCTAATCCCCAGGTCACCCATATCTTTGAAGAAAGTAAAGAACAAGGGATTATGGAACCTGACTTTCGGAGCATGGAAAAAGGGCCCGAATGGCAAAGGTGCTTTCTTGTAAACTTTTGAATCCAACATACATCGTCATTTGTCAAAAGAGAATTGTGTGTTTGAGCGCAAGTGCAATGAAATTCTTCTTATCCATTAGAGAGGGCCAACCAAATGAAGATTGGCTCGAGCAAAGTCTGGACAGCGCCCCCACAATGCCTTTGCGTACTTCACACGACACCAGAGTCTATTCAAAGCTGCCACCTATTATGCCGAAGATGCGCTTTAGTCCGAGTGTGAACACAATCAATTCCCACCATAGAACCGGCTCCACTGATTTCTTGGCACAGATGGACGATAAGACGGGGACGAGACCCAATTATAAGGTTGCTTTGCTCTTGAGTTTTCTCCCCTCATTTAATCTCTCTCTTTTGGAGACAGACGCGTTGTGTTTGCTGCTCTTTTTATCGTATGAACCGTCTTTGTTTTGTTCTTTGACATCCCTTGCTGCCTTCTGTAGAATGACCATTTCTTGGTGCAGCACTAAACGTAACATTACGCTTGTAAGCTCCACATACACGGACGGACGGACGGACGGATGGACGGACGGGATGTTATGCTCCTTTGAAGTCCCAAGTAATCCCCTCACCAGTCTTCGCATGGGCTGCTTAATCCATTTGAAGGGTTTTAGTTACTCATGGCGCAAAGCATCAGGTCCTCTAAGATACACTTAATTGCAATAAGATGGCCACAGAACTGCTGGCTCTGTAAAGATGGGTTCGATGATAGAGTGAGTGAGTGAGTGAGTGAGTGAGTGAGTGAGTGAGTGAGTGAGTGAGTGAGTGAGTGAGTGAGTAGGTCACCAGGGCTAGGAAAAAAAAGAAAGAAAAAGTCAATCAAAACGGTTGACATTTTTCACACCACCCGCTCGTCGAGAAATTCCCAACATCATTTTGACTGACTTGAATTCTGTTTTACCATTGAATGGAATGTTCTCAATATTTTGGACTATTCTCTCCTCCAAATTGTCAGACATACAGCCTGAAAGAATACAAGGAGTTGATGCTAGATGTGAAGCTGCAAGGTCTCGGTCCTGACTACGCAATAGTTCAAAAGAATGTAAGTAGCACCCTCCAAAAGAACTCAACTTGATTGATGATGATGATGTCATCTTTCATGATGGCTCGCTCCATCAGAGTCAGAGTCAGAGTCAGAGTCAGCTTTATTGTCAATTCCTTCATGCCATTGAGTATTGTTAAAAGTCACGTAACACAATGGTAAAAAAAAGAATACGGAATTTGCAACTCATTCTGTTTTTCTTTCGAATCGGATATGCCGTACAGCTCTGCTTTCAGTGCATCATTTAAAGGCTCACTCGGCAGATAACATGACATTTACAAAGCAAATGAGAGTAGCCATTAGAAGTGAAGTGCTCTTTGGCTGCAATATAGCTTTCCTTAATCTCCTGTTGTACAAACTGAGCATGTTTGACTCATTTAGTCCAAATTGAGGCCTGCGCATCTCCGGGGTAAAGCCAATTAGTGAATGATAGATGTCATTTTTCATAGCTTGCTGGCTTTGCTTTTGTTGGGCTGGGCTGGGCTGGGCTGGGCTGGGCTGGGCTGTGTGGAGAGAGAGGCTCCTCTTTATAATTGATCTGCATGTGAATTTCCTTCTTTTTGTTTGTTTGTTCCCATTCTTTGACCATTGCCAGACTGAGAAGATGACCCAACAGAAGCTGTATTCAAACGCGGTTCGCGAGAGGAACAAAAACATCCGAAAAATCCCCTTTCTGTTGGCCAAGGACCCGGTGGGCAAAGACGGGAAAATCGCCAGGATGAAGGTGTGTCTGGAGTTTCACATCTTCTTCCTCTTTGTAGAAACACAATTTGTCATCGTATGTTAAAAGTAGGTCGCTTTGAAAAACGTGACACCGCACTTTCGACTCAAGTCAAAATGGCCGACATCATGTATTTGCACTGGTTGAGTGTGTGAATGTGCAGTCAATCAATTTGAGTTTCTCTCTCTGTCTGTGTCTCAGGCTTTGGAGTACGCCAGAACCATAGCCAAGCCTGTCATTCAGCCTCCTCAAGCAAAATCCAATCAAAAACAAGAGTCAGCACATTCCGTCACGCCTTGTTTCGATGGCGGCAACATTTCCCCCACGGCTAAAGTTGACCTTCTTACCAAACGTCACCAAGAAGAAAAAGAGGCCCTCCTCAGAAAGGTGCACGTCATATGAGGGGGGGAAATGCGTGGCAGTCGTCAATAAACGCAAGATGATGCATTTGCTACTTGTTCCTATTGCTCAACGTTGCCCTGTGAATTCCCCCCCAATTGCTTTCATCATGCAACACATTGTTTTGTGGGAAAAAAAATCATTTGGCCATTTTACTTTGAAAGCTTCAATGGAAGGAAAATGGAGGTCGCAATTGGACTGAGGGCACTATTCTTCTTCTTCTTCTATATTATTTGAGATTGCCATTAGGGAGTGGGAAGCACTCAAACGCAGCTCATTTTCCTAATTGCGCTCTGATATTATTATCAAAGCTCTATTTATCTCGCAAATAGGTGAATTCGTTTAGTGTCTCTATTTAACCCATCATAGTCTTTGAAGCGCTCTGTTTTTAGTGTTAAATCCTCAGATGGCTGGCTGATGGGAAACAAATGACACAGCCGCTTTTAATTGAATGAGAAATGTCCTCTGCATCTTTTTGAGTCGACCCCCCCCCCCCCCCCCCCCCCGCCCCCATTGAAAGCCAGTTAATTGAAGGAGTCTTTCAGTGGTATACATGAAGGGCTTGGAATTAGCATCCCTTTCTGCCCATTGGAAAGATGATGCGGATGCTTTGATGTGAGAAGGATGCTTCAGGAGGCGGCGGGCTTGGAGAAAATGAGCTGATGGCTCTGCTATTAGGCCCAAATGCAGATGCAGCCATGTGTTGCAAAACGCTTAATCTTTTAATTGATCACCTTCTGCACAGCCTATTTTTCTATTTCCCCCTGCTGTCTGATAATCTGAAACACATTAGGGGCAGGCCACGGCACGGCGCGGCACGGCGCGGCCGGGCACGGCTTGTTCTTCAAAAGGCACGAGCACAAATTGAATACAAAAGACACAAAAAGCAGGAGGAGAAATTCAATAGGGAAAAAAGACAAGTGTATGTTATTTGCAAATATCAATTGGAGGAGGAAGCTGCAGCTCATTAGGGTCATGAAATTATTCAATTAGGTCATGAAAGGGATTGATCATTATTATCACGTTATTTCGTCACGCGATCGTTTTTTATTTTTATTTTGGACAGACGAAATAATTGACAGTAAATCAGCTTTTTTGGAGTTGATCAACTAAGTCGAAACCGGAATATGATGCTGCACCACCAAAGTCAGGTTACACATGTTTATTAATTTTTTTCCATTATTTAGTTTGACTGAAAATATTTTATTTCACCGAGGAAGCAAACGAATAGTCCTCAGAAATGAGAAATTTAAAGATAAGCACATACATCACAGCACACCGGTCAAACCCGATTGGCAGCAAGGGCGGGCGGGCAGCATTTACCGGCCGTTCTTCGCGACATGCCTTATCCTTTATTTGTTACGCTATATCTCATGTATTTGCCACATTTTAAAAGCACAACGCGCGCGCGCGCGCAGACTTCAAACCGGGCCCCGGAATGATCGCCAGATAGATCGATAGTTCACTTCAAACTCATATAAATGGCAGTAAATTATTTAAGAGCAGGGTCTAGCGATGAAACAAAAAAACTAAATCCAAAATAATTTATGGCCTACATATAGAAAGTTATTCGTCGGCATTTAAAAAAAAAAAAAAAACCCCGAAGGCACCGGTTTGCGAAAAAGTAGATGTTCTAACAGAAATGGTTGCATCATATGCATCATTTCCAATTTATTTACAGAGATGAAGAGACAAATGTTAAATATCACAGCCGGTGCATAAATGAGCATGACAATATATCACAGCCGGTGCATAAATGAGCATGACAATATAGGCCTATCATTTTTTTGCCCCTCAACGCTAAATATTTGTAATCATATAAAGTTATTTACAAACGTATCCAATGTGCTGCATGTGAAATGCACGCAGCCTACTATAGGAGATGATCCGTGGAGCAAATATCATCCTCGATATCCACATCGTCGTCGTTGTCTTCCAGCAAATACGTGTCCCGATCCAGTGGACGTTTCAGGTCCTTGCCACTCTTGTCGGTCAATTCACTCTCGCTTGAGTTCTCTGCGTTCCTCTCCGACTGCCTGGGTGTCTTGTGCTCATCCTGGGCTTTCCGCAGCTGCTTCTTGTGCTTCATCCGCCGGTTCTGAAACCACGTTTTCACCTGACGGAGGGAGGGAGGGAGGGGGCATGCGATTGCTGCATGTGTCAATTGGAAACCACACGGAAAAGTCATCATGCATTTTCACCATGTCTGAACAAATGGATCAAATATAGGCCGGATTCTTGCAAGTTAAAAAAAAATAATAATACAGCGGTCTCCCATTTTCATGCATTATTGATTACAAGTGAATACAAATGAAACAATCTGTCGGCAGCGCAGCGCAGCGCAGCGCGCGCCATATCGGTTGCCTTAAATCCTCATTGGAACTCTGGTGCTTATTAATTCATCATCTTAATATATTCTTGAATGTCTGTATTTTTTCCCCCTAAAATTCGTTCCCATTTTGGTTTGACTGCTCCCAAACGGCGCATGCATGCTGGCCCTTAGCGCGTTGCGCTTTTACGCTTTTGCGCTTTTGCGCTTTTGCGCTGTGTGTAAAAAGCGCAATGCATACCTGCGTTTCGGAAAGGCTGAGCGCAGTGGCCAGCTCCACTCTCTCCGGTGTGGACAAATATCGCTGGATTTCAAACCTCTTCTCCAGACCAGAGAGTTGCGAGTCGGAGAAAACCGTCCGGGCCTTCCTGCGTCTGCAGTGCTTCCCCGGTAAGTCGGCGTGGTGTTGGAACAAGGCCGGCATTTGCATACCTGCGTGCACGCACGGACAGGGAGGGAGATGGAACTTTGAGAAGACGACTGCACGGCGCATTCCAAGTTGCCATTTAGTTCAATGGAAAGTGCTATTTTTTGCTTATCCTATTTAGACAGGAAAATGCATGTGAATGTCAAATTCTGAACTCAAAAAATGAGAACTAAAATCATATTGCGTGTGTGTGTGTGTCAATGAAAAACGAGCATCGTTCTCGCCCTCGTTTGCCTTTATTGACGACACTTCTAACGAATTGCAATACTTCATTTTTATTCATTTATTTTGAATTTTTTGGGGAAAAAATGGCGCTGCATTTTTACCTGAGGGATGGATTTCCACGTCTCGATGATGAAATATTTAAAAGTCCAATTTTGCTTTATAAAACGGGGAGGCGTAATGAAGCCTCCAGCTTTCATAATATGTGTATATGTTTGAAAAGGTTTTGCTCTTGGTCATGACAATTTTTTTCTACTTACCAGATGTGAAGAAGTACTGGTGATGTTCTGGTTTGTGGAGCGGATGATGTGGATGCGGAGCTAATACTGGCGTTGGCATCAATGGGTATCCATACTCCAGGATCGGCATCCGGGAGGCCACGGAGGTACAGAAAGGCGATTGAATCACTTCTCTCAGAGGTTTAGGTTTGTGCAATAAGATGTCTTCTATAAAAAAGGACGTGGACCTCTGCGTAGGAGCCGCTGATGGGTAATTCATGATCAAAGTGACTTGGTGGAGGCCTGATTTTAAAAAGACATGGGCGCCTTGCTGCTGCTGCTGCTGCTGCTGCTGTCTCTTTGCCTTTTAAACGCAGGCCCGATCCAACAGCATATCAGATTGGCAGCAAGTTCTTATTCAGCCCCGAGTGTGAAAATGGATTTACCCACCAGCCAATTAGAGTACAGATGGGCGGGGGAGAAGCTAAGGACGCGCTCTGAGCTCCGATTGGGTGAAATTGTGCACTTGGTGAAACGCCGATCACCCAGAAAAGCAGTGTGTTCGTCATTCACGTGGAAACAAACAGTGCTGGCTTGTTGTTGTTGTTGTTCTTCTTCTTCTTCTTCTTCTTCTTTTGGTTACCAGGCAACGATGCTGTTTTTATGCACAACCACTTACCTCCCGAGACACTTGCTGCTTTTAATTTCGGCCAATCCAGTGATTGCTTTAACAGCGTAAAAAAATAAATAAATAAATAAATATAGATAGATAAATTAAAAAAAAATTATATATATTTTTTTAATTTATCTATTTATTTATTTGAAAGGAAAAAATCTAAAGGAGCGCACCGAAGCTGCATACATGTTTGAGATCTTATCGCTTCACACGGCATCTGACATATTTATGGCTCAACATTTAATTGAATTGTTCTAAAGGAGTTACTTTTGTCTTTGGTGATATAATCTTGAAGTATGGGGACGCCCAGCTAGCCAGTTGTGCGCTCTTTCTTCATTTCACTTGTTGAATGGGATGTAACGGGAATAATAGGTTCCAACAAGTCGGTCTTGCAATTTGCTCCAAATGGACTGTAATTGTCGGAATTAAAATCGACCAGACTACATGTCCCGTGCCCATTTACGACGCAAAGCTGTTTGCTATCATTTGTTGATATGGTGTTGTCGTCACATTTCTAATCATGACACTTCATGCTAAAGTGCCTTCATGTAGGTATAGGCACAATCAGCCTCCAATGCTAATTTGGGCAATTAGGAAGATATTACAGCGGAGACTGCAATCCGGAATGTGCAGCGCATGCAGGATTTACATTTGGTCAGATGGAACAGAAGGGAACCAATTAATGGCACACAAGTGATTGCACAACTAGATGATTGTGATGAAAACAATAGTTGACATAAAAAAATAAAATAAAATAAAAAAAATACATATATATACACACACATACACACACAAACAAAAGACGGCGGCAGGAGGCTTCAGTGCACGTATTCTATATTCTGGTACTAATTGAAAGAAAATCGGCCGTTCATTAAAAAAGGAACAATTAATCATTAGGAAACGGAAACAACCAAGTGCTCCTGCATGCGCTGACTGCACGAGCGTCAAAAAAGCACGTAGGCCGGGATAACTAAAGCAGAAATTGGAAAAGAAATGGATCAGATGCGTGGCGAGCGAGCGAATCTCCTCTTCGGTCGGTCGGGCGCCGTTAAGCGGCTTTGCGGCAATTTCATTAGCTCAAAAAGTCCGTCGTAAGACTCTGCGTCACCTCTTTACGTATTACAGTTGCTTAACAGCATAATAGGCATGCATTTTTAGTTTGTAAATTCATCATCAAACAAAAGAAACTGCACTGATTGTTATTGACACAGATTTCTGAGGGGCAGTTTTCAATCTTATCTCCAAATACATCTTTGATGTACTTTGAAAAAGCAAGTGCACTTGATTAAAGAAGGAAGACAGACAGATAGCAGGCAAACCAAATGACTAGTTCCAAACTTCCAATTCACATGAACGGTTGGCAACCTGTGCAAAGCATATGAATGCCATCTTGCCCACCGACTGACCGAGCGAGCGAGCGAGCGAGCGAGCGCTGAGTCCTAAAAGTTCACTTCCATTCAGCTCATTTGAGCTGCTTACGTTGGAAATGAAGAAAAACAATTGGAGAGGCAAACCAAGTGAAGTCGTGAATTTCAATTTCAATTTGGAGCGCATGCGTACGTCACAGTCCATGCACCTGTGTTCGTTCATCTAAGAGTAGAGCTCCCTCAGCAGAGTGTATTTGCTCTCCTGTGCCTCCATCCATCCATCCCTCCGTCCACATTCACACATGCACAAAGCTTGAAGATGAAAGGAGAAGAGTAGCTCCATTACCTGCATTACAGCAAGTTGCATAGACCAATTGACAGGGACAAAATGCCCCAGAAAAAGCATTTTTTCTCCCCCCCCCCCAGATTTGAGTGCTGTACTTACATATAACTTCATTTTTATAGAGCGCAGCCTATTTTCTTCCACCCTGAGTGTTGCAGCCATGCAGGGGCCATTTGATAGCCACAGTCAAAGTGGAAATGATGCCTCTGTCACAGAAGAGAACATGCAATTTTTGCCCATTTAGGTTGGATCACTAATGGACAAGGTGATCATTAAAAACACACGCAATGAATATATAGAGACTTTATTATCCATTTTCCAAGAAGTATTTTTATTCTTGACGCGGCACTAGCAAACATGGTCATAGGTGCGGCCAAACGGTTTCGCAAATCCGCCATCTTTATTGGAGTCCGATCAAGTCAAGGGTGCTGACTAAAAATGTGGATTTCAAATCTTCTCTCCATTCGACCCATGCACTGCCATTTTGTAATTCATATTCATTATTTGAGAGATTAAAATGCGATGGACTTTGAGGTCCAGAATTTGGAAATGGCGTTAACTAACCCCGAAAGGGTCTTGTTTTTTTTAGAAAGGCGACGGCGGCGACGGCGGCGGCGGCGGCGGCGGCGGCGCCCCAGTAGCACATGGCATCGATGAGCAGCCTGCAACTGCTTTATGAATAGAGTGTGTGACATCGGCAGTAAGAAGAAGAAAAACAAATAGACATTTGGCTATTTCCCATGCTGTGCCATTTATGAAGCACAAGGCCAGAACAATGTTTAATGGGCTTCTAAAAATGATTGACATTAGTGAAGCAAATGCTTTATGTCACAGACATACTCTGCCTAATAGGTTAAATCAACTGGTCTGGATGGTGTTTTAAAGCCTTCAAATGACAACATTTGTGCAGCAAGTGCTTTCAGCCGGTCCTCCGTAAATGAATGGCAATTGTCACCCAGCTAGTGGATGCTGCTGCTGCCGCTGCCGCCGCTGCCGCCACCGCCGCCGCCTCTCCTCATCCACCCATGAGACAGTTGTGGGGAGAAAAAGCTCTCCACTTAACTACTTAAATGAATATATCAAGAAACTAATTTAGCATTTTAATTGCATGCTTTAGGGAGACTCTACTTCACTCACTCGCCTTCCATCTCGCCTGATTTCCAGTGTGAGCGCACATTAGATTGATCTATGAAAGACTGCAGAAATCACAACACTTAAGCCTGTTTATTTTCTCTTCCTAATGAAATAATTGAAATTCTTGTCAGTGCCTGCACTTAAGGATGGGCGGGCGGGCGGGCGGGCGGGCGGTCTTGCTTTGCGCCTGGCCGGCCGGCTGGCTGGCCGGCCGCTGAATGAATTTTCAAAAGCATGGATGTTTTCCCCTTTTTATTGTTTGCAGCTTGTGCTTTTCTTTGCGTGATATGATTTCTTTTGCTTTATAAAGTCATTCCATCTGCACAGGCCAGAAATGGCGCATGCCTTTTTGTCCTTTTCTTTTTTTTTTTTTTAGATTTACCTACCCCATTAAGTGATTGCTGGCAGAAATGGCAGGGGACTTTTCTTTTGATACGTTTTCAGAAAGAGTGCTGGCAGACATTAAGGACACATTATTGGGTCCCATTTTCTCTCAGCTACAAGGATATCCATTAGTGTGGCACATAGCCCTAAATTTTTCCATTTTCTCTCCCACCAAACTTGACTTTACACATCATTCCAGCTTGTGTTTTGTCATTTTCCTCCACAAATTATATCAAAGAAAAGCCATTTTGTTGTGTGTGTGTGTGTGTGTGGGGCCTGTTTGTTGTGACTTGATTCTGAAGTGTCAAAATGGGCCCATCGTGATGGATAATCATGAGTGACACCAGAGGTGCTTTAAAGTCTTGGGGGAAAAAACATTGGTAGGTGGACAAAAAGAATTTTAGCTTGCTGCTTTCAATCTGCAGACATACTGTCAACTAGTCACAGTGTTGACTACCTAAAGGTCACGGTTTTCTTTTTAAGTTTATTATACACCTTTTGTAGTCACATACGTAGGATGAAATGCATCGATGAAAACCTATGTGCACTTTTGCAGCAGATCTAGATGTTGTCCTGTTCCTTCATGTGCATTGTCCCTATTTTAAAATAAAATTGAAAACACCCGAAAAACATGAATAAATCATGTGGAATACAAATCAGATGCGGTCATCTTTAGTAACATTTTGTGTTCAACAAAGACATCAAAGACGCTGTCGGTTCGCTCGGAAACATTTCCGCGTGAAAAAGAAAATCATCAGTCATCGTCATCAGATTCCGGTCACAGAGAAAATGAAAGCATCCTTGTTCTCTAATACAGTAAAAGCAAGCGTCTGTGTCTGAATGTTTGTTTGTCTCGATAACGGAATATCAGCGAAGATTGTTGTTCCCAAAATGACCTCAAGTATGTTTTCCCACACATTGAAGAAGTCAACAATATTGCTCTATGAGCAGCACTTGTAAAAAAAAAAATGCATTGATGATGAGATCCAGCAAGAGGTCAAGCCTTTCTTTTCACAATGTCGCGGCTCGGGCGAGCACAATGGCAGAAGCGTCAGAAGGCAGCTCAAAGGCCACTCGGGCCGGCCGGCCGCATGCTGAGCTGACATTCTCATCGTGCCTTGCCCATTAATTCTGTCATTGTTGCTGCCCTGGCCTCCTGGAGTCCTATCAAAGACTCAATAACCACTGCTTAACCAAAGTCCATTGCCAATTCTCCTGATTGCTCCCTCCCTCCCTCCCTCCCACTTTCTCTCCCACTCTCTCTCTCTCTCTCTCTCTCTCTCTCTCTCTCTCTCCCACTCTGTCTCTCTCTGCCTCTCTCTGTTTCTGCTGCACCACTGCCTTTGACTGCAACGTGGCTTGGCTGAAAAGCCCATTATTACCCAGTAATTGTTGGAGTCAAACCCAATTAAGCAAACGTGCATAGGGGCAGATGCCGCACCCCCCCCTTTTGCTGACCACTTGATTGAGTCTTTTCTCCCCGCTTACTGTTACTTGACGCACGCTGGCTTGATCTGTGCTACCGGATGAACAAGTGGTGGTGTCTGTCCTCCTCCGAGCGACTCCCAGCTGGGTGGCGCATTGCTAATGGACTTCTCGCTGCTCATTTGCTCCTCCAAAGTGAGCAAGAAGAAAAAGAACAAACTGCCGCCTTGTCTGCTCGGGCCATGGGAAGGAAAGGTGACCAAAAGGCAAAGCAAAAGCCATTTATTTCATCTAGAGGGAAAAGAAGGGCTTATATGTTCACTTGCTACAGCAGGGATCCACCCACGCTGGTCTCCCAAAGCAAATGCTCTCATTGAAGCATCACACCACCCCTGGGGTGTGACACTTCCTGTCTCTCGGAGCCTCACCTCTCAAATTAAGAGAGTAGAAATAAACCAATGATCACGCTTACATGCATGGCTCCTATCCTACTGTATATTTCACACTGCCGTCTAATTCATGTTGGCAGCCAGCCACACTCTTTCTTTTTGCTCACTTGCCTGCCACCTGTTTTAGTCAAGACGTCATGGAAAGAAAGTGGCGAGGAGCGAATGCAGCTCCCGGAGACAATTGATGAGGCCATCAGTGAGTAATTAAGCAGTTCACCGGGCAATTTCGCAAATGATCCTCTTCGCTAGTTTGTACATCGACTGAATGTTTTGATGACATTGGTAATAAGTGTGAATCTAACATGACAAATGTTCTTTCATGGAGCTTGTCAAATATCATTTTGAAATTCCTTCATGAGGTAAAGTGCCCATGTGGACAATTTGCAAGAGGCTTTCAGGCACTTAAGCAAAGGTCATACAAACAAGAAACCAATTAGCAATTTACATTTTATAAAGCGTAGCAGTTAGAAAGCTCTGGCACACCTTTCCTCTCAATTACCATTTGGAATAGATTGTTTTGAAAAAGTGCCATGTTTTATATTAAAGACAAAAAAAAGACAAAAGCAGTCGCTAGAAAGACAATGAATATAGAAATAGTATTGTTGATCGAATTTGTCCCTATTTAAATATTGGTTTCTGACACAAAATAATTGTTGCACATTATGAAGTAAATGGAAATATTTGATATGGCGTAACGTTTACGCTACATCGAATATTTACATTCCAGATTGATGTAAAAGGGACGTTCAACTCTCATAAATCAATCAATCAATCGATCAAAGCGCTTAACCAAGCTGTAATGAAAAAGGCACCCGTGCACTCCAAAAAAGAATCCATTGTGAATGCAAGCAAATATCAACATTTCCAAGTACTCTCAAACGATAAGGCTCCCTCCCTCCCAGTATGGTTTAAAATGCGGATAATGAAGAAATGGAAAATGGAATCCAAATTGACCCTTGCACAGCATGTTAAGTCCGTTTGTATGGGTACCTGGAGTGACTGTCCCCTTCCTATCAATAAAATAATTTAAGAACACATTAGGGGCCCATTTGTCAGAGCAGGTGACTCTTAAAAGACCCTGTGGATTAGAGACGCCCTACGTCAGGTACTTTTAATTCAGCCGCAATCAATAGGACTTAGGCTGCTGTTGTGTTCAGAGCCGATATTAAAAAGAAAAAGGGTTTCCGGTAAAATACCTCCTGTCAAAAATGGAGAGAACATTATTTCTTAAGATATAGGAGCTTTTTACACTTTTAAAATGACTATGCAATAAAGTCTTACTTTATTCTTCCTGCTCTATTACTTGAATGATACTTGAAATATTCTCTTTGTCGTGTGGGGAGCTGTGTTTGATATGATTCTTATTCTAATATGTTTATACTCTAGTTGAGTGGAGAGCGGATCATGTCGTTTAATAAAAGGGAAGCAAAACAAAGCCCAAATTGTAAATGAATAGAAGTCCAAAATCATAAGAGTGAAGCGGGCAATTAAACCCCAAACTATGAAGGTTATTGCTTCTTGGTTTGCTTCCTAATCGGCATACTCTGGGAAGTTCCTCTTCTATCTTCTGGGCGCCGCTGAGTGAACGAAAGCTCATGTGGAAGCCAAGTACATAGTCATTTGGCATGTTAGCTAGTGTGTTGGGGCTAATCAGACGGAGGGGCCGCTATAATGGACAGAATGTGGGCAGAATCACAGCTCGAGCCGCTGCAGTAATGCAGCTAATTTCGCCACTGTCTCAGCCGGCGCATAGACCCAAATGGGGTCAGCAAAGGTGCAGGCAGCATGAAATGAACAGCTGTTGCCGTTCTCACTTGGCGCCGGCAGCCCACGTGCCAAGCCACCTGTTCTTTGGAAATGCACAAGAATGTATGGGCAAATTAAGGGCAGGACCCATGCATATTGCTTTCCATTTTCACCTGGCCACTTTGATCAAATATAGGTTGCTCGTAGATTGCTTGGGCTTTTCGCTGTAATGGAAAAACAATTGGCTATTGTTAAGATGTCTCTCGTAGGGAAATAAGATGTTGGTGTGGACGTTCAAAAAAGAGGGAATACGTCCATGCGTTCATGCAAATATTAAAGGCAAACATTGGGCTGTTTAGTTTCATCAAATCATAGACACCCTTCATTTAGGATGTGCAACATTTAGGATCCATCCCAGAGATGGAGTTCGCCTCTCATTTCTGTCCAATAAAGAGTGCACGCATGTCGCATTTGTTTTTTCAGGCACAGTACACATTTGAGCGACAGTGTGGAGTTCCAAAGGTGGATTGTATCAAAGCTCCACCACAACCAACAAATGTGGATTGATTTGGTCCAAATAGATCCACCAGAACTATTCCTAGCCATTGTTTACTCGATCGTTTGATGACTCATTTGCTGTCAATGTCAATTTCGACTTTAATAGTGAACTTGAAATTCAAACCACTTTGAGGCATTTAAGTAAAGCAAACTGTGACGGCAGCAAAAAATGAAAAAAAAAAAAGTATAGCGAGTCGAAAAGAAATCGAACGAATACAAGTCAACAAAAAAAACGTATTTAAAATGTATATGCACCTGCACAAACAATAACCCTCAACACAATCTTTCACAAAAACATGGAAAAAAATAGACAGTTAAATATGACCGGATGTGATACAATGAAAAGAATTGTTGACCGTTTTTTTGGAATGCATACTTCCAAACATCCTAAAAATACTGCAACATGAAGTCCCATGATTGTCATCATATTTCCAGAGAGCTGTATTTGAAAGAAAGAGAGTGAGTGAGTGAGTGAGTGAGTGAGTGAGTGAGTGAGTGAGTGAGTGAGTCAGTGAGTGAGTGAGTGAGTGAGTGAGGCAGTGAGTGAGTGAGTGAGTGAGTGAGTGAGTGAGTGAGTGAGTGAGTGAGTGAGTGAGTGACTGAGTGAGTGAGTGAGTGAGTGAGTGAGTGAGTGAGTGAGTGAGTGAGTGAGTGAGTGAGTGAGTGAGTGAGTGAGTGAGTGAAATGTAGCGCCTTGGATGCATTAAAGCTTCCCCATTAGGAGAAGTCATGGATTAAAGGGTGCTGTGGCTCTGCAGTTTGCCAGTCAATGCTCTTTTGCTCTCCCCCCCCCCCCCCCCCCTTGCTACTCTGTTCTCTTCCTCCTGAAAGAAGTTGATTTGCCATCAATTGCCATGGCCATTAATGCACACTCACAAAAGGATGACACATCGCATTATCACCTCAGTCCCTTTCAAATTAGAGCTGAGCGATGCCTCGGCGCAGCTTGTGACTGGTTAACAGTATCAGCTATTTGCCGGGATTGTTCTCTAATACGCAGTGTCTAAAGATTTCATCAGGCATTTCATGATGGAAATAAACCACTGCCCACAGGGAAATTGGCCTGATTAATGCAATTATGCTTTGCAGGGGAGTCAATATGAGCAGCAGACACTGGAAGGACGATGAGTAGAGCTGGCTGTCTGTCTGTCACCAATTAGGACCATTCCTCGCACCGCACTCCTACCTAGCTATGGATGTTGCTTAGCAGGAAAATCATTTTCTTGGGGGAACAAACATGGAAGTAACTTACCTCTTCCCCTTATCTGCCCCCAAAACCACAGGCAAGCAGGTTTTTGCTGCTGCAAAAAAAAAAAATCATTCATGATCCTTTTATTGAATGAATGAATGAATGGATGAACGAATGGATGAACGAATGAATGAATGAATGAATGAACGAACGAACGAACGGATGGACGAACGAACGAATTAATGAATGAACAAACGAACGAATGAATGAATGAATGATCTTGCCAGGTAGCTGTTATTAATATCTTTAGCCAAGCCACATTTCCATTCAAGTCTCATTTGGTGTGTTTTATAGTGTTGCAATTTGTTTATGTAGATAGCTGCACCATTTTTCTAAATAGTTTGACATCATTCAATGTTTTTTGCAAGATCCCTAGAAAAATAAGATTACAAGCGGCGAAGCCTGTTGAGAGGCCTTGCTTGCTACACGACACAACCAAGCATTTAACATGAGTGAAGAGCAAGGGAGCTCTCTAGCGGACGCAAGTTGAACTGGATCAATCCTGGGAAAAATGACGATCATCATTTTGTATGTGAATTTATGAAAATAATGTCACTAATTATTACTGGTACTATATTAATAGTGCCGTAGGCCCAATATGAATATATTCACCAAACTTCCTTTTTTTTATGTTGCCATTTCTAATCGTGTTCACATATCTCCCAAAGAAACGGAATGGCATCAGTTCAAAAGAAAAAGTGACTTTTAAAATGGAATATAATTGGAACCAATTAAAATGGAACATATGCTTGTCTGTCCTTGCAGACAGGCCAACAAGTAAGGGGATAAGACATCTGTGATGTGCTTCACCCTAAAATCCCTTTAGTCACGCTTCTCTGTCGTAACCTGCTTTACTGCAGATCCGACTGGATTTCTGACTCAGAACTTTCATCCGCTGCTGCAACCTCAAACAACCAAACACAAACTTGTCTCCCATCAACTGTAGAATTCAAATGTACCAAATAAAATAAAAGAATCTTACAGGCAAAGAATGCCATTGAAACCCTTACCCTAGTTTGAAAGCCTAAGTTAGGTTTCAAACTAGGGTTAGGGTTTCAAGCCCGAGCGTTAGGAAAAATGGATTTCTCTTGCTAACTCTCCCCAAACGGCCGAAAGTGACCACAGCCCCAAGCAAGCAAGCAAGCAAGCAAGCAAGCTTCTTTGCATTCATATGTTCGTTACCTTCCAAATCCCTTTGCCCTCTGTAATGTGATTACACGGAGCCACAGCGAAAGTCGACCAAGACGAGCAGCACCGCTGATTTGATCGGAGATAAAAGGATAGAATAGTTTTAAAATAGAGATGATGATGGTGGTGCTGGTGGTGGTGGTGGCCTGGGCCTGACTCAAAATCCAATATGATTTAGCTTAAAATGCTAATCTTGCATAAGGAAGACATCATCTTCAAAATATAAATACAACATTTCGTTGTTCATTGCATTTGAATGTTGCCCGCATTATGCTCACCAGTGGTCAATAGAGGGCGCTAGAGCACTGCTCTTGGCCTTCCCCCTTATACACAAATTCCACTTGATTAAGGGAATGTATTCATGACACACAAAAAAAACCCTAAAATAATACGTCATCATATCTATTTCATATGTTTAATTCAATGGAATCCCTGTTGCCATG
Source organism: Syngnathus typhle (assembly GCF_033458585.1). Classification (NCBI taxonomy): domain Eukaryota; kingdom Metazoa; phylum Chordata; class Actinopteri; order Syngnathiformes; family Syngnathidae; genus Syngnathus; species Syngnathus typhle. The sequence continues at coordinate 773,131 of NC_083752.1, read as the reverse complement.
GTGAATCCACATATCTGTTCATGCTTGTGTTTGAACTTAACTCAAGGTGAAGTGGTCCGTTGATTCTGCCTGCATGGTTGATATCATGTGACAAATGTGTACCATCTTGACAGTATTTTAATTGTAAGAACACGGTATCGACAAACACACCTAAGGGGTTTATAGAAAATATTCGTGAAATACTCAAGAAATACTGTCACGGGAATTTCTTCAGGGAAACGTCTGAATCTCACTGCAGTGCGTGTTCAGGTAAATACTAAGAATAGTCAGTAGATGATGCATCAAGCTACCAATACACATTCGGGAAATGCGGACAAGGTGGAAGCATTTTCAGCCGCAATTGCTTCATTCAACATTCTTAGTTTTATTTTGGAAAGAAAAACCGGAAGCAATTTAGCGTATGAACACCAACTTATTTGCAGTATAACCTCATAGTTGAAGGCGACTTTGGAGCGTCGTGTGCGCGTTGATGTGCATTCCAGTACTTTTAAGTGAACTGGATCTTTAGAATCAGTTCACACAAAAAATTCGTTCAAACCAATCGTTCAACGCATCGTACACACTGATCCTTTTTTTTTAAAAACTTCAATAACACACAACTAAGCAATACACTAGACAAAAAACAATCAAGTAAACACACGGCAATGTCGACAACGGCAACGCACACATTTTTCTCTACATTACAACATCCCGTGGGAACAACATATACGTCAAACAATACAACTGCCCCCCCCCCCCCCAATTATAAATAATAATAAGAATAATCGGCTCGGTAACATCTACAATAGTGTTGGCTCGTGAGTGAACGATGGGTTCAAGGACCGAATCCTTTCAGTGAACGAGAGTGATCGAATCACTTCTTAAAGTGATTCGTTCTTTTTTCAGTTCATATGACTTCAACCAGTAGGTGTCAGTAACGCCCATTGAAGCTGGTGCCACCTCGTCGTAAAACAAAACGAAGAAGAAAATGACGTCACTTCACTTCCTGTTTACGAACGAGTTTGAATTGCATTTCCCGTTCACCAACGAACCAATCTGTGAGTGAACGAATGAGTGAGTGATTCGCATTTCCAGTTCATCGCGAGAACGGATCAGTGCGGGAACGAATCGTGGTTTTCCCGTTCGCAAACGAGTCAATGGGTCAACTTCCTTCCTTCCTTCCTTCCTTCCTTCCTTCCTTCCTTCCTTCCTTCCTTCCTTCCTTCCTTCCTTCCTTCCTTCCTTCCTTCCTTCCTTCCTTCCTTCCTTCCTTCCTTCCTTCCTTCCTTCCTTCCTTCCTTCCTTCCTTCCTTCCTTCCTTCCTTCCTTCCTTCCTTCCTTCCTTCCTTCCTTCCTTCCTTCCTTCCTTCCTTCCTTCCTTCCTTCCTTCCTTCCTTCCTTCCTTCCTTCCTTCCTTCCTTCCTTCCTTCCTTCCTTCCTTCCTTCCTTCCTTCCTTCCTTCCTTCCTTCCTTCCTTCCTTCCTTCCCGTGCGTGCATCAACGGATCAGTCAGTGAACGTGTTGCGTCTCCCTCCTGGCTTGTAAGGCACAATGTCGATTTACGATGGAAAGAAAGAAGCACTCACTGAAGCACCACTTCTTTTATGCACGTTTTCTCCAAACTAACGGCTAACTTTATTGCATGAAGGGATGCGCCGTTATGCAAAAACGGGGAGATAATGCTCCTCCTTGTGTAATCTTGGTTTTATAACACTTTTTAAAGTTTTTAAATAACGTGTATATATATACACGCCTAAATATTGTTATCCAATATATCTACTGCAATTTCACATTAGATTGCTGGTTTGAAATGTACTTTTAATATTATTATTTTTAATAAACATTGATGTTAAAACTTGTCTGGTGTTTTATTCCTTGTTTTTTTTTTTTTGCCAATTAAAACATAAAAATCTGACATTTGGTTAACTGCTTTAAATGACATGTGTAGGTACACCTCATGAACATATCAATAGGTACACTACACGAGGTGAAAAAATAAATCAATAAATGAAGGGTTAATTGCACAATAAAAACACATATTAGTACTTTCTCACACCAGGGATCGAACCATGTTATTACAGAGCAAAAATCCTTGTCATTATCCAGTCGGCTATTTCATCCATGAAGCCTGCAGTTGTCTGCCCTTTTTGTACTCGCAATGTGCATTCCAGTTCTCAAGTGAACTGAATCTTTAGAATCAGTTCACTTTGTTCAAAAGAATCGTTCACCGTATCGTTCACTACACTTTCTTATTTATTCATTATTTTTTCTTTTTTTTACCTCGTGTAGTGTACCTATTGTAGTGTCCATGAGGTGTACCTAATCACAGGCCACTTCAATAGGGAAATCAATAAGTTACACTTGAAAATGGCAGTGTACCTAATGGAGTGTCCATGTGATTCCCTCGTTAAGCGCACCTGCGTGAAAAGTTTTAGCTCCTGCTGGACGTGAAAGAAGCTAAAAGTTTTCACGCAGGTGCGCTTAACGAGGGTCACTTGGAAAACATGTTGGAACGCGGCCCCGAGGACTGGAACTTGACACCTGTGACCTTTGACCATGATGTTTCCCTAATAAAGTGGCCTGTTATTAGGTCCACTTGAAAATGGCGGTGTACCTAATGGAGTGTCCGTGCGCTTCCCTCGTTAAGCGCACCTGCGTGAAAAGTTTTAGCTGCTTCTGAACGTGAAAGAAGCTAAAAGTTTTCACGCAGGTGCGCTTAACGAGGGTCACTTGGAAAACATGTTGGAACGCGGCCCCGAGGACTGGAACTTGACACCTGTGACCTTTGACCATGATGTTTACCTAATAAAGTGGCCTGTTATTAGGTACACTTGAAAATGGCGGTGTACCTAATGGAGTGTCCGTGCGCTTCCCTCGTTAAGCGCACCTGCGTGAAAAGTTTTAGCTGCTTCTGAACGTGAAAGAAGCTAAAAGTTTTCACGCAGGTGCGCTTAACGAGGGTCACTTGGAAAACATGTTGGAACGCGGCCCCGAGGACTGGAACTTGACACCTGTGACCTTTGACCATGATATTTCATATTATTTAAGTGGCCTGTTATTAGGTACACTTGAAAATGGCGGTATACCTAATGGAGTGTCCGAGTGACACAGATTAAACAGCCAATCGGGAGGTGGGGGTGTGGCACTTTTCACTTTAGCTTTTTCCCTATTGAAGTGGCACACTACACGAGGGTATGAATAAATAAGAAAGTGTAGTGTACGATTCGGGGAACGATTCTTTTGAACAAATATTTTGAGTGAACTGATTCTAAAGATTCAGTTCACTTGAGAACTGGAATGCACATCATTAGTACAAAACAGTGCAGACGACCATGAGTTTCACGGTTAAAATAGTTACAGGATAGTGACACGGGCTCTTGCTGCTTCGATCCCTGGTGTCAGAATGTACATAAATGTGTGTTTGTCGTGCATTTAACGCTTTATTTATTTATTCTTTTTTTGCACCTCGTGTAGTCAAAGTCAAAGTCAAAGTCAGCTTTATTGTCAATCTCTCCACGTCACAACACACAAAGAGACCGAAATTACGTTTTTCTCTATCCCACGGTGACGAGACACATAACACGACAGACATACAAGTACGCGACACCATATAAAAACAAGAAGGCAAAAATTTAAACAATCAATAGTAAGAGTGATGAATAAATAATAAATAAACAGATAACACAATAAATAAGAGGAGCAAAACGGAGCCAGCAAGCATAGCGCAAAAGTAAAAAACATCATAAACAAAAAGGCACAAACAATAAATAATAAGAGTAATAATAAATAATAAATAAACAGATAATGTACCTATTGAAGTGTCCATGAGGTGTATCTACACATATTGTCATATAAAGCAGTTAACCAAATGTCAGATTTTTATGTTTTAATTGGCGAATAAAGAAACAAGGAATAAAACACTAGACAAGTTTTAACATCAATGTTTATTAAAAATAATAATATTAAAAGTACATTTCAAAGCAGCAATCTAATGCGAAATTGCAGTAGATATATTGGATAACAATATTTAAGCGCACATATGCATACACGTTATTTAAAAACTTGTGTTATAAAACCAAGATTACACAAAGAGGAGCATTGTCTCCCCGTTGTTGCATAACGGCGCATTCCTTCATGCAATCAAGTTAGCCGATAGCTTGGAGAAAACGCGCATAAAAGAAGTGGTGGTTCTTTCTTTCCTTGGCTCATCGCAAATCGACGACATTCTGCTTTACATAGTTGACGCCAGGACGTTCACTGAGTGACCCGTACGACTCGTTCGTGAACGGGAAGTGACGTCATTTTCTTCTTCGTTTTGTTTTACGGCGGGTTGGCACTAGCTGCTGGGCGTTACCGACACCTACTGGTTGAAGTCATATGAACTGAAAAAAGAACGAATCACTCACTTTAGGGAGTGATTCGATCACTCCCGTTCACTGAAAAGATGCGTTCTTTTGAACCCATCGTTCACTCACCAGCCAACACTATCTCATATTGAAGGAGACTTTGGAGCGTCGTCGCCGCCGCGGTGGTGGTGCTGGTGGTGCTGGTGCTGGTGCTGGTGGATTGTCTGCCTACCCCAAAGAGGAGGACGCGACGCGACGCGACGCGACGCGTACGTGGATCAAAACACTTGGGATTTTTTTAAATAAAGACGCGCAGATCAATGAAGATGACACAGCCAATATATTGGGCTATGCTGGTTGGGATGGCCGTCCTGTTGATAGGGCAAGGTCGGTAACAGTTTTTATTTATTTTTTCTCCCACTTGTTGTCGCTCGCTGGGCCGCTCACGAACGGTTTGATTGGATGTCGCAGTAGCCGACTAATTCAACCTTCTCACTCAAGTGGAGTAGTCGTCATGCCACTTACTTGACTCTATATTTATTTTCTGTGGAATGAACCTGACGCTTATTTGGGAATATATTTATACAGATTTATAGATGCTGTATGTCAGTGGTGATTATTGGACACACGATAAAGCTCTTGCCATGCCAAGGAGCTTCTCGCTGACAAGTTAAGTAGTAGTTCCTAATCCACACTGACTTCATGGTCAAGTTGCATCAAGTTAAGCCGTACCAATGTGACTATTTGAATCAGGAGAAGGAGACCCGGCCGTCCGGCCGCCTTCTGGAGCTTCTCTTTCTTCTACAGTCAATTGTTAGTTGACTCAAATGAGCGTCTTGGGGATGAAAATGCAGCACTCGAGGTTCCGCAAATGCTTTTTAATCCGCCTTAATCAGTGGCTGCTAACCCTTCCTCCTAATGAAGCCATTATCCACTCTTCTGTCTGCATTTTCAAGGAATCAGGCTCAAGGAAGTCCTCAAGGAAGAGCAGAACATGCTGTAGAGTAGTGGTCCCCGAGCCCAGGACCAGTCTGTGGATCATGTGGTAGTGGGCCGCATAGAGGATTCATTCTCTCATGGAACTAAGGCTGTGTTGGTGTTTATGTTGTTGGTCTGCTTTCCTTCAGCACCACAATAGCAATGTTTTATTGATGTGAGCTGTCCATACGTACCTCTTGCCCAAATCTTGTGCTTTATTTATTTGCACGCTAAAATGTCACTCCAATAATAACAACAAGTGGCATTTGTGAACTTATCCTATATTGAGAGCTGCTTTCCATGGATATTTCACCCATGGCCTTGTGGTGACGGTTTTGTACCAGACAATGAATACTTTTCCTCCTTCAATTGCGAGCCGAACGACTACGCTCACTCAAATGTTCCGGTTGGTGAAACGCAAATAAAATACCTCCATTCACCCTTAAATAATCAATTCCGAGCATGATCCATGGGCAGCAGATGGCCTCCCCAGCACGGTGGACCTGAGGCAGAACTGAGAATGAAAGCATCCATTCATTTCACGTTCCATTCATTAGTGAATATCATAGCGGCCCACGGCCGAGCCAAGAAAGGTGAGCGAAGCCATGCCCAGCATCCTCTTTTTCATTTAGCAGACCTTGGTCTGGGAGGGAGAGTCCCTTCTTTTTCATTTCATCCTTATCAGGATTTTGCCCTCCCTATTTTTTTGACATCATGTCGATACTTGCGGTGATGCACGGGAGGATTAAAACATCCGCAGTGTGGCCTGAAGGTGAATTTGAATGGAATGATTATTGCTAGGTAACTGTACGTTTAGAAGGCCAGAAGGAAACCACTTGGTTCAGCGCATGGTTCACTTTAGATTGGGATACTCCTTAGACTTGCTCATCAAAAGGAAAGATTGTTTCAGAGGGAGCAAATTGGACATGTTGAGTGAAGGCTAATTGTCCAAATCATGGGTGAAGTGTGTGACGGGGATGAAATCCAAATTTCGTTCCCATTTAAAAGATATCACTTCTCCACTAGGTGGCGTTAATCCATTACTTAATCTCTCTCTGGATGGCTCATCGGCACAGTCCTATTTCCGTTGGAAGGACTGTGAAGTGACGATGCTGATTGCTGAAGGCGTCTGTCTATTATTAGCCTAGCGTGACCCTGATGTAGTCATGGCGTTTCAAAAAACAAGGAGAACTGAGCACAGTTAGGCAATTAGAAAGTCCACTCAATGGTCTTTAGAACTTCTTGTGGCGGCGATCAAAGAAGACGTGAGTGGAAATGTGCACGTATTTAGCTTGGTGGTGGTGCATTAGGAACAGGCTCTCTCTCCTATGGCTCCAGCAGTCCAGCCCAGCCCAGCCCAGCACACCGAGAAGTCATTTCCTGCTCCATCTTTCCAGTTGTCTCCGCTTTCATGATCCCAGCGCTGCTACTTCAGATTGTTCGAGCGAGAGCGCCTCTCTCCTGCAAAGAATTGATTTAATGGCAAGATTGGCGAGATACAATAAATGCAGCCGTGCAGGGAAAGGAAAAGCTCCATCACGGACTGGCGTTGCCCAAGACAGACTGGGCTGTCTGACGTCTGTCTGACTTTGCACATTCACATCAGTCATGCCAACTGATGTTCAATTCATTCTATATTCAGCCCATGTTGCTGCTCGGTCGGCTAAGCGCCGTAAAGTGTCAGTGGGTAGTCATTGAGATGGGATTGCTTTTTGCCCTAACTCAGTCGAACAATTAAGGCGCGCAGTTTGCCACCCGGCTGCTTGACTAAAAATCATCCCAGCCTCGCTGATGCGCTGTTCTTCACATACTCAACATATTTGGTTCTTCTCCAAATGGAAAAAGCGCTATAGCGTATCCTATTAGCAAGTTACTAAAAGCAAAACAAGTTTCAAATGTTGAAACTTTGATCTAGTGCATTCTTTTCACTCCCTCTCCACTGAAAAAACAAAGTAAGGAGCTAAATATGAAGCCCACAAGGCCCCCCCCAATTCCCCCTGGGCGACCAAAGTAAATATGGTGGCACCATATTGAGGTAATAAATCGTGTTACTCTAGCAAGTTGTTTTTATTTTCCTTCTTTCTTTCTTTCTTTCTTTCTTTCTTTCTTTCTATCCGGCATGCAGTCAAGATGAGCGATGATGTCTCATCATCAGCTTTGGCATCATTGCCTTACTCCATCTTCCCGCTGGCAGTCGATTTGCAGCCAGCGAAGTGTGAAGCTCTATAATGACGGCTTATTGACCCGTTTGCTGTTTGGCAAAAGATGAGAGAGGCAGGAAAGGAAGGATTTCTTCCTGCTTTCCCCACGCCATTTGTGTGCCCATGCTGTGGGCCCTGCGACTAAACTTCATTGTTTGATAGCAGTGACGCCTCAGGAAATGAATCCAAAGCTTCATTTTTACGATCTCATTTGATAAAAACATGCCCCATGACTGCTACTTTCCATCTTTCTTCTTCCATTTATGATTTAATTGGATCAAAACACTTCAACTAAATATTGTAACAATGTATGTGATTGAAAGACGCACCAGGGTGGCCATTTTCCATCACGGGTGATTTCATTGGATTAAAAACACTTCAACTAAATATTATAACAATGTACAATTTGATTGAAACATGCACCCTGGCGGCCATTTTCTAAAAAGTCCATCAAAACAATCCACGGAGACCTACTAACAATCTGGCATGAGCCATTTGATATGACTGAGGCTGATGATCCACTAAATGAAAACAGGCTTGTGTGTGGATGAAACAAGTCACAAGTTCCTTCCTACCTGCGTGTCATTCATCCGATGTTTTTTGGCAGGATTTCCGCGGCTATTCCATCGGCCGGGGATGTGGAAATCTGTCAACGAGAGAGTCGATTCTATTGCCTGTGCTGGAATTGAATTTGCCTGCGCTGCCGTGCCGATGGCATATCAAATGTCATTGCTTGTGCTCACACAAGTCAAAGCAAGCAGATCGCTCCGAATGTTTCCATGTGATTTCAGCCAATTCCCAAGCATTTTTTTCTTTGACCTGAGATTTTGTACACTAGACAGATTGCCGGCTCAAAGGCAACTGTTCAACTTTCTTTGAATATGTAAGTCGGCCGGGACCCAAATTAGAACAAGCCGTGTCGAAAAACAGATGGACGCCATCGCTGTAAATCTCTCCGCATGGGCGTTTGATACTCTATACTTCTAGTGCACATATGTACAAAAGGGCTTAGTGCTTTTCGACTGGATAGAATTGGATTGGAGCAAACATCATCCAAAACAGTGGTTGTCTAACAATTGGAACAAATGTATCCAACGTCCTGGCTAGATCCCATTTTCAACACAGCAGTTGTACTGATCTTTGCAAATCACGTTGGGATGAATCAACTCGCTCGGATTCATTTCGTCACTATTAAGGTCGTTCAATATTACAAGTATATATTTTTGCGAATAATCCTACTAATTGCTGCTATCTTGACCGATAGACGTGGCTGCAAGCTGTCAGGAGGGATTACTATTCTATTAAGTGGCGTTGGAATAAGGGCCTGCGTCTGTCTGTGAGCCACAACTAAACGACAAGATTTGGATTAAGACGAATGAACGGGGGGGGGGGGGCGGGGGTTGTTGTAATCATCTCTAAGAGTATGTTCAGTGGGTCAACGTGGACTCTTTGTTCACATGGGATATAATGTCTGTTCATGGACACGTTGGGATTTTTTGCAAGTGCGCAGCCCTTCTCTGTCTGAGGGTTTGGCTTCTTGTGCCTGCAGGCTTGCCCGCCGTCCACAGTCAAGGCCAGTCTCAATACGACAAAAACTTGATGGACAATATTACCGTCAGACAAGGAGAAACAGTCACTCTCAGGTAAGTCGGCCGCCGCACTTCCAAATAATGAAGAAAGCTTTTTCGGTTATTTCATTCACACATGGTACAGCGTGAACTTTGTTTCAAAGTGCTTCTGTAACGACAGCAAAGATATGTGAGAAGAAATGAAGATCGTAGGGGTGCTTGCTGTAGGTTAGGGATTAAAAAAAAAAAGAGATGTTATTGCACCGCCGTTCGACTTTGTCGAAGAGATTGGCGACCTCTGTGCTTTCGGAGGCTTACGAGAGAGACGTAGAGGGATTGATGCCGCATTCAAATGCTGTCGGGAAACTTGAACGTCAGTTCACGTCATTGGATAGGAAATGTAAAGGCTAGCGTCCGTGTCACTTTGCCTGGAATTGCCTCTTTTTGGATAAAGGGTCTTGGGGCAAAAACATGAAACTTATTAAAAACGACTCTCAACGGAAGCATTGGTTAAATCTCATGGATTCCCAATTGTTGCTCCTATTTTGCCACCTTCCTTCCTTCCTTCCTTCCTTGCGTAGGTGCGCACAGGGGGAAATTGTCACACACACGGCCTGGCTAAATGGCTCAAGTATACTATATGCCGGAGATGAAAAATGGTCCGTGGATGCAAGGGTGAGTCTGGTGACACTTAATCAAGAGGAGTTTACCATCAAGATTGAAAATGTGGACATGACAGATGAGGGCCAGTACGTCTGTGCTGTGCAGACCAGCAGGCGACCTACAACCAATGTTGTGCACGTCCTTGTTCAAGGTAACAAAAGACGAGAGAAGGAAGAATGAGCCCATCCGCCGAATATTCATCCCCATGTTTGCCCTTGGAAATACTACAGCTCAGCTGGATTTGGATTCTAACAGGTTTCTATGAACTTTCACAGTCCCACCCAAAATCGTCAATCTATCGAGAGATATGGTGGTTAACGAAGGCTCCAATGTCAGCGTGCTGTGCCGAGCCAACGGGAAACCCGAACCTTCCATTAGCTGGAAACTCATCTCACCTTCAGGTACCAGATGGAAATGTTCATTTGAGCCCAAAGCAATAGAGCTGAACACCGTTGCGGTGGGTGTCTAGCCGACCTGGAAACAAACAGCGAGTACCTGCGAATCCCGTCCATCGCCAGACACAGAGCGGGAACGTACGAATGCAGAGCTGTCAACGACATCGCCGCAGATGCCCAAACGCTCGACATCACCGTCAACTGTGAGTGGTGAAAGATCCACGCTCTCATGAGCCAGATGATGCCCATTGCCTTTGGTTTCAGACGCTCCCACTGTGTCTGAGGGAAGAGACATTGGCGTTAGACTGGGACAACCAGGCGTGCTGGAGTGTGAGGCTGATGCCGTGCCTGAAGCGGACTTTGAGTGGTTTAAAAATGACAGAAGGTATTTGGCTGCTTTTTCTTTCTTTGGAATGGCACAAACAGCAGGAGCTACATTCTATCTCTCTCTCTTTTTTTTTTTTTTAATCACCAGATTCCTCAATGGCTTTGACGGCATGGAGATAGTAAACACCGGCTCACTCTCCAAACTGACATTCTTTAACGTTTCCGACGGTGACTACGGCAATTACACCTGTGTTGCCGTCAACAAACTTGGGACTTCCAATACAAGCTTTATTATGTATGGTAAGTCTGTGAGTTTCTAAGGGCTTGCCTCAACAGATAACCTGTGTTGCCTTTTCTTCCTAAAAGGATGTTATTTTTCCTTCCTTCAAAATAGCTCCTGCCTGGGTTTTTTTGTACTGTGAATGTTGTGTGTGTGTGTGTGTGTGTGTGTGTGTGTGTGTGTGTGTGTGTGTGTGTGTGTGTCTCCAATCTTACCTGTGAATTGAGTGGATGTCATATTTGACATAGCTTGGCTTCTTCTAAGATAGGCTCTCTAACATTAAGACTGGAGCAAATTCAAAAAAGGATTCCGAATAATATTAAGATGATAATAGAATATGAATAATTATTTGTACTAATTTAGTTTTTTTTTTTTAAGGAATATGCATCAATTTGTGGAAATTGTGCCTAAATGTTGTCAAAAAAGGAATTCATTGGCTTGCTAGACATCCATCCCATTGACTGATGTAGTCCTCGTTCTGATTGATGTATCTTAGCAACCCCAATGCACAAGTCAGCGAGGTGACTCAAATTTGATGTCTTTGTTTCCCACATGTTGCTGTGTTTGATTTATTCCCCCCCTCCCCCCTTTGTAGTGGCAATTGAACCCACTAGCTCAACACTATTGCAAGGTCAGTATTGGACATGGATGTGCAATTATTGCTGCAATCCTTTCAGCATGACAGATAGCGCCATTTGCACTAATCTCACGTCTTCCGATATAGAAATGTTTTGCACGTCATGTGTAAATATTTGTGCAAATGATCAGTGTCAGCCCTCCTTAATCTTTCTGTGTTTTATCTTTCTTTCTCATCTCTCTGAGTGACACGTCTTTTCATTTTTGCATGCTCGCCTTCCCTTCACTGTAAGTATCTTTTTAATGAGCTTAAAAGCTCGGTGTTGTGTGCGCGCACTATAATAGCCGTTGGTTTCCCTCAGGTCCGAGAGCAGTTCAGGATGGCAGCGGATCGGCCTTGGGCATGCACATAGACGCCTGTCTCCTCTCCGTGGTGTTTCTGCTCTTTCTGCTCAAACTTTGAAGAATGAGACGTACATATTTCCCTTTCAATTTGCAAACATACTACTTCTGCTCAGCAGTCCACAAAGCTGCACCGTTGATACACGTGATATCGATTATATGCAGTTTCCATTTTGTTGAATTGGAGGATGGCACAATTGAATTGGATTTTCTCCTAACGTTCAGAAGAATATTTGATGATAGTCCAAACGACTGTGAATGCTACGTCAAATGCGGGATAAGGCGTTTTTTTAAGCAAGTGTTGAAAATGAATCTTAAATACATACCTCAAGGTCAGCTGGAGAAGAAAAGTGAAACGGATTTAGCTTAGCTCTTTTTTTTGTAAAATCATTTCATTGTATTTATTTATTTTTGAAACTATATGAAGTTGTATTTATTTCGGCAATATTTTGGTTTTGCCGAGTGTTTGTTGTTCCTTTTGTTTTTACTAACAAAGACGATCATTCAAGATAGAAAGAGACTGGTGGGGGTTTTTTTTTTGGGTGATATGGGGTTCAAATGCAACTCAACTGTTGGACTGTTTTAACACCTTTACATACAAATGGATAGGTTTGGTAATATGCACATTTTTGATCACCCAAAGAATTAAACTCAGCTATTGTCACAAAATGGTCCTTTTCATTCAACGTTCCATGACTAAATCTATCGCCTTGGTTATTTCTACAGCTACATTTGAAATGAAAAAAAGCACGAGTATTTTCTTATTGAGAAAGGGCTGCTTTTGAAGCGGAATCACGTCGTCACTCCCAGCCTTGAAACTGGCTGGCCTTCGTTTCCACGGCGACGGCTTTATTTCTCACGATTACTTTTTCCAATATTTACTTTGGAACTCAGAGGAAACAAACAGTGTTGGCCCAATCATTTCCTAAATGTAATGAGTTACAGTCTGTCACTAATTATTAGGGAAAGTCATTTTTGCATTGCTTTTTCAAAACCGATTTTTGATCAGGTGTCAATACAGTTGCATCCACCGATACTTTGTTGAACTGATTATTTATTGAACAACACTGTCAAATCAACATGAAATAAATAATCAAGTCTCACACTGCTTACTTTTCTATTTCTGAACGACAAAACAAAAAAAGTAGCACAGAGTGGCTGACAATTTGCTATCTGCTAACGTAAACGCGTCTTCTTCATACAGCGGACTGAAAAATGAACAAAACGACGGGATGGACGACGGTGGTCAATCATGTGTACATAATACAACTTGAATTAATGCCAAAGCTAATCGTCATTTAATGGCAAGAAATTGACATCATCGACACTATCTGAGATAAAAGGGGTCAGACCCATCCCTAACTTTGGAGGCTTTTGGATCTTCATGTCCAGTCGCCACATTCACCGACACCACAAGCATAGTGTATACGTATCATGGTTGTCACAAGAAAAGCATTCCCACACACATCAGTCAGTGGTTTTCCTCTTCTTTTCTAATCGACACGTTACTCAATTTAAAGTGCACATGAGTTAACTGGACAACATCATAGAACATGACTTCAAAAATCACTTGTGCTGTACAATCAAATTCTTAGCCAAGGCAAACAAAAAATGTGCTGTATTAAAATGCACCCAAATAAAGATACATTGAAGGTGTGGGACTCCAGTCTTGGGGGGGGGGGCATTCCAACATGTTTTCCAACATTCCCTCGTTAAGTGGACCTGCGTGAAAATGACCAAAATCTTTTCACGCTAACGAGGGTACCTTGGAAAACATATTGGAACGTGGCCAGCCCCCGAGGACGGACTGGAGGTCCACACCCATTGATCTGAATCAATTTGGCTTTAAGACACTCAGCCATGAAAGTTTCAAAATGCACCTACATTCATTGAAGATGATTTGACTTCTCAGCTTGAAATATTGTTTCTATCTTAAAGCCAGCAAATCAAATCTGAAAGTGCATATACAGTATTTTTTCGTGTATTTATACGTGATTGGGTTTTTTTGTTTTGCACATGATCATCTCTTCTCAATAACCTTGCCTGGATAATTACAGGTTCAATAAACAAATAACACTATTTAATTAAGGCTCTAAAATAAGAGTCAAACTAAAATTCAAAAGAGAGGTTAAATGTATTTCTTCCACTATTTATGTACTAACAATACTCGTTCAAGATTACTATTTGTATAGACAAGGCATTTTATTGACTGGAATTTTTCAACACCATACAGAATATGGGAAACACTGCTTGTTAAAAAAAAATCCCATACTTGTCGTTTTCTTGGTGTGTCCACAATTGTAAAAAAATAAAATAAATGAAAGATAGTGTAATTCGCACAAATAAACGTGATTCAATTCAAACTTTCATTTAAATTTCTTTCGGGCTTCTTTTGCGGATTGCATAAGTGAGTTGCGACCGACAACGAGTAAAAGGACGAGCTCATGTACAAAATACACACACCGACCACAATCAAGTCATACAACTCATACAAACTGAGTGCATTTGCATTACGTGTTCAAGTCACACCCCAGCCAGCAGAGAGAGAGAGAGAGAGAGAGAGAGAGAGAGAGAGAGAGAGAGAGAGAGAGAGAGAGAGAGAGAGAGAGAGAGAGAGAGAGAGAGAAGGAGAAGAAAAAAAAAAAAAAAGCACATCAGTGCTTTTGCATGAATATGCAATGAAACTGCTGTGACACAAAGGGCAGTCTTTCTCTTTTATATCCTATACATAAACAAACTAAGCAAATTATAACATGTTTCTCTTCTGTACAAGTCTATACATTTTCTACACGTTAATGTAAATACAATTTAGATGCATTATGTAGTAGGACTTGCCTGAGAATTCACTGTGTACTGTTTTTTTTTCTTTTACTGCTTATCATGAAGAGTGTCATATTCTACTTTGCATATACTTAACTGTAAAAATACAGTCAGATTAAACTCAATTTCCCTTTTATCGTTGACTTAAAAAAACGTTCAATTGTGTTGTACGCGTAGACATTACACAATAATAATAATCAGAATGTGCACTCCAATATTGGGCAATAAACAGTCAACCATCAACAGTTACATGTATTATTTTTCTTGTTTTTTTTTTCCACATACAAAAGTTTTGGGAATACACAAAGTCAGGACCTTAACAGCATTAAATTAGTATGCACAATTCCGATTCCCCCCCCCCTCCCCCTTTCGTTCGATTGAAGCCGCACATTGAAGTGGCTGACTCCAATGCCAAAGAAAGAAATTGGATTGAGGAAAAACTCAAAAGAAATAAAAACCACTGGTGCCTCTTGATTTTTTTCATTTTGTTCAATTTACATGACAACAGTCTGTTTTTTTTCTCAACTTCCAGTGGAACGTCAGAACTTCAGCAGCAGGTAGAGGAAGGTCATCAGCAGCAAGTTGCATAAGGAGAGTTGGGGCAAAGTAGCTGCCCTGTTGACATCATGCATTGCGCCAGGTCCTGATGGGCGATGCAAAATGTCATCCGTGGAACTTGAAAAAGTGCTTACCTAGCTTAGATGACACACTACTTTTAAGAAGCGTGAGCTTTTTTGCTCCAACTTTGGGGAGCGGAAGGTGCATATTTAGGAGGGAACCATGGGAACCATGCAGGACAGCCACACTCAACATACATATTCCAATGGCAAAAAGAAATGAATGAAATCAACTCACCGTAAAGAATGATGCTGGCATTAGTGATCCCCATGGTGTTCATGGCAACACAGGTATAGTTCCCGTAGTCTTCTTCGGAAACATTGAAGAAGATGAGCATTGATTGTTTGCCTTGATTCTCGATTTTGATTCCATTTATTCCATTGGAAATCCTGAAAGATAGACAGGAGCAACTTTCTAGTCCAGGGGTGGCCAATTGCACATGCAGGACATGCAGGCCGGCCGGCCGGTGCTGTCCTGCACCTTTTATAGGTAGGTAGGTCTCCTTGCTGCAACACACCTGATTCAAATGATCAGGCATGTTACCCAGCTTCTGCAGACCTTGCTAATTATCGGAGCATTCGAATCAGGCACGTTGCAACAGGGTGACATGGAAAACATGCAGGGCAATTGCGGCCGGGCCTCGACGAGCGCAATTGCCCACGCCTGTTCCAGTGGTTGATTGATAGGAAAAGTAAAAAGCAACACAAAAGTGAGCCATGGAAATTGGTCGGAATGGCCAAATTCAGCTCCACTTGCCTGCGATCTTCTTTGTACCACTCAAAATGGGCTCGAGGGACAGCGGAGGCTTCACACTGAAGAACTCCTTTTTGTCCAACTGCTGTGCCCGTGGCCCTTGCCTTAGAAATGAAGGGAGGATCTAGGTGACACAGAAAGATCCATCAAATACATGAATGATGCAAATAATGCTGCTGCTGCTGCCGCTGCTTACAGTTGACCGCAACCTGTACCGTCCTAACATCGGGGGCGGAAATGTCGTTTGAAGCAATGCACTCGTATGATCCGGATCGATCTTTGGTGATGCCAGCCAGTTCCAGATACTCTCCTTCTGTTACAAATGTGTGAGTGCCTGGAAAAGGGAAAGAAAGAAAGAAAGAAAGAAAGAAAGAAAGACAAAAAAAAAAAAAAAAGACATTACATTCAAAATTGACGTCTACTGACCTTGATATGGTCTATAGAAAAAATGTCAGAGGATTACAAAGAGAAGTGTCAATACATAGTTCAAAATGAACACAGATTCAGGACAACATTTGTTTAGTCCATGGAAAATCCTTTTTCAAAAGAATAGGATCAGGACCGTTATCAGGCGTCCACAGAAGCTGAGCACTCCCAATTATGACACGAAAATCATCCCATTCATATAAGTCGGAAAATAAACATCAAGTTTGCTTTTCTTAAGCTAGGTATAATTTTGTTGCTAGGTTACTGTAAGACATTTCCGCCGTTACCATGGTATCGTACATGCTGAATAGAATAGGTCCCTGCAAAGGCCAACAACTATTGTCTAAGAAAGCCGAGAACAATTGGCGATCTTTTCCAAGAATCCGATCTGTTTCACATCATCATAATACAGGAGCACTTGAACGGTATTCAAACAAAGTCGATCGTTCCCGAAATTCATGATGACGCTGGAAGTTATAAATAAGTGGCTTCGGTGGGTGTGTGTCTTCAGCCTGATAATCCCACTTGATGATAATTAATAACGATCCACTAGTGACGCGTCCATGCGTACCATCCCCTTGTGGCATTTTGATAAAGCCTGCGTGAAGATGCCGCTTACGCATGTGACAAGAGAACTAACGTGACGTGAACTGGGAATACAAATTGTTTTCAAGCTTCGCCGGGTGCTTGGGATGCCGTCATAATACACCTTGTAAAATAAACTCCAATTGTTGCGAGTGGCGGCTTTGTCTCATGTCAATTTGAGTTGGCTGGCAGCGCTCAAAAGACATCAGCAGCCATTACGTGTGGACTGCACACTTCATTGGAGTTAGCTCATTCCAAGTTGATGCATCAAACGTGAAGATTGACTTCATGGGAATACTTCTTATTGGAATGTGCACCTCTGAAGTGCCCACTGTATGATTCCCATTGACAAACATTTCCGTTCAATTGTCCAAATGTCGATCTCAGGCTCCAAAATGGCTTTAGGAGCACATCTTCTCAAACAGCCTGTTCAGAGGCAACAAAGAAGACCCCCCCCCCCCTTTTCCTGGCCCATTGTGTAACATTTTGACAGAATGGGGGCAGTGCTTTTTTGATATATTGTGATAGCAAAAATTGCTTTCTCAGCACAGCAGAACAAATCAAATCATGTCAAATGATAACAGCAGCACAATATACTCCGTTTTTATCAAAGGAAAAAAAAATCCCACTGACTTTCTGTGAACTATTTTTGCTTTTGCATCGAATAAATAATTTTGGTCGAAGATGTGGACGAGAACACGAGCACTGTTGCGCATGTGAATGACTCATTGCCGTACCACCAGCAAAATGAAGTGACGTATGCAGAATGAATTTGCGATCTCATTGAATATACATGAGAAAATCTTTCAATTGGCCTATTGACTGACATCAGGCAGCGGAACGACGACTTCCATCTTCAGATTCACATCTTCATTCAATTTAGAATGTCATAGTTAAAAAGAGCACAACTCAAATGAGCATACTGAATTGATATTCATTTGTACAAAAAGGTGGAGAGCTTGCCAGTATTGTGCTGGTAAAGAACCAGCGTGGATAATGACAACACAGAGAAATAAACAATTGATGTCGGAGGCACAACATCAGCTCAATTCATGACTCACACTTGCGTATACTCAGAGCTGACAAAATTAGAATAGCACACGCATTCTAATTCCCAAATCCTTTTTTTAGCTCGACTTCAGGGTTGTAAGGGCTAAACACAATAGACCCCCCCCAGCCAGCCACAATAAACCAGCCAGCCAGTTTGCCAGCCAAATCAAGATTGATTGGACCTGAACACACCAAGGCTGCGTTTTGTAAAGCTCAAACTCCTGAAATAAACGCTCTGGCCCCTTTTGGGAACGGATGTCGGCCTATGCAAGGTCTCATCGACAATGTGAGAAAGAAGCTTTCTTTCCTTCTTTCCTTCTTTCCTTCTTTCCTTCTTTCTCTTTCTTTCTCTTTCTTTCTCTTTCTTTCTTTCTTTCTTTCTTTCTTTCTTCCTTATTATCTGCATATATTGGAAAGTGGAAGACAAACGTTTGACCCAAGCGAGCGTGGGAATATTGTATTTTCTGTGGAAAAAGGCCCATTTTTCGAGGAGGAAACGTTACCTCTCGGGGAATGATGCCTCCATTGGATGCTGGCCTGTGGTCGACCCATGGCCAAGCACACGAGGTTGACGTTGGTGCCCTCGTTTACGGTGACGTCGGCTGATATGTTGGTGATCCTGGCAGGTACTGACAAGAAAAGAAAAAAAAAAAAGACAAAATTGTCATTGACTACGAATGAAAGAGCAAGTGGGGGGGAGGGAGGCAAAAAAAAATCTGCTTTAAAATAACGGCTGGTTTGGGAATCAATTAGCCGGCATTTGATGACAAATCCAGCGGCTCGTCGTATTCCACACGACTGACTTCTTTCATTAGCAAAATGGTCTTTTGACAAGCATGCAAACACAATTGGATGGAGAAAATGTCATCTTGACAACTATGGCTAGAATTGTTACTATAATTAAATGGGACTATTTCATGTTATTGAGCTGCTTGAGCTGACATACTCAATATTGACTGAATGCATCATTTATGATATGCAAATGAAATCGCGCCATGATGACAAAAAAAACGACCCAACTTTTTCGGTTTACGACAAGTCTGACTGGCATGCTTTTTGAGTCCGAAAAAAAAAGCACTTTATTAATCATATGACCTTTGGTGTTGATTTCTCAAAGAGCTCTTTTTAAACAGCATAATCATATCTCACCTATTAACATATCTTCAGGAGCTTTTTGAGAAGCTCAAGAAAGTACAGTCATGCAGCTAGCAAACACCCATTGATTGGCTCGTCGAACACATGACAAATACAAAAGACAGACATCCAAGCAGTCGACACGCAAAAAAGGCAGCGCACCAAAGCCATATTTATAACAGCTGTTTGTTCACGTATCAATGATATGATCAATAATGCAGGCAGGTCGCTGATGAGCGACACACACACACACAGATACGTCTTCCCCCCTCAAGCAAGCAAACGCTAGGAGTGGGAGTGTTTCCATTTCCATTCCATTCTAGTGACAGGAAGCTGAAGATGGAGAGGCCAAAAAGAAATCTCTCAGGGGCACAAAAAAAATAAAAAATAAAATAAAGGGAGAAGGTGATAGATGGATTTTGCCAGGATGAAAAAGAGCTTTTCAAAGTGCTTAAAAGACAGAGGGTAAGTTTCTTCCACCTTGCACAATGAGATGCACTTTGATGGATTTTGGTTTCTTATTGGAGAGGAAGGAGCAGACGTAGGGTCCCTCGTCATGGACGTCCACATTTTGGATCTGGATGCTGTATTCCGTGACGGCTGTATTTTCCATCAGAGTGACGCGAGAGTCCAGAGACCATTTCTCTTTGCCGGCAAAAAGAATGGTGGTGCGATTGAGCCACGCCACCTTTGACACTTTACTGTCCAGACCGCATCTGGAAAAAACAAATCAAGTGATTGTCATTAGCAAAAGTCAAGGGCAGAACATTCAGTCAAGAGATTTGATTCATGAAGAGGCCTTTTCAATAACGTCTCGATGATGATTAAAAAAAAGAAAAATCCCACACACTCTTACAGCGCAGTCAGAGTCACGGCCAAAGCATCCATAAAAATCATCTCACGGCCTTCAACGGAATGGCCGGCGTGGCTCAACGGTAGAGTGCTCGGCTCCGAAGCCAGGGGTTGAGGTTTCCCTCCTCAGCCATTGTAAGCATGTCAAAGGGTCCTCCAGCGAGCGCCACTTTGCTATCATGGCACGGGTGGCTAAATGAGCAAGCTCCGTAGCATTTCATTGGATGACTTACTACCGTTGCCATCCGAATTTCTCAAAGTCTCAAAAGAAAGCCAAACTACATTGACAGAGTCATATGGATGAAGCTTAGAAAGACAAAATGGCACAAAAGGCTCCCCAACGTCTGGGATGGATGACAGCTTTAGGGAAGCGCCGGAAGGCTTTGGCATACGTATGACCATGATGTGCCGTTGCCACCCAAAGGATGAGACTGAGCTCTCCGGCGTTTAGAACAAAAGACTCCAGTGTTCTGCACATGCTCTATTTGCGAGGAACTGCTCTTATGTGTGTGCACATAAGCAGAGGGGGGGGGGGGGGGGGGGGAAAGATACACAAAATCCATGCACCGAATTTCAACCCACAACCTTTGCACTGTGGGACACACATGCATGAGAAGAATGGAAGACTTTGAATCATTGGATCTTTTTTAGCAAAGATCATTTCACACACCCTGCACAAGGCCGCACCTCACTATGCGTGATGTCTGAAACAGAAGGCACTCCGGAATCCAAATTGACAATTTGTCTGGGGCAGCGATAGCCAGATTCGTAGGTGATATCGCTGTCAATCACACCTTGCAATGACTTTTCACCAATCTGAATGATTATGGACAGAATCTGATAACGTGCAGAAAATCCTGGCTGCAGGCTTCCAGGAATTGCCAAAAGTCATCACATGTTCCACTTGACCGTTAAGCATTGTGCAAAAGTCAATGGACAGGGATATGAAGAAACCTGCACAAATGCAAGTACACATTCAGAAGTCTTTCTGTAATTAAAAACACCTTAGCATATGGCATTAATGCATCCTTCGTTTGGAATGAACAAGGCTGAAGAGGTCGGGTGTTGATCAGTTTGCAGATTGGGAAGGTGTTAGCATGCAGCGCAACCACATTGGATGTTTCCTCTGCTTTCTTGGACTGCTTCCAGGGTTTCAGCAGATGCTTATTTCGCATTTCAGACACATCTGCTGCTAATTTGTCATGAGAAAACTATTCATTCATTTGAAAATGAATACGTACATTAGCCATCCATTCAAATAATGAAAAGGGTTCTTTTCAATTAAGGCCCAACGAAACCCAGAGAATGTTGAATACTGGTCACAGTATGAATTCAGATTGGGTTTGGGTAGGGCATATCACAATTCATTGTTTCAGATCATTGGATCTGAATGATTATGATTTGGGTTTTGTGTCTGTTTCCAAATAGCCCCTTTTAAAATATCTGCACTGAAAACCGACGAAAACACAAATCACTTCAACGTATCAAATGATTGCGGGGATGTCGGACATTTCAATATATTGGTATTGACCTTTCGAAAGAATGCATCTACTATCTACTTGGTAGTGGAATGCAAAAAGCAGGCCTCAAATCAAGTTCAGCTTGGCTTTTGGTGACTTTTTTTTTTTTGGGCTGCTTTCGAAGAGAAGCCTCGGGGTGTTGTGACCACACTCCATGGGATTTGGAACGTTGATTTCATGAAGGCCTTTTCACATTGCACTTGGCAACATGCACCATGCTGCTGACAAAGCCATTCATTATGTATAGGCTGTGGTGTGAAGGCGCAAGGATGGAACACCATGTCAATGTGGGTGGTTGCTCCGATGCCACCCCACGCCACGCCACGCACCCTCCAAATGAAAAATGCTCAATTCAAGAGTGGCATTACGTTGATGTCAGCAAGTGCAACCAATAGGAGCGAAAGAGAGAGGCTGGCTGGCTGCATGGCGGCATGGCGGCAGAGTGATAGCAGCAATTGAGTGGGGGAAATCCTCCTTCCCTCTTTGGCTGCTACACCAGCACTTCCAAATGCGGACAAGCTGTCACAATGTCATTTGACCTGCATTCCTACCATTTGAGTGCAACAACAATGTCTTTCCAGCTGAGTTCATAATACAACTTTGATGCTCCAAGAGTTGAAATGTCAAACTTGCATTGACTTTAGGGGACATGGCGTGTACACTGCAGTGTTGACATACAGTAGCCTTCGTCGAGGTAGAAGGGAAACAGCTAGGAATCATTTCAGGCTTCTGCAAGGCCCCCCCAAAAAAGACTCCATCTAGATTTTTAATTCCCCTCTTGACTTTTGTCCCTTCTCAATTATGAAGTCACATCAATGGGTGAAAAAGTTTGAAAAAGATGTGCCATTGTTATTTTCAAACAAGCTTATCACAAACAACTCCCCCATATTGAAGCAGGCAGCCACGCAGGCAGCCACGCGGGCAGGCAGCCACGCAGGCAGGCAGGCAGGCAGGCAGGGGCGTGTTGACCTTTCATATCCACTGCATTCTGCCCCCCAAAAGAACACTACATGAAAACAATGCCTTAACAGCTTTATCGATTCCATATAGTGAAGGCAAAAGTCAATCTGACAAGGTAGGCCAATTAAAAAAAAAAAAAGCCAAATACACTAAACACACCAAGCCAAAAGAAATGGCTGTGATTTGAACAAAAGATAGTGCTGTTAATCTATGACAACACCTTAATACTACCCTCCTTCAAATATTGACGAGTTTTTTCAAATGAAAATATACCTACCGCCTTGACTAATCAAACAGCCCCTTTGAAATGAAAGCATTGGCCTACCTTGAGATCTACCACACGCACACATCGATCTCAAGAGCGACCAGCCATGCTGGTGCTGGTGCTGGTGCTGGTGCTGGTGCTGGTGCTGATGCTGATGCTGGTGCTGATGCTGCTTTGGCTTTCTCAGCTCCTTGCATCCTCACCAAGCAAGACAATAAGCAAGCGAGCGAGCGAGCGAGCGAGCGATCAATAACGTTCAAGGGCAACGAACAAGGGAGGCTGGCTGACTTGTGTCCTTTGTCCGTGAACTTGCATGCTTGCCAGTGATGCTTGCAGCAGCGAGCGCAATCCTTCATCTCAGAAAACACCTATGTATGTCGCCGCATTCGTGTGCGTTCTGAACAGGCTTAATAACTGCATGGCAGAAGAGCTGTCAGAGCTAACGCGTGCACGCACGCACGCACGCACGCACGCACCCTGTGGCTGCACATGACAGACACATGGAAAGACAGACAGCCCGACAGACAGACAGACAGACAGACAGACAGACAGAGGACGCAGGCACTCCCAAGAAGCAATGTAAGAAATGGCATGAATGAATCGAGATCGAGCGTGTCCCACCTACTTTAACACGGCGCTGTCCCCTTGTCGCACGCTAATGTTGTCCTTTAAGGCAGCAGGATCGCCGCCGCCGCCGCCGCCGCCGCTTCGGAGCGCAACTCCTGCAGGTACAAGGAAGAACAATTGCACGACGAGGCATTTCCCAGTCGCCGTCCAAGAGCCGCAAATGCCCATGTTTTCCTCTCACTGCGCAACTTGTGCTGGACAACTCGAATCGACTCCTTTTTGGCGTCTTAAGCGCTGCGCTCCGCAAATTCCACTCGGCAAATAAGATGCCTGCTAGAATTGGCGTCGGAGCTTCTCTCTCTCTCTCTCGCTCTCTCTCTCGCTTTCTCTCTCTCGCTCGCTCCAAGTAAACAGCCTTGTTATGAAACACCCGCGAGTCTATGTGGGGATCCGAGCGTGTGCAAACCAAGGAGAAAGAGCGTCAGCTGCTCGAGGAAACGGATTCCCGAGGTCGGACGAAGAGCGAATAGACAAGGCGACGGACGGGCGAGCGAGCAGCGGCCGCGCGTCCTCAGCTTGTCAAATGGATGCTCTTCCAAAGATGCATCTGCATCTTCTTCAGTCTTAATTGTGGACTGAATGCGTGATCGCGTCCAATGCAAGCCCGCTCCCATGCAGCAACGACTCTCCTCCTCTCTCTCTCTCTATTGTTTTGATCAGTCCCACATCATCTTTGCAGCCTTCTTCCGACAATAAACAGGGAGCACCCGAAGGTGTACGCCGTATGGAAGGCTATCTACAGTCATGGGAGTTACAAAAGCTTGCAATTAAGATTGCAACATTTACTCAGCTCGCTCACAAAATTCATTCATTCATTCATTCATTCATTCATTCATTCATTCATTCATTCATTCATTCATTCGTCCATCCATTCATTCGTCCATCCATTCATTCGTCCATTCGTCCATCCATCCGTCCATCCATCCATCCATCCATCCATCCATCCATCCATCCATCCATCCATCCATCCATCCATCCATCCATCCGTCCATCCATCCATCCATCCATCCATCCGTCCATCCATCCACGATGCTAATGCTTTTAGACAATGGGAACTTCTGAGCCGGTTAGTTCCCAAGCAAAACAAGTCGTAGATTATAGAGATTGCCCAACGTTAGCATCTTGGTTGCTAAGGGCGTTGCTATGGATGTATTTTAGCAGCTAGGTGAGAATACTTGAAATCATTTTAGCCATTACAATGCGGTAGGTCACGTCGACTTCACACTTGAGCTTTAAGGGAGCGGCTCGTATTGTAACTTCATCAATACATGCGCGGTCTTGTTGTTTACTTTTCCGAACGGCTTGTCGTCAAAGAATTGTGATGTGGTTTTGTGCTGGACAAATCCAAAGACAAAGATAAGACATAATTGGAAGGATATCTCCGTTCTTTCATTATGCGTGGTGCCCTAATGCTTTTTAAATGAACCCGACCTCAGCGAAATCCAAGCTATGTGCTCTTAATCACGGTCCAGAGTAAACACCGCAAGCAAACCCTCCTGCCATAAAATGTCGCTTGAAGCATTTGGGGGGGGGGGGAACTTCTATTAGTGCATTGAAAATAGATGAAACAATATTTCATCCTAATCACCTGCATTTTCAACAACATCCGTCCGTATACTGAGTACAAAGTAATGACAGCTATTTGTTTTTGCCTTAATTGTGTTGAACCTACAGCAGGGTGGCTACATCTGCTGACCTCGCCAAAACTCCACTCTAAGCAAAGGCGACATTTGCCGGCAAGCATTTAGAAAGGGCAATTAAGAATGACGCCACGCATGAATCACACCTGACAGATCATAGAAACCAGGATAGGAACAGAGAAAAAGGCCAGGAGCAAATTCTCTGCTTGACATCCATTATGCATGCCCTGAAAGCAAATGGGCTGATATTGATTGGAAAATGCTCCATTCCCTTTCACTTAAATCAACGTCTTTTTGTTTGCTTGCAGCAACATACCATACCATACCAGAAGATCGTCTTCCGTTTTGTCCACCCATGCAGTGACATCATTTCCTGCCGCTACGCGTCAACATTGCACCCCGAGTGGTTGATAGAAACAATCAGGGCTTATCTCTATTCATATCATGCAAGAATGGGCCGGGCCGGACCGGACCGGCCGGCAGACAATAGAGCAGCCTCTGACCGAGGCCAAGCAAAAACATGGACAGACTGAATAAAGAGCAGCCACTCAATAGATTCAGTCAGCCGCACAAGGCGAGGATTTACCCCGACACAAACAATAAGGTTGTGTCACTTTTTCCAGCAGATGAAGCCACCGTCCGTCCGTCCGTCCGTCCGTCCGTCTCGCTTGGTAAGGCAAAGTCGTGTCAAATAGTTTGCAACAAATGCAATCACTGGTCAAGCACCCATTGCAATTCATTCTTAGAATGAGGACAGAGGTTTGTAGTTTTCAGCAAGTGGAAAAATCCCCTGGAAATCACATTTCAGTTGGAGAGCATTTATTTGTAAAACAAGTATTTGGTCAATAAGAGACACCCAAGGGCTGCTTTGGGAATCAATGCAAGATCACATCAAATCGAAATGGCTGAATTTGAGGCTTGCTCCACCCATTTCATGAAGGTGACACACTTAGCTCGACGGGATGAGCCGTCCAGCCCCAAAACGTTGTTGGAACTTTCCTTGCCCCGGCTTTTCACTTTGATTGGGCCTAATAATGACTAAATGGTGCCGTCTCCTTCAACTCATGGTAGCCCAGACGCTTTGGCTCTGTGAAGAGACAGAGAGGTAGTTAGAATTTCTACAAATCCATCTCTTCCACATTCACCATTGCTTTTTTTCCCTTTGACATATAGAGGTGACTCCGTATGGAATTGCGCAAATCAATCAAGCGGTAAAATGGTCGACTAAAAATGGAGCAGAGCAATGGACTAGGATATACATTGTATATGGTTTTTATTTTTGACAGCATTGATCCCTGGTTAAATGGACTTAAAAAAGTTTCTGTGCATCCCAAACGATGTAAGTGAAAATAGCCACGAGTAGAATGCGTTTGAGTGTGTAGATCAGTGTTACGGTACCAAAACTCATATTCTCCTCCACCACTGGGCGTTGTTCACTGCTGTTTACAATCCGCCCCTGTGCCGCTCCCAGAATGGTCATGATATCCACAAGGTTGAACTTTCCTTCTTCTTTGGCTTCCTGCACCTCCTCGGCCAACTCCAAGGCGGCCTCGTCCCGCTCTTCCAACTCCTCTTGGCTCAGCATTGCGGAGAGTCCTTGTCCTGCTGTCGTTTTACCAACCGCGGGGGGCGCCAGAGAGCACAAAGCCTTAACCTGTCCGTACGACTTGAGGTGCGAGACGTTGGCCCTCAAGAAAAGCAGGAGCACGTTGAGATCGTTCAGCGGACAGCCCAGCCTGCGTTTGTTGACCACGTCCAGGGCGGGAAGCACCTCGTAGACGGAGATGAAGGTGGTGTCCCAAACAAAGAGCCGAACGATACTGAAGACTACAATGGGTGCCAAGAGAAGATAGATGGCGCCGTTGGCCACACTTATAACCTGAAAGACCAACTGGCCGATCATTTTGCATTGAACCAGCTCGGGAATCCAGTTGTGATCCCGGAGCATGCCGCTACGCACAAAGCAGCTGAACTCATCTTGCAGGAAGGCGGACAGGTGGAAGTAAGTCAGGTAAAGGCAGGCGGCCGTCATGAAGGTCAGCAGGAGGAAGCCACGCAGGAAGAGCATGCTGACCAGGAAGTAGGAGTTTTGCTTGCACTGCATGTATCTCTCCAGAAGGGGGTACTCAAAGTAGCGCTTCCTCTTTGCTCTGCACGGCAACACAAGGAGAAGCAGATGAGCACATGCGCCAACAAGCGCCTTCTATTTTCAACTAGTGGCCGTCGCTTACCACATTAGCCATTGTAGCCTTCCATAAATGTTTGCCCTCATCTACTAAAACCTTCGCGATACATTGGATTTGGCAGGAAGAAATGAGGAGTGTCTATGAAATGCCAAATAGCAGCAGTACCATCCCATTTGAAGAGCAAACACATTGGCATGACTTCTTTGGTTTCTATGATTCTTCCTTATCTTGCTCTTTTCGTTTGAGGTATGACTGTGTGCGCCCCAATGCACAAAATAGGGTCCATAAATCCACGGTTGAATGAGTACTTGACCGCTCGGAACAAGACCTGACCTCAACCTCATAATACAAGTGTAAAAGTGAACTTGAGCAGTAATTGGGAGTCTTTCTAGTGTGGATGAATGGACCAAAAACCCAAAAGACACACTCCATCATCTTGAGAAAAAGTTTCTCTCAAAGCTTTTTAACAACGGCAAGCCCGAGCGAGCGAGCGAGCGAGCGAGTACATTTCTCTTCCCATGATCTATCGATGCCTTTCTTGTCTATTTTAAACAAAGACACCTGGTAAGCAAAGCAATCATTTCTTACCTCTGCAGCTCCGCCTGAAATGTTAACGGGTTCTTGGTATTGTGACGCATATCCAGGATGCTCCCAGCCAATCGGACGGAGCGGTTGTACGACTTGTCGAGTTCGTCAATAATGAAGAGCAAGTCGGAGCCCAGCGAAGGCACAGCGAGCTGGCGCCAGATGAGAGCCGGCAGATACATGAGCACTGCCATAGCCAGAAGAGAATACGGGAACATCTGGGGGGAAACGGGCGGGAAGCAAAAACAATGACGATGCAGTTCCTTTGGGCTACTTTCAGCTTGGTTTGCACCAACAAAGCAATCCGATTGGATCGGTAACAGAGGCAAAACGACGTCACTCACTTTGTGCACCCAAAGGGAGCGCTCCTCAAAGTTGCCATTGCTATCAAACTCGTGATGCATGAGGGAGTCCCAGCAGTATGTATCAACGTAGCTGGCTTGCTTCACGGTGAAGTTGCTGGGAGGAAAACAGCTGATCTGTGGGCCTGCGGGATGAAGAAAGAAGGCAACACGATGAGCACCGGCCGTCATCTGAGAAGATGGCAAATTTCAAATTGCTGTCCATTGTCTTCAAGCAAACCCCTTCCCAGGGGCTGACCTACATTCTGTTAGCATTTGGAATACTGTTGTTCGTCAAGCACACGTACAAAGGCGTTTAGTTAGTTTAGTTTATTGTTTAGCATATATTATTATATCAATAACTGTGCAAGGAGGGAGACGAAGCCTAGGGCTTGTAAAGAGCTCCACTCCTTCCAAGGGGCTGCCCTACATTCTGGAACATGCTCAAAGAAGAAGAAGCAAAAAAAGCAGACACGATGACTGAACTAACTCCACCCACATGCTGAGCACTCAGTCCCGGTCGGTGTGACAAACGTGATCAAATGACAAGCTTCACGACCAAAAGGACTTTGGCGACATTAGATGCCCGTTTTGTTATGGAAACGGCTTTTGGCAAAACAAGCAGGTGCCGACCGACATCAAGTTTGCAAAAGGCCTTTCAACAAACAAAGGTGTGACTGCTTCCCAAATTTGGGCTTCTTCAACTTGTACTTTAACACAGCCACGCATGTCATTTCACAAGTCGACTCCACCCAAAAACAGCCACGCACACACACACACGGGCTGTGCCCCATCAACACTGACTGAAGGCAAAAAATAGGGCTTCTATTTTTGAAAGCCAGCCTCCCTCCCTCCCTCCCTCCCTCCACATCTGCTCTGCAAGAAGTCTCTCATTATACCTTCCGACGTCAGCTTGTCTAAGTAATAAGAAGCAAATCGTGGTCCGCAACATGTTTGCAATTTAAGCAACATTTTCTAATCTATCTGACGCCATTGAGAGCTGGGAAAAATACAAAGATGTATTCTGCCCATGTTTTTTTCTTATCCACTGACAATTTACGTCTTGAAGTTCTTGGCAAATGTCAGGTATTATTAGATCATATAGCAGTTTTTTTTTTATTTGATTTATTTAAGAAGCTAGGCTCTCCTATTGTACTTTTGCGCACTGCAAAGTTTAGCAAGAAATTCAACCGCACTCTGTAATATGATCCATTTCAGTACTTACGTCTATATTTCTCTATTCATACACTCGCAAATAAAAATAAGAGACAATAGCAAAGGGAGCGTAAACAAAGAGACTTTCTTACCGAGCGACACCTCCCGAGCAAAGGCCATAGAGACCAGCAACAGAGGGAGGCCAACAGAGACATATTTGATCACCCTGTCCAGAGGAAGTTCCAACTCCAGATGGCTGATCCGGTTCGGCACGGCACTGCTCGGCAACAGGGCATCAGCTAGCATGGCCCTCGCCGCTTCCTTGGCAATGGCCATTTTCAACACCTAAATGTTCACAAAGTCCTGTTAATAGCGTGTTGTCTATTTCTCATCAAAAGATCCATCAATAAAAAGATCCATCAAAATCAGCAGCACATAGAGAAGAAGCACCTACCTAGTGGATGGATGCCTTCCAGCTGACTCCAATGGTAGAAAAGAAGGGAGCTGCAAAACAAGCGCTTTGAACGCCTTATGTACTTTGGGCGTGTTTCAGTAAATGAGAGCTTGGATTTGGCTTGAACCAGAATGGGCCAGCTCCAAGTCTAATTACAGAGAAGACATTTGGGGAGCATGCAGCCACCCAAATGGCAGACCTTTAGGACAACAAATGATACGGGTGGAATTGGGCAGATTTGGCTTGCCTGAGCGAGCGAGCGACCGACAGCACAGTGGTTTATTCAGCCCCTATCATTAAAGAGACTCATTTTACACTCTGCATGCATTTCTACCGCTTAGGTCTGAAATTGACAGTACATGTTTCAAAGAAAGAAAAAAAAAAAACCCCCAAAAAACTATCAATTGGCTTGACTGAATGACATGCATAGAAGAAGAATACATCATCCATTTACATTGTTTAATTATTAAAATTGGTCGATTGAAACACAGTCGATTATGACAAGAAGTGTACAAATGAAATATAAATACTCCCCGTCGTCCATCACTTGCGCTGGAAGATGGAGTTAAAAAAAAAAAAAAAAAAAGAAAGAAAAGCAGTGGAGAAAAGAAGATTAATGAGCAACATACTTCACAGTCACCACTCGGAACATGAAATCGAACGTGGGTTGTTGTTGTTTTTTTCCTTTCGACTTTTTCACCATTGAAATGAGTGAATCTCATTTGTAGTTTGGTACAAAACAGAATGAAAATTGCTTCTTGAAAATCTTTTGCGTAAAACGGCAGACTTGTCTTCCACAAGGTGTTTGTCTTCTGCAAAATGGTTTTCTTCCTTTAAAAAGTCAGTTCGTAAATGACGATGGCTTATTCAGTCCCATATTCCAAACCGTGGGATGAAAAGTTTGGCGGGGAGTTGCCACGTTCCGGCGTCAAACGATATCACGCAAAATAGCCAAGCACATTCGGAAGGACCTAGCCTAGCGGCATGTGCACACAAGCAGCCATCATTGTCTTCTTGCTTCAGCTGCCTTATGAGCCCAAGCAAAAAGAAAAAGCAAATTCAGAAATTCGGCAAATCATCAAGAACACTAGCCTACCGGGTTCAAATTTGCTAATGTCCAACAGAAAGTTCAAAGGTCAAGTTCAAGGATCATGCTTAATAGGCTATTCGGTAGCTCAAATATGTCGCGCGAGCGGAAGAAAAATGCTCAGTGTTTGTCCGACCTGAGAACCCATATTTGAACAGGCATCGACAAGTATTGTGCAGATATTTCGAAATGGCCCCACGCCCGGCCCCTCCCGGCCCGGCCCGGCCCGGCCCAGCCCAACTACTGTTGTTTTGTCAAGCAAAAATATTGCCTTTGGAAACCTCGTGCGTTTCTGTGCTCTGAGGAAATTGAAAGTAGTCAAACACATCAGGCTCTCCCAAGCATAAAGTTCTTTCACATTGGATTATTTGGAGCAAGCCCACTGCAGCTCTATTATCCTGTACGGGTCGGGTCGTATTGGATTCTCAATGGAAGAAGCCCTGATTGTTCTGCATGGCGTCAAATGCATATTGAATATGGCAAGAGTGCAATGTGTCGGAATCCCAAATGAGCCATGTGAATGGATGCGAGTGAGGTCAATGTATTCATTGGACGTCTGGTTTGTCCCTCCTTCCTCTCAGACTACTCCAGTTCCTCTCTGTGCTCTATGCTGCCGTCTCTTCTTCCCCTATTGTTTTCATTCTCTCCGTCCTCCTCCTCCCCCTCCTCTTCCTCCTCCTCCTCCTCCTCCTCCATTCCTTCCTCTTCCTCCTCTTCCTCCTCCTCCTCGTCGGTGCCATCCATGGAGTCGTCAGCTCCCAGCATGGCTTGCTGCATGGCCAGAGTGGCAGAGTCCGATGACAGCGACTGGAGGCTGTCTAGGCTTAGCGGGTCTGAAATGAAGAAGAAGAAAAATAATCAATTAGTCATAGCATGTCTCCACACTTGAACCAGTTGAGAGAGACGGACGGCGGCCATCTCGGCCGACTTTGGGCAAAAGGCAGACGATACCCCGGACTGGTCATCAGTCAGCTGCAGATCGATTCGACAACGACATTAACGGAAATCGAAGATAAGTGAATACGCTACAACAACATCACTGACCTATTGTTATGAATGATTATTTGTTAGCTCTGTTTCCTAAGCTGCTTACTTCTAATCAATCAATAGTGGCACCTAGTGGTGAAAATGCAAGCTTGACTTTTCATTCCTTTTGTACAGTTCAGCCCAGGTCATTCATCTAGCTGGCCACATTTGGAATTCACGCGCACGATTGTTAAGAAACACAATCCAACAAATCATCAATCAAGTACCGACGCGTTTTAGATGGCAGGGAAGTGTTTCAATTTCTACAAATGTGTTGATATCATAGAAAGTACCGTCTGAATTGTTTCCCGTTTGGGATCGGTGCGTTTGCAAAACTCCAGCTACAATGGAGTCGGGCCAGAAACGCTGCGTGGGACGATGCTGGGATTTCATTTTCTTTGCTTTAGGAGCTGGGTCAGGGTTACTGGCATCCAACATCGGCTGGAGGATACGCCGCCGAGCATTGATGAACCTGAAAACAGAGAGGTCAAATGAAGTTCCTGCAGAAAGTCATTTTTAAATCAGCGTCCAAAATAAGCAGAGGGACGGACACAAAGGGCCTGATTCAAATTGGTTCTTGACCAGTGCAGTAGAGACATGACACAACCAGCAGATGGCAGCAGAGGATAAGCACATGACATCTTACCAGTTATTCACTTGCAAAAGCGTCAAGTTTGTCTGTGCAGCAATTTGCCTTTTCTCATCTTCTGTTGGGTACGGGTGCTGAGGGACAAATAGAAGACAGCCTTTGTCAGGGCTCAACATCATCCATTGGACATGCAATTGGTTGCCTCACCATGAGATGCTGAAAGAGCCATGAGCGCATGATGTTGGTGGCTTGTTTGGGAAGGACCCCCCTCTTATTCCTTGACTTCTTGTCTTCGCTGTCCAATAGAGCTGACAGATCAACATTTAACTGTGGAGCGTTGACAAAAGGTAGTGAGAAGAAGGTCAACCCAAAGTGGCTGCTGCTGCTGAGTTATTTATTGAACACTCAATATTTTCACATTTTAAAATCAATGATACTAGATAGATTTCGCTGCATCCAAACATCCTTTTTACGCCTGTCCTTGAATGCAACACTAAGGCCGGCCAATCGCCAAGCTCGTTTCATGTTAGCCAATGACAAAGAGCTGAGGGCGGGAGCAACCCAAACAGCCGTTTGTATGAAAAAGGGGGGAGGGGGATGAGCAATCTTGAAAAAACGAAACACTGACAAAATATTGAGAAAAATTGAAAAGAATTTCTCAATGCACGGGTGGCGAGCTGCAATTTAAAGTGTCCCTCCTCTGTAACCCCTATACGAGTCTTTTACGAGTCAGTAGGGGGGCGTTGAGAAAATCGTGTATCAAGGAATAAATGTTGGCCATTACTTGTGAATTCTGGATCTGAATGGTTCCCGGCGGCAGTGCCTGCGTTAACACTTGTCCTTGCGAAGTCACCATGGCAACCGGCTGATATAGCGTCCCGCCTGGCATGACAAAAGACTGGCATGAGAATCAAACAGTTTGCCGCACAACTAATGGAGTCTTAACGTACATATAATAGCGTTCCGAAATTTGGCTACTTTTAAAATAAAATGGCTATCAAGTGTATATGATTCTATCAAACGGAATCCAAAAGAGCAATAACTGTTGAATTGAGGTTGTGTGATTTTGTTACTGGCTTTTAATTAGCCTTGATCAAGACACAAAGTGTGTTGAAGCGCTTCAATGTACAGCAATCAAACGCTGACACATTGATTTATTTCAAGTTAAAAGGGATTTCCGGAGGGCAGGATTAACATTTCACTCAACACGCTTGACATTAGAAGGGTCTGTCTGTCTGTCTGTCTGTCAGCCACGTGCCCTGTGAAGGATAATTAACACTCTTACTAAACGTGATTGCGAAAGCTAATAATGTGCGAACATGGACCATTTGATGGAGTTGGAGATCGGTAATGATACATTTGTCAATATTACTAACATTGATCAGATGTATCGTTGAAAATGAGAAATAACAGCAATTTATGAGATGGATACATTTCCGGCAGAACCTTGAAGAAGCTTTATCATGCTGATGATGCCAGTCACTTTCAAGAAGCTTTCGATAAAAATTCATTCGTACCTGACACCACTTGAGAATTGATGGTGGTTACAGAAATATTGCCCTGTTGCAAAGCCCCACTGGCTGTCACAATCCCCGTAGGGTTGGACACAGAGGTCATGGACGGAGACGAGGTCTGACTGAGTTCCTGAGGAATCAAACGCAATAAGAACTCGAAACCAGTCAGAAGAGATATCCAGCGGAAAACTGACCTGGGGCATGGTGAGGTTGGTGTGCGTGGGAGAATACGGTCCCCCCCCCAGGTCATTACGAAGGAGGTTGTCACTGTGCATCTTGGTTTTGAGGCAGGTGATGTATCGGTTGCAGAAATCCTTACAGAGTTCGTTGACCTTCTCCAGCTCCAATAGGTGGATCCGCAACACTTGGATGGCTTTAACCATCTGGAAAAGCACATCATCAGCATCCAACCAGAATTTGGTCAACCTACACTTGTTTCTACCATCTGCTATAAAGAAGCCTTTGTATCCATTTTCTCCTCCCTCGTCCACAAAATGGCATTCGGGCCGGCATCTTTCAGACAGACGACGTTTAATCAACACTATTTATTGACACATTTTCATGGTGTCCAAACATGCCAACAGGCTTTCCGCGCTCTGTTTGGTGGAGCTGCTCATATCTCGTGTATGCATGTGACTTGACACTCACTCACTTATTCATTTATTTCAGGCCAAATGCTGAGGATGGCTTTTGACCAGCTGTTGCCAGGTTACAGAGTCAGAACTTGGAATTTGACTCACTGCTGGCCGGCCGCACTCGCCACGACAACGTTCACTGTACACCTCGGCGAGTCGGGCACGAGTGAAATGCCGATTGATCGAGTTTGCCCTCGTTCCAGCTAACAAAATCCATTGAATACATCGGATGTTTTGCATTGAACTCACCAAGTTGTCAAGCTCTGGATCTTCACTGAAGAAAGGCTTATGATCGCGCTCCTGCTGGTGAACAAAGTTCTCAATGTCCACGTCAAAGCTGGCGGACGTGATGCACTCGGATCCCTGCGTCGCCTGCTCGCATTTCTCAAACAGCAATGCCAGCAGGGGGAACAACGGATGTCTGGGGACAAATAAAGCCAGAGGGGCCATCAAAGAGTCACATGTTATCTAGAATTGCGATCGGAAACAAGAGGGATCATTCATGAGTAGCGATAATGTGTACAACCAGACAGGGGGGGGGTGGGGGGGGAGAAAAGAAAAGCGCAACTCACAAGTCCAAAACATCAATGTTTATCTAACCGACATAGAATGGATAAATGCTTTTTAATCCAGTGTTGTCTTCCACTTGCACGGCTCGGCCCCTCCTCAGACGAAACCTGTGACTCTCATTTGCATCCTCTAATAGTGCTCTATATTATATTCTAATCTGCCTGATCCCAATTTAATGTCACTCCTTCAGTCAGACGTGGCCAGCATAGTAAGTAGGAGGCCTTACATGCACGGTAAAGAGCCTCGGCATGTCTGTCGCTTTAATAATGTGTACTTGTGGAGAGAAATGAGAACGGGGAAACAAACAAGAAAAAAAAAAAAGTCACTTCTGGTGCTCTACACATCAGCTCCTGTTAAGGGTGGCTCCAAATAATGGATGGGAATCAATCAAATGTGTGATTTAACAAATCCAAAAATGAGATACATTGCAAAAATGAATTTTAGAGAACCTTGGAGCCCCTTAAAAACAACATTTCAAATATTTCAATAAGTTTGACACAGGAAGTCGGAATTCAAACCGAGGGGAGGGAAGGCGCAATTTCATCAACGTGAATAGAAGCGCACGGCTGCAAGGCCATCAAACTCCAATGAGCGCTTGCTTGCCAATACCTTCTCCGAGCGAGCCAGCGAGCGAGCGAGCACCCCGAGCCCTTCAACCCTAACCCCATCACGTCGGGCGCCATAAGCAGCAGCTTGCTTCTATCTGCAGTGCGACAGAGTGAAGATCGCTGGCTAGGGGATCATTACAAGGGCCATAAAACAGCCATTTACAGGACAGCCAGCCAGCGGAGTCAGCACTATCTGCCACCCTCTGGCATTGCACTGTGTGTGCCCAGGAAAGAAAAAGTCCAAAACAGACAATCACAGGTCAGCGGGGTGGGTCGTCCAGAAGAGCCGGCCGACGACGCTCTCGTGTGCCACTGCTATCAGTCCAGATCGCTTGGAACCTTGTCTAGATTGACTTGACACCTATTGGCTGCACCGTGAGATCCAGTTGGATTCTGGAGGACAATTTGGGTTTGTGAATCAAATGACGACACACATACATCATATCACAGGCCTTCCAGGGAGCATTCCGTGGCGGCAGCTGCGGAATACAAAACAATCTGTTCTTTTATGTTAGCTGGAGGCGACTCTTGTGCCAGAAAAACAGACATGGCCAAATTGACACAAAGATGTTTCCGTAGAAGAAATGTGTATGTGAAAGAAACTACTAATAACCATTTGTCACAGTTTCCTGTAGCAGCAGCAGCAGCTGGAGACCAGCACCCCGTGACTTGCTGAAACAAAGAGGCATAGCCTATTTTGTGCCATGCAGCAGCAGCAACACACACTGCTAAAAATACTCAACGGTGCAGCTCAAATGCAGAGAAACTGGCGGATTCTCATTTGGCTATCCTATTCATTAAAAGCATCGTATTCACATGGCTACACCAAAGTAGCCTTCATCACTGCAAGCTCGGAGGAAAGACGGGCTTTTTTTTTGTTTGTTTTTAATAGGATGCACAGGCTCCAGAAGGATCTTTATAGTAAGTGCCACAACTCATTAGGCTAATTCCCCTATCACACATTTACTCGGCACCAAACAAAGGAGGAAGGAATGCAGCGAGGAATCCGCACGCTCCGGTAAAAATGGCAAATCTAGTCATTAGTGGAAAAACAACATTAAATCCCACAAGAATTGGTGGAAAAAAAGATTTGACCTCTTTTCACTTTGATCAAATCTCCATCTATTGAGGAGGGAATGATTAGAAGACAAAGTGCTCCGAAGATGGCTGCTCACATCAAAGCAAGCAGCAGGCCTCAGGCCCGAGCGACCTCAGGCTGCAGGGGCGAGCGGCGGATACCCCGGGGTGGGACCCGGGGAGCGGGTCCGACACACGACGTCTGCAGTGTCATCATTATAGATAGATAGATAGATAGATACAGAGGCACCTCGCTTCTCATTTGGCCCGCCCCCCCCTCCTAATTTACCGTCTGTACAGGAAAACAAACCAGCCTGAGAA
Organism: Syngnathus typhle; assembly: GCF_033458585.1. Lineage (NCBI taxonomy): Eukaryota > Metazoa > Chordata > Actinopteri > Syngnathiformes > Syngnathidae > Syngnathus > Syngnathus typhle. The sequence goes on along the minus strand of NC_083752.1, from coordinate 736,018 downwards.
AAAAATCGCAACATTTGGAATCATTTATTTCATGGTAGCTCAGGGTGCATCCATATTCTATTTTTTTTTAAATCAACACAAGAGCCTACGCCCACTTGAAATATGTGATTACGGCGCAGCGAGCCCAATTTGCGGCCGTCCGGCGTGTCCATTTCAAATAGAGAGCAGACTTGGCACCTAACCGTATTGCGAAGGCTTAAAAGCCATTTGATATTTGCGAAAAAACAAACTGTGTATTTGTATTTTTCATCACTGCTGGTGCAAAATAGCAATACTCCATGCCTTTTACCAACCTGTAAACAGCCCTCTTGTCAGACTCAAGTTGAGTCTGTGGGTCAAGGGTCACACTGACAGAGTTATTTCCTCCCGCAGTGGCTGCTGGGATATGGACCTGCGGGGTCTTGCTGTTCTGCTGAGTTGTGCCCGTCATCTGTGAAGCAAAATTCAGAATGCGGCAGCGTACACGTTTGTAAACAACCGTTCTTCTTCTTCGACTCATCGCGCAGCTTTGAAGAATCGCTTCCCCAACGCAATGGAGTGCCACGTGTATTTCACGCAGACAGGCAGGCAGGCAGGCAGGCAGACTACAAATGAGAATTGACGGCAAAATGTTTTGCACAACAAGGCAGCTAGCTCTTTTCCTAATCAAGAAAGTCAGTAAATCAAGTCATATTAAAGATCTGCGTCAATTGGCAAGCAGAATTTGTTTCATTTTCTCTTAAGGCGACGTTATGTGTGCAGCATCCCACCCCCACTTTTGTGACAGGTTGGGGAGGGTGAAAGCTTCAAGTCTTAATCCCAGCACCAAATGGGAAATAAATGAGCTTCTTCACACTTAACTAGCTCTCATTTGCATTTTGCCAACATGCTTCTCTCCTCTTGCATTAATCCTCTGGGTGAAAGCAGACAGAGGTGGAAGATGATGATGATGATGATGATGATGATGATAGAGGGGAGGGAGACTCAACCTGCCCTCGCACTGTGGGACAATGGCTAGATCCAGATACATTCAGAGCTAATTAATTAACACTGACCTGTTGGTCACACAAAGCGTGACACACCGGGGGCATGCTGGTTGCGTCTTGAAGCAACATTTCAGACGATATACTATATTGCTGCGGCACACTTGAAATTTTAAAGATGTGGGGCTCATGATCACAAAACTATCAGGCAAGCAACGGTGGGTGGGATCAATGGACAGCCACCATCCAGTGACCTTTTCAATGTTGACTTCCTGTTTGACTTTTTGCTCCATTCCCACTAACCTGTTGGCTCTCCTGGTACGATGGTGGAGGAACGCGCTGGGTGGCCATCATTATCACTGCAGGTGCCGGAGACACATGTTGCATCATGGGATAGCGTCACATTGAGACTGAGAAAGACACAAAAGATGGATTTACGATACGGATACTATCGCGGTCATTCCAAAAGAAGGCGATCGCTCGTAATGCTGTACGCTGGGTGGCCTGCTGGAGGAATCGCTTGGAAGCAGAGTGGAGCAACTTTGCACCAAGGCAGCTGGCTCATTGTTGAAGCCTTATCGAGACAATCAAGAGGCTAATTAGGGCTGTTGCCAGTGGGCTAATTGCTATCGGCCAGGACCCCACCCCACACACACACACACACACAGCTAAATGCTTTACCCTGTGGAATGCCACTGTCACATTCAGCCACACTGTAGGAGCTCATTGCTTTGGGGGTGCGTTGCGTTGCTCGCGTGCACACACAAATAGGCCCCCTGCAATCACCCCAACTTACTCGAGGCAAGCACAGCAGGCAAACTTTCCCCAAGCTACAGATAACCTATGTGAAATATCCTGTGAATTTCAACTTGAGGGGGAGTGCTGTTTTAGTAGAATAATAGTCATCATAATAATACATTCAATCATAATGCTAATAATAAAGCCTTAGAAGGTACCGAAAGACGGACGCACGCACGCACGCTTCAGGAAATCCAACATCCAGTTTTAGTGAGCTTAAAGCTTCAAAATCATTCCAAAAAGAAACCACAGATTCAATTTAAGCACAGTACGTACCACAGAAGCATCAATGCAATTGAGGTGGATGACATGAAAGTACACTCAAGAAGTATTTGGGGTTTCAATCATTTGTGTCTTGGCTTTGTGTTACTCTCATTCCAAGTGTTATCAGCTTAAAGGCATCTTCTCTCTTATCTGGCCTCATTTTAATTGCAAAATACAGCCAGTGTGTTAGTGATTAAAATTGTGCATTAATTGATGAGACTGAAGATAAAGCAATTCCAATTATGGCACAGTATTTTAGAGGGGCTCTCAACTTTCACTATCCCTCCAAGGAATAAAACCACAAAATAGCAATTTGGAGCAGAGAACAATGCCCGCCCGCCCGCCCGGCCATAAAAATACACACACACACAAACGCATATCCATTTCAGGAGTGTACATAGATAGAAAAACAGTATACTACAAGCACGGTAGTCTCAAATTGATTACAAAAGTCACTTTTAAGTGGTTCAATGACTTCATACATGACAGTATTACACAAATTGTACCATTTGAAAATTGCCTGTAGCAGCAATCAAAATTCACCAGCGAGCATTAAATGGAGAAAATGAAAAAGTGGGCATAAAAGTAACATCAAAGAGGTCTGGGAATTTGGATCGGAGGCAAACATGCACGCACGCACACGCGCACGTCCTTTATGGATTTTACGCAGTACGGGGATTCTCTTCAATATTCAACTTTCAGACAACTGCGAGGTGTAGACTTGAGGCTCTTGCCTAATAAATGCAAAATGAGTCACCGTTACGGCTTGCATACGCAGATGATGATAGCAGCCTCTGGCCTCTACTTCAAACAAGCCGCCGTTCTATAGCGGACAAAGCCCAATATTATGGATGGATAGAGGTTCATTCTTCTCAATGCTTAATTGAAATGGCTCTTGCTAAGCAGGAGGCAACCGCATTGACAACACTTTGTGCCATTCAGACTTGTCAGCTTTTAGCTAAATATCTTGGACCTTTAGAACACGGTGCGGGTTGAAAAATGGGAAATCAAATCCTAGGAAATGACTGGCAACTACCCACACACAAAAGACCCACCGACACCAATGCTAATCCAAAATTGTCCAAATTCACACGCTCAGGTACATACACAGCTAGAGGCAAACAAATATTGTCTCACTTGAGATGTTTGGGCTACAAATGCGCCTCTCCAGGGTTAACCTAGCTCAATATACAGAAAGCACTTTTGTTGCCACTCCCTGACCACCTCATTAACCTGGATGGACCTGTAGCAGCGAGTCCGTGTTCAACTCCCTGCTCCTCGATAACCCACACTTCAAATTCATGCTGGTATGATTTATTTATCTGGCCATGTTCACCGGACCACTTTTTGAACACCAATTCATTCCAATGAGTTTTGTGCTGAACACAAGTAGTGCGAGGCTTTGTTGTCGTTTTAGTGGCATGACCCCAATGCTCTTGAACTTTCTTATTGAGCACAAAACAATGAAATGAAAACAATGCTAGTAAGATTCCATAAATGTCCGTTTTTTGGTTGATTTGGAGGTCGAGCAAAATATTGCTCTGGTGTTTTCATGTCATGCTTCAATTCAGTCAAACCTTCTTCACCTGGTTTCTTCATGCTAAACTTCTTGATGAACGTCCTTCATATATCCGACTACAGCAGTAATAAAGACTTCCCTCGGGTATGACACTTTGCGAGATTCATTGCGTCCTTTCTTAGTGCTGACAATGACATCGGTGGGCCAATCGCATGGCAATTGTTGTCTTTTATGCAAATGTGGCTATTACAGCTATATTGGGATTTGCCTTCCCAAAAGTCGATTCAAGTCAAACTACAATAGTCCAAAATCCATTGGAATTCCCAAATGACGAGAGGAATATATGCAGATAAACTCATTAACATCACTAAAAAGGCCTTCTAATGAGATGCTTTTTTTCCCTTCTCTTGAAGAGGAGCCTTCTAAGAGGGAAACAAAGATAAAAATAATATTCCGATAGCGCCACATGCTTGATCAAGGACTACTGAATTGCCTACTCTGTTTAAAAAAAGGGTACAACAAACAGGAAAAAAATACTTCATTATGGCCAAATGGTTATATTATCGTCTGATTTAAGATTGCCTCCCAAAAGTTTGATTTTGCTTCTTGGTATGCATGCCTTAAGCCCGCCCCTTCTCTTTTCAGATGGCAGGACATCTGGAGTTTATTTCAACACCAACAGACATCGGATCTCCCCTAGGCGGCTGACTGGATGGGTGGCCGGCCGGCCGGCCGGCCAGCCGGCCCACTGTAGACCCCTTGAAGTAAGGCCCAGTCCAATTTTAGGGAAAGATACACACTTGTACACTTCAATTTGTACAATGTAACAATACAATCTACATTTCAGTGTAGACTAAAATTGGCAAATTAGCCATCCATCTATATTTGTGTGTTGGATTGACAGACTAGAAAGGGGGGGGGGGGGGGGGGGGGCTGTGATAAATCCTCGCCAGAGAGTGGAGGAAAAAGTGAGAAAATGTGAACAAGTGTGTCCTTTCGAGTAAATGGCATCCAAAAAAGCCTCTCCAATTATCTTTGCTTACCATGCCACGGAGACTGACTTAATTAAAATGAGTTGAGAGGAAGCGGAGGAAAGGAAGGAGCTGCCGCTCGGTGATTGAGGGGCCAAGCGCTTGACATATCTGCAATGAAACACAAAAGCCAATAACCGACCACTCTCCTTTTTCAAATGTTGACTTCAAAAGAGAGAAATAAATTATTATCAATAGAGATTTTGTGTGTGTGTGTGTGTGTGGAGGCTCTGGCTTCTCAGAGAGGCAACTACACCAATTCTTCATTTTTATAAATGCTGGAAAATAAAATTGCCATTGTTCTCATCTTGTCTAACTTTTCTCTGAGAAAACCTTTGACCGTGACCTTTTCACAGGTTTGTTTCTATGGAAACAACACATACAGCCAGCCCCGATTTATTTTGGGTGCTTATTCCCCATTCAGGGGTACGTAAATAATTCTTTTTAAATTGGGCTTTTTTTTTCTTCAGTGACCCATTTATTGAAGTCAGTCATGTCACATAGTACTGAAAACATAAAAATGCTTGTCTCTTTTCTTTTCAATTCAAAACAGCATCAAATGACGTAGTCATGTGACACTTGCTTGAAAAGCAGCCACTATGTCTCTGGGGTACACGGCCTTCTCCAAGTCCACAAAGCTCCGCTCTTCATACAACACACAGAAATCACACATTCCTCTCACCTACTCAGTAGCTGTGCTTTTTTGTCTTGCGAGCTTAATGTACAGTCATGTATTTGGCGCTGAACACAACACAAGAGTGTTTAATGGAGTGTGTTTGCACAGAAGGTGGGTGGGTGCAAAAATGTCAACTTTAACAGTGAAAAATGTTTTGTTTCTTAACTACTTAATAAACCAAACATTTAGATTCGGTATGCAAAGAAACATGTTAATACAATAGGATAAATACATCTTCATAGAGTGCTTTGTAAATTTAGGGAGATGATGAGGATGAAGAATAAATATTGGGACATCTATCCATGCAATTTTTTTCCCCTCTGTATCAAAAAAAAAAAAGAAGAATGGTGAAAAAGTCATTTGCAAGAAGATAAAAAAGCTTCATGGAGATCGAGGAAAGGGAAGACTAACCTGTGCTTTTTGTGAGAATATTGGTGATTTAGCTCTGCCAGCCAGCCAGCCATCTGTTTTGTTTTCCTTCCATCTCTGTTTTTGATGAGCTGTGTCTTCAGCCCCCATATAAAATCCCATTAGCTCTTAATGAAGTCGGGCTCCTAGCCTCTTGGCCTCACCTCATTTAGCACGATTGTCTCGCGGCCATTAGCATCCAGGCAATTACAGGCGTACGACAAGAGTAATTGGAAACGGCGACAGGAATGCTGAGAAATGGGAATAAATAAATAGAAAAAGATATTCCCACTAATAAGCTCCTATTCAAATGACACGGAGGGAGCCTAAGTTAAATCAACATAATTACAATTAGGCTTGCTAGGGGTAAAGAGTGCAAAAATTGATATGGATGGAATCTTGCACAGAGCTAGTAAATGTGATGGGAGGAATTGGGAGCTCATACTGCGAACATAATAATGAAGCGCACAAGCGGAACCTTCAACTTTTGCGAGGTCAGGAAGGATGTGTTTGTGAGCCACGCCATATTGCTTCATTTGCAGAGCCATGGTCCAAACTTTCAATTCTTGACAACTTTCACAATTGCTGGAGGGAGAACAAAGAGACTTTTGGGGGATTTGCAGCTTGGCTCTTTGAAATACATCAATAATGCTTTCTAAAATTACAATTGAGTTTTGCGCTGCCTTTCCGTCTGTTTTGACAAGAATAGAGTGGCTATGCAAAACACCAATCTGTTTTAATACGCCATTCGAGTCCAAACATGACTTCATTATGTTAAGAGAATCGGAGCAAAATGTCAAAAGGGGATTGAAAATGTCTGGGTGACTAATGCAAATTGCAACGGCATCACTGGTGTTCTTCACTCGACTGCATGATCAAGTGAGCTTGGCCCCTCTCCCCTACTTCATAAGCTGACTGACAGGTGGCAGAAACATGATCTGGAAAGACCTTCCATCGGGGAAGCTCCCCTACTTAAACGGAAATGCTAGCCAACCAACGGACGGACGGACGGACAACAGCACAGTGGTCTCTGCGGCTGAATGATGTAAGGGGGGGCTGAAAATGGGGGACCTAGACTACAAAGGGGCATGAGAAGGACAGGGGGGGTGTAATGGAGTTTTTGGCTGATAAATCAAGTACCAAAGCAAGAAGCCAATGTCCGAGGCTCAAACGGGAAACGCCAGGCTGGCTCCCGCAATAGTGAGTCCCAAGTGGCTTGTCCACAATAGAACATCAAGCGGCTGCCTGCCGTCAACAGCAGCCAAGGTCTCATTGCTAAAGTAAGATGGGCCCACCCCGCAGCCGGGATGACTGCGTGAAATGTACGTCAAAATGAAGAGGAAAATCAAATCTTGAAGAGGCCGCTATGTTCGGAGGACGGCTGAGCACGCCAAGCACTTAAAAGGTTTGCGGACATTAGCTGTGTGATTAGTCTTTCCTTTATGGAGGAACACCAAAATGGCACAGTGTAACCAGACCTCCTCAAGCTTTCAGCTAAACATTGCCATGTGTGCAGCTGCCTCATAAGCTATCTTTTTATTGTGTCTGCAGATGCCTTTCTATACGTATACATAGATATTTACTGTGGTGTTATATGTCTAATTGTATTCAAGTCATTTCCAGCATCCAACCAAATCAGGGTTGCATAACAGAGCTTGGCAGTACTGTCACAGCAGGTCAATGCTTCGAGCAGGTTTGAGTCCATTTCAGATGGCTATGGTATAGTACTTTGATTGATTCCTTCCTTTTTCAATGCGAGCGGATGTTTTACTTACAGTTAGCTCGCCCGCAGCATAACAGCAGCTTTGACTCGTGCTTGCGCCGTGGCGGCCCAGGGTCCAGGTCTTCTCAAAGAGCCTGTCAACAGATGACTATGTTAAACGCATCAAGCACAATCATCATTACTATGACATTTTCTTTTCAACCAGGTTGGTCAAGAGGGGGGAGATTTGCAAACCAAATAGTGTACAACTCATTCGACGTGGTGACGCTAAATCTGGTGAAATTCTCTTGAGCGAGCAACTGACTGACAGCTCCTCCCTCATGAAGCTCCACGCCACTAAAGTGGAGCTATGGCGCACATGCAAAACATTGAAGTTCAATCATGCATTCAGGGCAGGACACCTGATCTTTCGCTTAAAGCTCCCCCAGAACAGTGGGAGTACGGTCAGAGCTCACGACGGGCCTCCTACCTCCAGCAATACACACACACACACACAGCCTCAGATGGGATGGTGTTTATTCACTTTAGCACTGCTCAGTGGGGACTACTGTGCGCTAGTTAGGCGGCCACTACCAGAGGGCCTATGTGTGTCTCTGTATTAGAGGGGCTAAGAAGGACAAGAACAAGCTTTTTTTTGTTCCGCTCACGTGCGCAATGTAAAACCGTTTGTAAGCTCACGTTAAAACAATATAGGTGAACACTAGGGCTGGCTCTCTTTTACCATGGCAATGATACCTTTCAAATCGATTCAATAGAAAGTCATTTTAAAAACACCTTTGCTTCTTTCCCTAATGCTGAAATCCATTTGCACCAAAAGATAGGCCAAGTAGTACATTCACCTTACATGTATTGAATTTTGCTTAGCGCATAGGTTAGCGAGCTAGCAACGCACAATAGCTAGTTATGGTAGCTCGCTCGCTATCATAGCCACAGTTAGCGGTATCCATGCCCAAGAGTGGGTGGGCACACAAACACATCTCATCCGACTTTACAGCGTGCCTAAGAATCCTTCCCTTTTCTTCTTCTTCCTCCGTGAAATTTGCATTCTCTTTAAGAGAAAGCCACCGTCCTGATGGACGTCTTCAAGATTCCACTCTTTTGCGGTCAAGGTGGAAAATAAGTCACCCACGAGACACTTTTCCCACAATGTCTCTGCGGCTATGGCCCCCAGCTGTTCGTGGACTTCCATAACAACAGCTGCACAGAGGTTTAGTGGTTCATGTTGCTATGACAACAGCAGGATCAATTGGCATGCACAGACTCGGTGCTAATAGCCAAAATGACATTCCGCCAAAAATTCCACCTCAATCAAACACAGACACTTTTTTACTGCTTTGAGAGCCATTCGACAAAATGACTGCTTCGCCCTTCTAAAGCCTGAAACGTCACCGGACTAACTCTTGGATAGTTTGGAGTATCGAACGTACATAGATCATGCGCAGCAAATCCGCAAATGTAAAAAAGAAAAGAAGGTTAGTATGCATTCATGCATGACTTCAAACATCTTTTGTGTACGTATATTTGCTGTTTTTCCGCCAGCAGTCAATGCAGCCAGCATACAGGGCGTCAAAACAATGGCTTTAGCTTGGAGTCCCACAGGGGTAACCAGAACCGGTGCAGCATCGCCACGGGGATAAGTCCGACATTTAACGAGCCTGCGACCGATAAGGACAGCTGTGCCAGACCAAACAAGTCACTCACTCACTCACTCACTCACTCACTCGCATAGTTGTCTGGTAAATTTCCAGCTTCAGCTGGAGGTGCCCTGACTTGAGGTATCATCACTTCCAAAGGTACAATCCCTTTCTCAATCGGATTCAATGGGATTTCGGGCAGCGTAACTCGGCAAACTCATTGGAAATGAGATCAGTAGAAGGGAACTGCTCATACAGAATTGGCGCGTTCAAAGACGTCTGTCCGTCTTCACATACGATGTCTTTTTACTTACGCATAGCGGCACGATTGAACGGAGTCTGAGGAAGCTCCACCGTTCACTCATTTAATACTAGAAACTCGTCTGTTGAGTCCTTTTGCTCAGAGTGTGGTTTTGTAAGAAGAAGAAAAAAAAAAAAAAAGGTCAACTTTGTGATTGGGGATCTGTTTGAGTAAAAAGAGAAAAAAAGGAGAAGGAATTCTGGTGCTTGCCGCAGTGACCAACTTAACAGACGGCATCCTGCTGAGCCTGTCTTGTGATGTGTAGAAAAACATAGCGGTCAGGATGTCTTTGTTGGACTCTTTTTTTGCTCCACAAAGAAAAAGCACATCTACACTTTTACCATGAACTGATTTGTAATCAGTCCTAATATTTTCCACGCGCAAAATTCTTACATACAAACAATGAAGCGTAACATGAGTGGGGCCATGAAGCACAGCAGCAAATAGAAAAATACAGCAAAGCAGATTTCCAGACCAAAAAAAACAACACTCCTTGTTTCTTTTTGAGCATGTGCAATCAGAGCAGATGCAGCGGACACAAAACGATTGATTGATTGATTACTCCAGAACATTTGTTTTTTCTTTGAAATCAATGATTGAAGGGAGAAAAATACAAGAATTGAATTGAGCGCATCCCAGCTGACATGCTGTGTGGCGTTTGTAGACACAAATATTCACTCTTGCAAAAAGGGGGACTGTGAATATATTGAGCCATTTTTTCAACAAAGAAAAACAGAAAAAATGTAAAACAATGAATGAACACATTTTATGGTCGTATCAAATGTAGCGTTTGAAAAGTTGCAGTAGTTCTTATTAGTTTTGTTTTTAGGAATGAGCTCATTGTATTTTGGAAAAACTTGCTCGTAAAATTGTTTGAAATGCCTGCCACCTTTCACGGGATGAATTCTCTGTCTGCAAAAGAAGAGAGTGCTCATCCGACAAGGACAAAGTGCTCGCTCGTACTGTCCATGTGCTTAGCACGCTTTCAAACGCCTGCCCAAAGAAATCAAGAAGACATTTTCCACCATCTGCGTCTACCAATGCTAAAAATGAGACACCGTTTTCTACTTTGCGTCGATCCAATCATTCTATTCTGCTTTTACACAATGTCACAGCAGTGGAAGTGACACAAAGTCTATCTGGAAACTCTTGGAAATGGAATGACTTGAAACAACAAATGCCATGGTGAGGTGTCACCGCGGAGAACTTGAGCACTGAATTAGTTTTGACCCTGCAGCCTCTCCCTCCTAAATATTTCCTTTCCAAACTACATCAACAATCCAACGCTATCAGATTTCCAACTTCCATTTGCGCCACACTGACGATGAACGAGACAACCACGTGCTTCCCACGCGAGATTCAGGGAGAGAAATGAAGCGCTTACATGACATTGTTCCGTCTACAAGCTGCTGTTTAGAAGTCACGTTAGTGCTGTCACCAACCTTTGGAAAAGAACCTTTAAGTTAGAGTGGGTGTGCGGGCGCTTAGCTGCCTGCCGTCCCTCTGCTCTTTAATTCAATCGTTGATTACATGATGAAAATCAAGTTAAGGATCATGTCACAAAGCACTAAAAACTCCCAACAATGAGTCAAACTTTGGATTATTCTCAAGTTGCCTTCAATGGGCCATGACATCAATCCGATGAGACACCAGCCAAAGCAATCCGTCCGTCCGTCCGTCACGAGTCTGCTGGAGCCCATCTCGGCCGGCCGGCTGAGTCATTTTCAATACGGCGCACAAGGGGCAAACAGCTGACTTGTACCCAAATGACGTGGGAGCGCCCCCACGGGATTTCGTCACAACGCCGCCATGCTTTCTTTCAATTCCGGGAGCGGTTACCTTCTTTGCCGCAACTCAAATACAAATAGCCATACTGTAAATGTTTATATCCCCAGGAGGCAAAAAGCAATAGAGTCAAGTCATTATAAAAAGACATTCATTTAATGAGTTTGGAACTTCTGTTTACTTTGCAATAAAAGTAAGAGTGGAGGAACAACAGAAACCCTGCTGCTGCTGCTGCTGCTGCTGCTCCTGCTGCTGCAGGGGGGACAAACGGATACCACTGTGCATGCGCTCGGCAAAAAAAAAAAACAATCCAAAATAAGACAAAGCAGACACACATTTTCATTTCAATTGAGGAAGAACAACTAATGGCATGATTAGCCCACTATGAACACAGACGGCAATTTCATCAAGAGACGAATACGGACCGGCCAAGTGATTTTTGCGTCTGGATTATGGAGTGACGTGACAGACAAACACCGGCCGGAACATCCGCGTGGGCCATGCGAGCGAGAGCCACTCTACTTATTGTCATTGTAATAAAAGCCATACTTGCCATTAGCCCTGCAACATGTGGAGCAGCTAGCTCACGCACGGCATGAGGCAAATACAAGCCCCGAAAAAACACACCTAAAATTAGCTGACTTGAGGAAGACGACAAAACTTGATATCGTTCTTAATCCTGGATAAAAACATCTCGTACGCATGCTGCAAATAATCTTGTGAAGGATTTTAAATGGTAGTTTTTTGATAACATATATATATATACACTAAATCTGTTTGCCAAGATTTCAATGATCTGCTGTTCAATTGAATTCAAATATTTTGAACGTCACACACTTGAGCGATTAGCAGGATTCTGGAGTATAATAAATTGGGGATTTACTGGAAGCCTTCATATTTCTGTGTGTGAAGCACTCCTCATTTATTAGGATTATCGACATTCCACAAGAGATAAGAACCAAAGGCACAATGAGGTTCAGCGTCTTTAAATGCAGAATACATAATAAGCTGTTGCTAATTTGATTTTGTGCTTGATCCTTGAATAATAACTATTGATGTCTCGAAATATCCTTTTAAAAAAACTCGACTTTGGCACCAACTCACGTTATATACCGAAGTACTAACTGAATCAAAATGAATGTATGTCAATTTAATAATAATAATAATAATAATGTCCCGTTTGTTCGTAAAGGAATTGTCAACATATTTTATTCAATACATTCATTAATCGACAACATAACAGATTCAGCGAGTATTAAAATAATCATCAGATGCAGCCCGAATCAATACAATAGTCTATCCTTCAATGATTCCATGGTAACAGCCTATTTAGCAATTGCTCCAGAAAAAAGCTGCTCCCCATCAGAAATATGTCAATAGTGTCAGAATACTTGCATGTCCAATGACACAAATCAATTAAGCTCTCAGCATGGTTGACAATGCAATGAACAAACATCGCCACCGGTGATTGCTGGGGATTCTTTCTAACTCGTGTCTTTTGCAGTACAGTGCCACACTTTTATTTCTGGAGCGAAAAAAGTAGTCACATGCTGACAGCAACATTATTACTTCATCCTCAGAAACATGTCAAATTTGTCTGACAGTAAAAATGGAATTTTGAAATGATTTGCTGCTTAGGGCCATTGTTGTTTCACCTGTCCTATTTTACAACATACATTTAAGACATACTTTCTCATTTCAGTTCACTTCTTTGGATAATGTCTGGCTATATTCTTTATATTGTTGTGCGTGTGCTTGTCATCTATTGCAGATGCTTCAAAGCTGACTATAATAAAGAATTTCAAATCAATATTTTCTTGAGTTCAAAGTCAATCGGGGACTTTTAAACTTCCACTCACAACATTTCAAATCATAACCAGACAAGTAGTCTAGTCTACCACTCCCTGGCGTGGGCTCATCCAAGTCAATCAAACAAGGTGAAGACTAATGAGGAGTATCCTAAACATGGTTAGCAATAAAATCCATCCTAGGTGATATCAAGTGGTAAGTAAGCTCCCCAAAGACAGAACATTTTCTTGGGACTTTCTTTTAGTCCGCCAGCTTAAAAGCAAGCATTGAATAGTAGTTTCATAATGTTCAAAAACTGATAACTAAGCATACATTTACAACGGTATGTTGAATGGCAACAAAGACAGGATGAACAGTTGTATAAGAAGAAGAAGAAGAAAAAACATCTATAGCAATTCCGTGTTGTTTCTTGAGTTTTCAGTGTAGAATATTTTTGGGGCAAATGAATGTTGATTAAGCAATGGAAAGAGAAACACAGTCTAAATTAAATTAAAAATAATATATATATCTTTTTTTAATATCAACAATTGCAAGTTTTCCTGTGACAAAAGCGTCCGAGTATATGGCCAGCATTACTTTGGCGTTTCGGTTCATATTTGAATTATTTTGAAATGTAAAGGATCGAACGCGGTGAAGACAAAAGGTTGAAATGCACAGCAATGACTCGTTTGCGATCTCTTCTACTCTTTCATTTGTGAGCGACAAATGCATAGAAAAACAAAGGAAAAAACAAGAAGCCCGTCGAGAGCATTATGTTGCATAAACAACAATAAAAAGCGTCGAAAATACATCTGACGTGCATTGGGCAGAAAAATCGCCGACACATAAATCCAGACGGAGGGGGGGAAAAAAAAGGAAAGAAAAAAAATCCACTGGTCTGTCCCTCCAGCACAAGAATACGTATTCCCTCCTTTCCCTCTTTTCTTCCTCCCCTCCTCTACTTCCCCCTCCCTCCCTCTCTCCCTTCCTTCCTCCCTCCCTTCCTCTGGCCTGGCTGCCTGACTGACTGACTGAGTCCATGAACAATGTCCTGCCTTTTGTAAAGAAGGGGGGGGGGGGGAATGAGGGGGGGAAAGGGCCGCTGAAATGTAAAGCCCGGCAGCAGCGGCGGCAGCAGCAACGGCAGCCGCGGCAGCTCCCAAGCAGTGACATTGAAAATGAATGACAGCTTACCTGCATGCCAATCTTCATCAGACTGACACAGGCTTGACAGCACAGCCTATACTCCTCCACGCAGCGAGTGACGTCAGCGTTAGCAAGCCCCTCCCACCTAGTGCTATGTCTCCGCTCCGCTCCCCCATTTTCTCGGCAGCACATAACAGTCGCTCGCGCTGATGCCTTTAAGCGTCCATCGGAAAAACGCCTTTACTTGGTAGACTCCGTTGAAATAAAAAGAATTGAAAAGCCTTATGCTGCACAAACGCGTTGTGTTCAGCCGGTAAACGCTTTGAGCAAATTCTCCTAGTTTCTTTATCGTAATAACAATAATACGATATAATCGGAACAGTGTTTGCGAGGAATATTAAATATTCATTGTGTAAAATTGGACAAAGCAGTTACTCATCCATGCACGTTTTAGAATTTTACACTCATGCATCATCTGATCTCATCCTAATTTGTTTCAGACGGTAAAATACAGTTTCCAGGTCCAAGACAGGCCCCCCCCCCCCCCCCTTTAAAATAATTTGTTAATGACAATGGCGACAAATCGTAGAGAGAAAGACAAGACAATCATTTCATATACATGTTCGAAAAGGGGTGGGAGTAACAACTCGCTTTTCTTCCAATTAATTCAAAAGCAAACTATAGCCAGTTTGCCCAAAACCACATTTTGGAGGTTGATCAGGCCCGCCCCCTGCTGGCTGCCTTCAACAACTACATGCCTTGAGTTCGACATGAATTACAACACTGCACTGTACTTTAAGTGTACTATAATGTACTTGGAACATGCAGTACGAGTTTGGATGAGAGTTAAACAAACCTACAAATGCGTAATAAGAATGCAGTGACGTCTTTGTGTTCTCATCCCAAGTCATTTTGTCACCGACTTTATTTTACATGTATTATACATAGCTCACGTGCGCCCGCCGCTTTAGATGCTGCGACACGTTTAGTTTACCGATTGCAACCGAATACGTACCGGACAAACAAAATGGAAGACCTCTGAATTTAACCTTTGATGGCTGTGGAAACAAGACCCCCAAACACAGAAGCTGCTATTTCTCCAATCCCCACGAGGCCCGGGTGTTTCAGCAACAACGAATTCGATAGGCTAGGCAGGATTTCAGAGAACCAATTACATTTGAGTTTGCTGTTACTAAGAAGCATTAGACGATCGGACGCGTTGGGCGAGAGTTCAAATTGAGATAAACTAATTTCTTATTGTTTAGACTTAATTACTGGACGCAATAACATGAACAAGGCACATTTGCGTAACCAAGGCAGCACATTGGAAAGTATCGGAATGCTAATGTACAGTCGCCACTGTTATGCAAAGCCCAATGTTTGCGTAAAGGCTAGCAAACTCAGCTAACAGTTGCAATAGCACCGTAACAACGTTTCATAGTCAAGACGGATTTTGCCCGATAAACCGTCATCAAATGGCTACTACAGTCTTGGGAGTCGGCACAGGCGTTTTGGTCATCACTGCTGTTTGGATCGCGACTTTTGTGCTCTGGTTGTTTCTGCTGAGGGCATCAGGATCATCTAAGTGAGTGATTGCAGAAAGACGTCACACTCGTCACCAATCTTGCGCCTTTATAAACTAATGATCCAAGAGAATCCAGCGGCTTCCAACCTAAAGCAACATGGATAGTCCAGTTCCCTGGGTTGGTCAAGGCATGTTGATCATTGCAGCTGTTCTAATCGTGACTCTCCTGCTTGGGTTTATACTGCAAAGAGCTACTGGATCACTGTTGTGAGAGCAGCCTCAATCAATACACACTCTTAACACTCAATACGCTCTGAATACAAAAGGAGAAGGGGGGGAAAACTACATTTTACAAAGTAGTACGAACCAATACACGTTTTGATGGCTTTGTATCATCAATCACAGGACCGCTCTTAAATACGTGCCCTTTTATTTCATTATTGCTTATTATTGATTAAAACAATCCAAAACATCTCATGCTCATATGCCTATTGACATGACTTTGATTTGTTGTCTTCACTGTATGAAATGTAAGTGTGTACCTTTTATTGATTTATTCCCCCTTCCCCAGGCTAGGAGTTATTCCGGTCTTCCTCTTGGCTCTCATCATTACCCTGGCACTCGTGTTTTTCCCTCGAAGCCCAACAACACCATCTGCTTCCAAAGACAAAGAAGTATACGTTGCTTTTCAATCATTTTCTGATTACTCATTGTGATGGATGGATGGATGGATAATAATAAAGAAGTATTTATTTGATTGAAATGATGTCAATTTCTAATTAAGATGCCATGCCATATATGCCACCATTGCTAAAGAAGCATCGCAATGGCTCATTCATTTTTGGAGCACAGATTTCAATCATCTCGCATACTTCAATATATCCAATTCAATCATCCAAATGATTTTCATGCAAGATTCAATATATTATTGGGAGAGGGGCAGTTATCTGAGCCTGTGGTAAATTGTTCAAAAAAAGTAAACGGGGGGGGAATCACAGTACTAATTAATTCCCATCCCAAGGGTAGTTAATTTCCACTTTATGACATCCGCCTGCCTCCCACACACTCAACCACAATCTATTAATAATGTCCCACACTTTGGTTTCCAACTTGCTGGCTATTGGCAAATTAAAAGGTGAGAAACATTCAATGGCGCAAGCCCACCTACCTTATTTCTAAACGCACACTCGCGTATACAGGTTGCGTCATTCCAACATCTAACCTGGAAATGATCTCGCAAGGGGCTTCCTGTGCTTGTGACATATGGATACAAACGTATTGGGGCACCACCGCAATGGATCTGAAATGAAAGAAACAGGATGTTAATGTCAATGACGGTCTTTTCAAATGATTTGCTTCTGTCTAATCTATCCTTTTTTTCCCCTTTTCCCTCCACAGATAGTGGACACTTTGTTCATCGCTCGCTACGTGCTGCTGGCTTTAGCGAGTGTGATCTTTCTCTGCGGGCTGTTCATGCTCCTCCCCTTTCATTTCTTGGAGCCAGTCTACGCTAAAGCTTTGAGAACACACTAGAAGAATTGGCACTGCATCACAACGCCGCCCGCCCATGTCAACGACCAAAAAAAGAAGAGAAGCCAGCAAGAGGCCCGCTTTATCTTCATCTGTGGAACCCAAATAAGTGAAGAAACTTTCCCAGGGCCAACTTGTCATTGGTTGGAGAATGGCTTTTGCATCAACATGTGTTCTTTTCTAAAAGCCACTAGATAGACACTGTCGTAATGCCTTCACTGTCAATTTGGATCATTCCAATGTTCTCATGCTATGTATAATCGAGCAGATGCTTCTGGTGAGTTTCTCAATAAAACACTCGCCCTCTTCCTGTTTTGAAGCCTGAGGAGACGTGGACTGGAATTCCAACCGACCAACCAGTAGAATAAAAAAGGACTCCAAAGCAATCCTATTAGTTCCGGCCCACATCTCTATACATCTCTATACTGGGTGCAAAACTATGCAGAAATCTGGAACTTCTGACCTGGCTAGGCTTTTTGTTTGGCTACATGCTTACCAGAAAACATCAGAGAAACCAACAAGAAGAAATGTTGATGTCTTGAAGACTGCAATCCCTAAAGACCTGCTTTCCAATATCCAACAGTATCCATCCATGCATCCCTCGGCTGCCATTTTTGTTCTCACCTCTACCATACGGTCGAGCCTTTTTGCTTTCCCCATTTTCAGTTTAGCATCTGAGGAGTGGGAAAATGAGCAGAACAAAGCAAGTGGGGGGGTTCGAGGGATCATTGGAAAGCAAGTCTTTGTGCCACGGCCAGCTGGACGTATAAAGAGACGTGGGCGGGAACATCGGAGAAAGTGAGAGCGACGCAAGACGAAAAGCTGGAGAGTGTGAAGTTTGGAAAGGGAAAAGGGGATGTGCTGGGCTCTGCCGTAGATTGTGCATTCAGAGGCACTCAAGCACAACTTCTCATTCTCAGCCACGTTGCCCTTGAATTGCCCTACGGACGCCGCCAAAATTCATTCATGTTTGGGGAGGACGCAAATGTTTGGGTACTTAGCCCAGAAGAATGTCTCTCAGTTCATGTTCAATCAACCAGATAGCAATGTTTACCACTTTCCAGCATGGAATGGCTTCTTTTTTCTGGGACGGAGGGACGGACGGACGGACGGAGGTTTTGGTGCTAGGGCGCCTCCCCTCCCAACTTCTTCCCCCTCTTTTCCATTTCCCAAGCAAAAAGGGCCCAATGAGGAGGATGAATGGGAGCCAGAGAGTGAGCTAAAGCAGGCAGGGTTATGGATGATCACGTTAAACGTATCCAGTGGGTTGGAATTTTGTAATTCACTCTGCTCGTTCTGCATGCGTGTGGCACCTCCAACCAACGTGGGTGTCTTTTTGGATTCAATATGAATGTCAGCGTGTGGCTACTTTATGTATCTTGGCTCTCGACTTGGGCTGAGTACTCACACAGGTGCAAATGCCAAGATCTGTGCTCAACACAAGTGGAGCAGAAGAAGCCAAAGGTGCATTTGAGCAATTCTCTGGGATCTCGGCACACAGCTAGCAGGAGCAGGAGCAGGCCACACCGCAGAAAAGGTGAGCTCGTCCATTTTCACTCACATCTGTCAGAACTTGAATTAGAATTTGGGTTGGGTTGGGTTGGGTTGGGTTGCTGCTTTCTTCATTGTTTTTCTAGGACATTGTTTTTTTTTCCAATTTATTTTTCAGGCTTTTATTTTGGAAACTGCCTTTATCTTTTCGAATGACTCGTTCAATAACAGGCATTATTTTTAAGAGGACATTTTTGTAAGTTAACATCAGAGGTGGAACAGATGCGTGTGAAAACCAGAATGACTAATATTACTTTTCAGAGTACTTTCATTTTGAAAATACATTGGATCCGAAGCAAATGTCTCGGTTCAAATGGTGGGGAATCCAAAGCGTCGGCGTTTAGGTTTTAAGTCTTTTATTTTGAAATTCGCCTTGGCAACGCGTTGGTTTAGCGCTGCCGTTTTCCAGCGTATCCGAAAATAGACAATGTTGCCAGAGTCTGGCTTCACTTGGCCTGACCGCAGTGATGTCCAGAGGTGATTTCACGCTGCTCCACGTGATAACGGCGGCACTTCTTTTGTCAGGTAAAGTTGTTTTTCTGTGAACATGGATTTGGAGAAAAAGAGAAACCTTTTTGGATTTTCTCCGTTATTTTGAACCACATCAATGTATCATGATGATTTGAATTTTGTGTGTGTGTGTGGGGGGGGGGGGGCAGGCACGACGACAATGTGGCTTGGTAGTTGTTACCTGTTATTTGAGGCATTTCCGCTTTTCCCGCATGAAGGACGGCTCCTTAGTTGGGCAGTCGCTGTTGAATAACACAATCTGTTTTGTATTTAGTTGCAGAATGAAGTCATTTGGAATGTCAGAAATACAATTAAATCTATCCAAAGTTCAAAAATCCAGTCTATATTTTTGGTCAATTTCACCAATTTACAGGAGCTGCAAAGTCTATCAAGGTGTGTACCTTCTGTGATTGTTGCGAGTATGCTGTTGATCAGGGGGGGGGGGGTTCCCGGGTTCTTAGGTTCTTCCCGAGTTTCCTCTCCTATCAGGAAGCTGGTCAGACCCCCCCGTTTCCTCGGATGTGGTCATCCAATGCTGCAGGAAGTTCAAACAATAGCATTCATGTTCTACACCCTCCCAACATTGTTTGGGCAATATAGCTGAAAAACGTATCCCCATATAAGAATGTCAGAAGTTGTTTTAACAGGCGCCAGAGTTTGTGCGGACGACGTGCCACCCCGTATCGTGCACCACCCCTCTGATGTCGTGGTGAAATTTGGAAAACCCGCCACGTTCTCCTGCCGGGGAGATGGCAACCCCTTGCCGAGCATCCAGTGGCTGCACAACGGCCAGCCTCTCCAGATCTCCAAAGGAGATGGCCGAGCGCAGCCCATGGTTTTGTCAGATGATAGGCTCTTCTTCCTGAGTGTTGCTGGCAAATCCCATGAAGGTATCTACACGTGCGTGGCTAGGAACAGTGCAGGAACAGCCGTTAGCCACAATGCGTCCTTGCACATTGCAGGTAAGACAAACCAAATGTTGCAACATTTAAAACAAACGATTCGAAGACCTTTGTTCAAGAGTCTCTAATTGGCCAGTTGTCCTTGTTGTTCCAGAGTCTCTGATTGGCCAGTTCTGTTTAAGGTGATGTTGTTCATTGTCACCCATTTTTCGGTAGCACTACAGGAGGCCTTCACCGTGCAGCCCAGTGACGTGGAGGTGGCAGAGGGTGAGGTGGCTGTTTTCAACTGCGCCCCCCCGGTGGGACACCCAGAACCTAGCATTATGTGGACAAAAGATGGCTTGCCAATCAACTACACTGATTTCCACTACACTGTAAGATCAAGTCTTTGGATAGCTTCAAATCAAATCTTTTACTCAAGAGATTAGTCCTGTGCTAAAGTCCATTATTAGCCTTTTTTCCCCCCTCATCCTTGCTGTTGTCATTCGAGATCCTAAAATAAAACAAAAAACCCAGATCCGATACAATTGACCGAGTGTGTGTGTGTGTTCTACAGGAGCTGAACGGAAAGCTTATCGTCGCTCCTGCAGAGAAGAACCACTCTGGTGCCTATGTGTGCGTGGCCAGCAACACTATGGGGGTGCGCGAGAGCAGAGCCGCTCGACTTACCGTGCTGGGTGGGTTAGATCTTTCCAGATTTTGCATTTGATTCCAAGTGGAATGTAACACATTTCCTTTTTTTGGACTGCAGCAAAACCCATTCTAGTGGTCAAGCCGGAAAATGTCTCGGTGAGAATGGGAGAGTCTGCCCACTTCTACTGTCAGGCAAAGGGGGACCCTCCACCTGCCGTGGTCTGGAGCAGAGACCAGGGGCCGCTTCCCAATGGAAGGTAGTATTGATTTTCATCCATTCAAAGTGCGATTTTTCTTTTAAGAAGAATTCACACGTGTTCTTTCAGTTTGGCTTTTGTTAGCGGCTCAGCAATTTGTGTCCAGGTATCTTGTGAATCCCGACCAGACGCTTCAGATCCATTACGTGAGCAGCCAAGATGCTGGCAAGTACATTTGCACCGCAATCAATGACGTTGGCGTGGTCAGCGCCACTGCACAGCTGCTCGTGGAAGGTATGCTGCTGCCGCTATCACTGAAGGCTTTTCAAGAAATCCTGCTTAAATGACGTTCCCTAGTCACGAGTCCCATTTAAGAAGGAGTCATGCCATTTTGAAAATCATTTGCCTGCTTTTAACTCGAGCATATTTGTTTTTTGCTGTAGCTGCCGCCAGCACTAAGCAGAAAGATCTCCATATCGAAGTGTCTGCCCTGCGACTGGCTCTGGAAAATGTCACCATGCTCGCCCCGGGCTCCAACGACGCTCAAGTGCAATGGAAGGTATTTGTTTCACAGATGTGGTTGCTCATCTTGACATGATTCATTCCCTCCTCCTTGTTGTTGTTGTTGTTGTGGGACTTGATCATTCAGCTCCAGTCAGCACCCAGTCATTACCTGGACGGCTTTGAAGTCCTCCACCGTTCCCTTCTACCTGCCGGCTCAGACTGGCTTGCAAAAAAGGTGACGGCGGCAAACTTTCACACACACGTGGGCCCGTTAAAGAGAGGCTACGAATACGAGTTTAAGGTTCGTCCTTACGGCAGCGCTTTATACGGCCGGGAGAGCAACACCCGGCTCCTGAGAGTTCCGGAGACACGTGAGCGATCCGTGGTTCAATCGTCGTCCGCTCGCATTTTCCAAACTTTCAATGGACTCCTTTCTCTCGCAGTTCCCAGTGCAGCCCCACTGGCTGTGTCCATAACTATTAACCACGATGGCAATAGCTCTATCCACCTGAACTGGGAAGCGCCTCCATCGGAAACTCACAACGGGATCATACAAGGTTACCAGGTAATGCTCAACTAAGATGGTAGTCAGTTGGTCCAGATGCTAAAACGCAAACGCTTTCTTCATTCGTTCGTTCAGGTGTGGTGTGTGGAGTCCGATGAGCAGCTGTACCAAAACTGGACTTTAGATAGCAAGCAGCACTGGCTTGATATTTTTTCCCTCCAAGCAGGCAAGCGCTACTGGATTACCCTTGCAGCAGTGAATGGGGCTGGGGTAGGGGTGCCAAGTGACCCCCATGGATTTGTCATAAGTAAGCGGTTTGAAGCATTTGCTGTGCTGTGCAAATGCGCTTTCTAACCCATTCGCTCTCCCTTTCCCAAAGATCCACAGATAAGGATGACCTCGGAGTCAGGAAGCCACACACCGGATCAGTCCCCCTTGCTTACGCTGCTCCAGGAGCCTGTATTGATTGGCATCAGTGGCGCCCTCTTGTGGTGTATTTTGACCATTGCAGCTGTTTGCCTCCTGAAACGCCACAGCAAAATGCGTCACCTAATACGAGGACGTGATAGGGCGCCTAAAGGTGAGAAAGAAACAGCTCAAAAGTTTGACTGATTGATTGATTGGTCTTTGTGTGATTTTAGGTTTTCAAAGACAAGCCAGTGACGATATCTTCATCAATCACAGGTAAAGAAAGAGTCAGGTGTTTGTTCAGACGTTTGAAAGGGGATTCCTTCTCTTCAGGATGACATCTTCAGACTCTCCATGGATCTCCGGGAGTTGGAGACCCCCTTTTAACAAGAAGTACCAAGACATGTGGGCTCAAGATCACAAACCAAGCGAGTACTCTTTTTCTTTCAGAACATCAAAATGAAGTCATTGGCTCACTTTGATGATCTTGAAGGATTCAGGTGGACTTTTCCATCAGCCGTAATTCATTCAGCCGATGATTGCTACAATGGTATCGCAATCCATGTTTCATCAGAAGTCCCGAGCAAGAAGCACTCGAGCTGCGTGGACTCGGCTGTTCCCATGGTGACCGACAACTGCGGCGTCTACGGCACCTTTTACGTTGACCTCATGGCAAACGGGCTCAAGACCTTCAACAGCCCCAGGCCTTTCCCAAAAATGCCTCATGCTTTGCCGCAGGAGCAAGGCTTTGAGACCATTCAGATTTTCACGCAGCCACGCACAAGTCAGGAGATGTTACCGTGGAAACAGTCCATTCGGCCTCAGCCCAAAATGGGCCTTTTGAGGGAGTCGTGGCACAAGAAATACATCAAGCAAGGTGAGGGAGGAGGGAGCAGACAGACAGACAGACAGACGTCTGTTACTGCAATATTTAGGAGGTCACAAAGGACTTCACTTTCACTTGCAGAGTTACATGCTGTCAACAGCGTCCCCATATTACAAAGCAGGACCCAGGTTCCTCCATCTTCCCTCAACCCACACCGATTCAGTCAGGTTCCATCGGGCCAGCTTGGTAGGCTTCAAAATGGCGTCACTCCGCCTCCAATTCTCATTGTCTTCTAGCTGCTATTTCCACTTTTCCAGAGTACCGTCAGTTTGCCGACTGTCTTCGGGGGCCGCACGATTCCGTGTCGCTCCAACTAATTGATGCGCGGCCGCCACCGCCGCAACTCTTCAACTTGGACGAAGCGACAGACACGCACAGCGTGAGCTCAGACGAAGGGTAAGACATCGAAATAGCGGAGGATTGCCTTTGCTCTCTATCAAACAAAGCAAAAAATGGATGCCTTGTTCCACAATCTTCTCAGATCCAGCCGCTCCACAAAGCTCACAATGGATCTGGGCTCTCTCCAGTCCGTGTGTGATATCTCAGGCGACTACCTGCAGCCAGGTTCCACCAATACCACTCAGTACCACTCGTACCGAGCTCTAGATGAAGAACATGATGGCACCCTGACGGCGCAGGAAGCCACTCAGTATCTGGAACTTCATCCACAACTTGAAAAATCCAGGTAGTTCTTTGTTTGAAACGCCGAGCCTTTTCCTGAAAATAAAACCATTTCGTCTCTCACCAGTGCCCAACCTCTTCGTGAGCTCAAGCCTCGCACTCCGACGGTCCCTGACACTTGGTCCGAGGCCCCGGCGGTCGGATTACGCCGCGCTCGCTTTCAAAGTTCACCTTCCTCCTGTTACAGTGACTGGGACAGCTCCCTGTGGAATACCTGGAGCTCCATTACGGATGGCAACTTTGCAAGTGCCCGCAGCAGCCTCATCAGCTCAGTCGAAAGCTGCTACACCAATGCCAGTAGCAATTTTGCCCACTTTCTCGCAACAACTGAGTCCGTCTCTGGAGCTTCTCTGTCAGGTATTGGCATTATCGACATGTTTGACAGGCTTGCGGAGTCACGGAAAACATTTGAAGCCTCCCCAAAAAGTTTGGTGTCGTTTTATATTCCTCCACTAGATGGCGGACTCGTTTTATAAGTCATCCCAAATGTCCACCGTTTCAATTGGGCAGATCTCTAAAAATAACACTTTTCTTTTCTTTTGTGTGTTTAGACTTTTCTCCGCCAGCCTCCCCTCTCAGCGGCCTGTTTCCATCATTTTGCGCTGAAGGCAAGACACTCCGGGAGATGGACTCTGTTCCGGCGTGGGACTGGAGCATGAAGTGGATGGAGGAAATGGAGGCTCAGTACAGAGCCCACTATCCTGCCACAAATACAAAACCCTTTCAGATGTAGGAAGGCTCAGGTATCTATAGTAAACGCTGTCCAGTCTTAAATGGGCCACTTTTGGGTTTCCAAAGAGATGATTGATGGATGGATGTGTGAGCTCTTTTACACTCTGTCTGAGCTTGTATTTCGGTCTTTTTTTTCCCTCAGGTCACTTTACGGAAGTATATGTAACTAGTGTATGTAGCATCCTGCTAATGACTTTTGTGTTGTCATTTTGGACCCACACCTTGTATTATTTTCACTCATTAGAGAGGCAGATAATGAAGGAAGCTCCCTTGGGATGTTCTCCCCTGATGTTTTGGGAAAAAAACATCCAGTGAGCTTAAGCCCGAGAAATACAAAGTGAGCTTTCCTCACAGCAGATGTTTTCTGCAAGATTTTACAAGAGCTGACAGCCAGCCCCTCATATTTACTGGCACACATTCGGATTATTTTGTTCGTACAGACATAAAATGGTGGCGCCGGGGATTTGTGGCTCCATTCCAACCATCTGACTGTGGGGCAGTGGTTATTTAAAGATGTCAAAAAGTATTTCTTTATATTCACTGTATGAATTGCCTTTATGCAAACAGTAGCTGTAGTTTTGAAGAAGTAGAAGATATCTATCTTTCAATGTATTTGCATTATATTTAACTAATCTGAGATCATATCTGCTTGGAGATGTTTCAGGAAATATTTTCGACTCATTTAACAGATTGATTTGGTAGTTTTGTTGGAATTAAATCTTATTTGACATTTAATGAAATGTTCCAAAATAAAACGACTGGCATATTTCTTATTTCCATGCACATGTGTGTGTTTACATGAAATATACGTCAGACTCGATTCATCACGTTACTACATAGAGTATGTGAGCCTCTGAGCTAGCGGTGTGGCGCAGTGGAGCTGGAGGCTTCCAGAAGAACCATATGGCTTTAAGTGAAGGAGACATGAAGGATAATCCCTACACAAACATTGATTGAAAATGCAGCAAAATGCAAATGATTCCTTGTGTTTTCTCAAATGTTTTCACCTTTTCTCCTAATTGTCCTTCTCCAGTGAGACTTCACCGAAGACTAACTGGCAAAGGACAAAGCTCTTTTTTAAATACCCCACATAAAAAGATGATCCTGCCTGGGCTTGTGCAATGCAGCTTATAAATTGAGCAGACAGTAAAGCCCTTCTTTACTCAATGTCCCCAGTCCTATTTGACCCGAGTGACCCAGATACAAGACAAGGATTATGGGGGTAAACTGTGCTTTGCAATTAATGTGAAACACTAGTTCTGCTCGACTGGAAGAGTTGCTCATTCATCTTGCTAAATTGTGGCATGGAGATTCTTCTCACAGTTTACAAGAAGTTATGCTAACTGTGCGCGCACGTAAACTTCAGTCCAAGCAACCATATTATATATATAATTGCAGTAATTAAACTCACAGTAATTAAGAACACGTCTCGTAAACAAAGTACTGCAATCAAGTTAAGCAGGAAGCTAGCGTTAGCGAAGAAGCTAACGAAGTCATTTAACACATCACAAGAATAAAACAGCAATTCATTTGATACAACTACTCAAAATACAGCCGCAAGTAGTAGAAACAGAGCGCACATCACTAAAAGCAGCAGGAAGACTGATGCTAATGCTATGCTAATGAAAACGAGGGCATCATAGACACGCAGTAACATGAAGGTGAAATACAGTTCATGAGCTTACCGCTTTACTGTGTGCGTCGTTTCGATGGCTCGAAGGCTTAGTGAACCCTCAATGGATCCAAGTCCTTCGGCAAATCCTTCTCTCCACTTCGGCATCATTGACTTGTTTGGACGAGCAAAGTTTTTCCGGGTGATAAAGATGGCGGATTTGAGAAACCGATTGGCTGCACCCATTATTACAGTGGTTCTTAACCTTTTTCCTTGTTCACACCCCATTCGATTTCACCAACCCCTAACCCTAAATGATTAATAAACAGCATTCTTTGCTGGATCGGGTGTGTCACTTCACACCATGCCCTCTATTAGAGTGTAACCTTAAATGGAAAAATGTGTTTCCAAACACTGAAATAGACTCCGCTGTTGCCATGGGCAACCTTTGGAGTCTGTCTTTGGGAAACAATCCTTCGAGATCCCTGTTAGCGCTGCATTTGTACAGCACGGCAGATACAAGATGACTTCAAATCATAGCATGCAAGTGTGTTTTGGGGCTGAAAGGAAAAAAAGCAATTGCAACATTTCATTCCTAGCCTCATTGAATTGCCTTATTCATTTCCTTTACGATCACAAAAAGGATTTCTTTTACTTTCCTCTGTCGTATCACAGCAGCCAAAAAGTCACGGACATCCATCCATCCATCCATGCATCCATCCATGCATCCATCCATGCATCCATCCATGCATCCATCCATGCATCCATCCATCCATCCATCCATCCATCCATCCATCCATCCATGCATCCATCCATCCATCCATCCATCCATCCATCCATCCATCCATCCATCCATCCATCCATGCATCCATCCATCCATCCATCCATCCATCCATCCATCCATCCATCCATCCATCCATCCATCCATCTCCCTTGTCAGCGGCAAATTAACATAGAAATTAGGGGGTTGCATTTTCGAGTTGAAATGATGCAATCACTTTCTTTCTTTGTGTCTTTCTGCTGCTGGCCGACCGGCTGGCCTGCTGCTCCTCCAGTGCAGTGGGCGTTTTGGCCCTGACAACAGCCTAATGAACGAGTTAGTGATTTATAGCACAGACGAGAATGGAGGGAAGGAAGGTGATGGGGGGAATTAAAGGATAAAGAGTGCGGGTCATTCTGTTGAAGGTCAGTCACGTAACTCTTTTTTCTTAACTGTCATCCATCGTCGCTGTTGCATGCTCGACTTAATCAACAAGGCATCATAATAGAATGTGTTGAGGGATCCAAATGAAGTTGGAGGTTGAAAGACTTAACAATCTGGAAGTGAACTTGAAAAGTCTTGAATGAAATTGTCACTTAATTGAGGAATTGCTTTTGCTTTTTGGTGTCAACAAATCATAGTGTAAGCTCTTATTGCCAAGGAAGCCCTGGAGATACTTTGTTATAGGGTGTTTTTGCGAGGATGATGGCCTTCAAAATGGACTTGTGAAAATGAAACATGCCAAGGCGAAGCATTTTTGGAAGACATTTCATTCACAGTGATTTCCCGTGCAAATGAAGTCAGCAAATGAATTTTATTGTACATTTACAAAACAAAAATGGTACAAAAAGCCAGTCAACAGACTGACAGACAAAAAATTGTAGATGAGGGACAGATAGAGGGCGAGAGAGAGAGAGAGAGAGAGAGAGAGAAATGTAATTCTACGACTGCAGCCAAGCATCCCTCAGACAACGTGAGAAGCGTGGAAGGGGCGGGATTACAATCAGACTTTACTGGGGCCTGTCTGTCTGTCTGTCTGCCTGCCTGTCTGTCTGCTGCACAGAAACAAAGGGCTACAGACCGAGACATGGCGACATTCTGCATGGGGGCAGGTCTCCCAATCAGACCAGAGCATTCTTCCAGGAGCAAGAAGAACCTGGCCATTTTGGCTTTTTCTTTTGTGCTTGATATTTTCTATTGTTTGGCCATCACCAAGAAGAGTGCAACAGTAGTTAATGCAGAAAAAGTTTCCACCCAAAACATGGGCACAATCAAAGATGAGCTTTTTTTCATTTTCAGTCCTCATAAATACAATATTAGTCTCTTTCCCTGTATCCAAAGCCAACAACACACAGGTATTTACAAATCGGATAGCTGGATTAAAAAAAACAAAAAACAAAAACTGGATAGCTCATCAACAATCAGAGAAACAAATCACTATAAAAGAAAAAAATGGAGAGTCTGCTTTTGTTCTTTCACAACAATGACATGAGTCTTATTTATAGATCACAGTGTCCACAGTTAAAAGATGATGAACAATGGAGGCATCAGCGGTCTCTTCACAGATGGATGACCTTATCTAGTTTCCTAAAAAAGACAAGACAATAAAAAGAAATAAATACATACATACATCCATTCTCTCACTTTGTTAGTGCCGGATTCTTCATTTCTGATCCATCATACGAGGAAAATGCCTCATACACATCAATGCGACCACCCGTCAAATGAAAGGGACAAACGACGGCAACACCTCGCCGTCTCCGGCCGGGCAAAAGACAGAAAACAGGAAGAAGGAGGCAACCTAAGCCAGACTTCCTGTGAAAGCACCCCAAACTTTATAGCAATGAAGCTTTCATGTTCTCAGCAAGGCGGCCATTAAGGGCTGAGGTTGACCTGGGCAATAGCAGACGTACAAGGGAGCCAGCCCTGTCTATGTGCGCCATTCCCACACCAGATGTACGTTGGGGTCAGCAGGGGCTGGCTGGCTGGCTGGCTGGCTGGGTGGCTGGTGGACTGACTGACCTAGCAGGCCGTGTTATTTTTTCTCCTTTTTCCGTACACAGGCAAGCAACTTTATGGTGATCCCTTCAAAGTTAACAGCTCCACCTCCTTTCATATTGCTTCTTGTCGTGTGTGATTGTGACTGGCAAAAGTGTGCAGCCTCACAACGACTGCTTCCCATTGAGCGCTCACACCTTGCTATGCCATCAACGACATTGGCTTGCAGGGGAGGGAGTGCCTTTCAAAAATATTCTCTCAGGCGTGTACAAATGCAATCTTCTTACTTACTGTGCAGCCTCTCTTGAGTAGTGCGATACACCCGTTTAACTCGCTCGCGGCCAAGCCAGTTCATATCTTTGACGTCTATCACCGTCAATGGCAGTGAATGAGTTAAAAGCGTTTTTAATGGATGAAATGCTTTTCAACATTTGACTGTTTTGGCGACTCCTAATCTAGCGAGTTGCTGATCTGTGTCTTATGCAGCATAACCCTACAAACTTCTCTAATGTGTGCTCATAATGAGCTGGATGCTTCAATTATTAAAGAGACATGATTGGATCCTACCTCGCTGCTTTTCCTGGCCGCGCTGATCCCCCGGGAGCCCGTGGAGCCCCGGGACGAGGAGCTTCCTGTGGTCGAGCAATTACCGGACATGTGATTCCTGGGAAGGTAACCGGCTTTACCAGCGTACAGCGTCACCTCCTCGCCATGTGCGGCTATGGAATAAAGTGAATGGGTTTTTAGTCACGGCTCTGCACCTCGGTTCAATGTTACGAAGTCATCTCTGGAAGTTACTGCTTTGACATTGAACTGTTCGCGCCATGTCAAATCATTTCACGTCCACTTGCACTCCAGATGCTTTCATGTGCAAGGTGTCAAAAGTGCAGAGTGGAAACATTAAGGCCATTGATTTTTCGCAAGCGCTAATCACAATCAGGGATGGGCCGACCCCGACGAGACGACCGACCGACCGAGTCCAGTCCATGTCAAGTTCATTTCAAAATCAACCAAAATGGTTTTACTTTCATCCGCGTGTCTTTGTCTTGAGCCTTTGCGTTTGTGGCCACCACTGTCGTACTGGCTCCTCCTCTCCAGGGAGGAGAGCGAGCCATTGGGCATTTGAGCAGCCTCCATGCACTCCTCTGGGGGTGGTTCTGGAGGCGGAGGAAGGTCTGAGGAGACAAGCACAAACAGTATACAAGTCGAGACTCAGGATTAGGATACAGCAGACAATGACAAAAACAATGGCTTTCCATTACCTCCGTGTAGTTCTCTCCTGTAAACGGAAGTCTTGGTAGGCTTTTTTTTTACACGACCTTTTTGGTTGAGTGGAGAGCATGCATCTGCTGGTGGTGCCCGGCTATGCACTAAATGAGAGCGTGAGAAAAAAAAAAAAAAATAAATCAGCATTCATGAGTTAAATGTATTTTAGTCTTCATTCCAAAATACTTATCTTCAATTCCTGCATGTGAGTTTATTTTGCGTGTGCACACTATACCGGCGGGCGTAGTCGCGTTGACGTCGTCGTCGTCGTCTTCATTGTGTCGGCAGCGCGCCGCCGCCGTGTGACTTTGGCACTGGGACGGGCCAACAACCTCCGACGAGGCGAGATGCTGTTGGCTGGACTGGGTGAGCGCTGCGCTGGGCGCCTGGGGAACTGGCACTGGAGCGCACGGTAGCCTTCTGCTGCAAAGGCGACCGACACTCCTCAGCTCAGAGCCAAACGCCAAGGATCCACCTAACGTACCGCGGGAGGTGATTTTCCTCTTGTTGCCGGCGCAGGTCACGGGATGCTCGCGTCTCCTCGTCGGGCGACGGGCTCAGCGTGGCGGTGGACCGGTGACTGTAAGAAGTCGCCGGAGAGGAGGCGGCGGCGGCGTTGTTCCCGTGGGAGTAGACGTCTTCACAGCCTTCCGTCAGGTACGTCCTCTCCGGGAGGGGAGGACACCATTCTTCTTGGTCTGAGCTGCAAGCAAAAGGAAAGGGATTGGAGAAGATGAGCAAATCATCCCATTTTTCAAGACTCACCCTATTTCCGTGTCTTCATTCTCCGGGGGCTCCAACTCCCCAAGTGGGGGAGGTGGGGGCAATGTCTCCATCCATGTTAAAGATGGCGTCTTAACAGCCTTCCCCATGGCCTTCTGCTTTGGCTTACCTAGAAAACAAGTTGCTCTTTTAGACTTGCAATCATTTGAAGATGGGAAATTTGGCCTTAGTTGATGAAATAAAATATGAATACAAATGAACGAAAACGTCTGATTGAAGAAGAGAAGAAAAAAATCCGAATAACGTTAGCATGGAAACGGAGTGACTGAATGATAAATCATTCACGTATCATTCTTACACTGCAGCAAATGGCTTTCAACACTTCAGTCTTAATTCGTGTCGGGTTACCAGGATTGATCAATAATTCTCTCAAGCATGGCAGCCACATTGAATGCTCTTTCGTCCTCACCATTACAGCGATCCGGTTGAGCGTACTGAGGCCCGGAGATGATCCAGTGTCCGTCATCTTGCTCAGCGCCGTGAAGTGGGCTTTTCCCTTGGTTTGAGAAGGGCGTGATGGTGGTGGAGGCATAGGGAGCGGTGGAGGTGAAGTTGTGAAGATCCTCGCCGCTAGCGTCGATGGTGCTGTAAATGGGCCCCTCGGTGGAGCCGCTCATGCTGCATTTCTCCGTCTGATTCAGGTAGTTGGAGATGCCGGCTTCTACGCAGCGTTGGGAGAAGAGGACCAGCTCACCATTGACCATGCACGTTTGGCTGAAAAGGCCACCTTTTGTACCATTATAGTAGCGCTCGGCCGGGTCTTGACTGCTGGTGCAGCACTGGACAGCCTCTTTACCGCTGTGGACCAAGTTGGTGGTGGGCCAAGAGTCTGCCAGCCACGGGTAGTTGCCCATGCTGCCACCCAGCACGCCTGGCCTACACACACACACATTCTGGTGTTGGACAGAACGCCATCCACCAGCGTCCAGATGGGAAGAGCGCAGCTTCACAGCAAAAACAGCACGGAAGACACATTAGGATGTCCTTATGGAGTCCCTATGAGTGAGTACCTTCCATTGTGTCCGTCCCCATGAGGAAATCCAACTAGAGAAGACAAAGAGGATGCAACTTACACGCATGCTACAAGAAGAGCAGAGCGTCATTGCGCCAAAGTGCAAGTAAGTCTGCTGCTCGCTAACTAACTAACTAACTAACTAACTAACCTGCGGCCGTGTAAGCAAAGGAAGCGGTGTAGTGGCTCAACTCCTTTCTCTTTTTGCGTCGGCAATAGATCCAGACGCTGAAGCCCATGAGGATGAGCCAGCAGGCGCCGCCGATGCCGGCGATGAACGCCGGCTGCTTGACCACGTCGCTAATCTGCTGGGCCAGACTGGCGTCGCTCTCCCCGTTGCGGTCGCTCGTCACCGACGGCTGTTCGGCTGCCGTCTCTGGGAGAAAGAAGCGGATGGAAATAATCGAGACGAGAGCAGGGGTGAGCGCGATGCCATTTTGCGGACTCACTGATGAGGACGGGCAAAGGCTGACTGCGGGTGCCCACGCCGGCGCCGGTGACGGCCGCCACCTCCACTTGGTAAAGGACGCCAGGCGTGAGGCCTTTCAGTGCCGTGGACAAGGAGTGGCCTTCCACTGTTTTGTTGATGGAGTAGCGTGTCTGGTTGCTACTGCCAGCGCTCACACACCAAACCTGTTGACAAACAAAGATGAGCCGGCATTCTTCTAATAACGTTGTACGTATGTCCGAGGTGTTTACCCTGTACTCTTGGATGATCCCGTTCTGCATGTCGCTGGGCGGAGGCTCCCATGACACGATGATGCTGGAGGTGTTGCTTTGCTTCACCGTTGCCACTGTAACAGCTCTTGGCGGGGCACTCGGCACTAAAAGGCAGAAGAAAGGCTTCGTATGGAAGACACAAAAGGCTGCACGTGACCCCAAACGGTTATTTTTAATCCAAAGTTTTTATCGAGCAATAGAAGCAAAATGTGAGCCGGAGCTAAACGTTAAAACAACATGGGGAGTATTAACCGAACCCAAAATGAGGCTGAAGAATAAGATTATACTTTGTTGATTTATGACGCTTTAGTGGAAGTCTTTCTTACCTTCTTCTGGGGTTCGAACCAGTATGGTACGGCTGTCTTTCCCCTGAAATTCGTCCAAATAAGGCCGGATCTTTATTTCATACTCAGTTCCTTTAAGCAAGCCGGTGAGTAGAGTGCTGCGCTCAGAGGGGGAATTGATGTCTTGGAGGAGCCACGTTCCTCCACTGGGGCGGTAAGAGAGACGGTAGCCTTGCACGTACTGAGATTGACGATCGACCTGGAGGAAGCAATCACACGCGCTGACCTTCCCTGGAATAATGAAAGGAGAAAACACAAAGAAAGCAAGAGTCTTACAGCCCAGGAGACTCGGATGGAGGATGTCGTCGCTCTGATGGGCTCTTGTAGTTGGACTGCCACCTCCCCCAGTTCTCTCTGCAACTGTCTGTGGTCCACTCCCTGACCGGTGGGACTCACGTCTGAACCAAACGCAGGTCGAGATTACACTCGGCGGCTTCCCCTTCAATTCCTTTCGGACTGACCTTGTGTTCGGACAGGCTCCGAGATGGGACTCGGGTCGCTCAGGCCGTAGGCGTTGACGGCTCGGACGATAAATAAGTAGACGGTGTTGGGGAGAAGGCCGGTGATGGTGTGCGTTTCCACTTTCACCATGTCCGCGACAGTTTGCCAAGTGCTGCCGGCTGATTGGCTGGAATAGATGGTGACAAAACAAATGAGCTTTCGACGCGTTCATCAAGATTTGCCGTAGGATACGCTACTGCCATTTTATTCACGTTAAATTGGCCGCCAAGGCCAATCATTGCTTAAGGCTCCTCGCATGGCGTGCGATGTAACGTTCCGCTAAAAAGATGTCACAAATGGCAAAAAGATGTGCGCTGCATTTGCGAGTGTGCGTGTTTTGCAATATTCATCCGCATCCGAGGAATGGCGAGACTTTATAAACGGGCTGTCACTTTAACATGTTCGTTAATGACGCTGCAAATTAGCGTGCTACAATGCAATTCATCTTCTGAAGCATGTTAGCATTTTGTTTCCTAACAAACGAGATGGAAAGAAAAAAAAAGGTAGAACACACCTTTGGATGAATTCACATAAGACAACTAACGGGTTGACATAAAATAAAGAGAAAATCTGTCGGTCCGACAGCTCTAGAAAAACAATAACTCCTATTTCCAGAGCAAAAAATACTCTCTAAATGTAGGAATTTGAGAACTATCAATTAAGTTCTAAATTACAAGTGCTACATTTAGAATACAATACTCCAAAAACATTCCAAGGTTTCCAACTTAGTATTACCGTACTGGTTGTTGTCAGCATTATTTGTGGAAAAGTGCGAGAACATGATTGGATTTCTAAAAGTCACCTGAAGGCTTCAACGATGTAGGAGGTGACCGCAGCTCCTCCCTCGTGAGCATTGGCTTGCCATGTCAGAGAGACACTGTTCTTGGACACATCTGTGACAATAGGTTTGTGTGGCGGACCCGGCAACTGGAAAGGCTCGGTGCTCTGAGCCACTGACGGCTCGGCGTTCTCTGTCGTTCGACAACAAATGCCGTGTTAGAAATACTTGTTGTTGTTGTTGTTTTTCTCTCATCTTAATCCGTTGCCAAGCACAGGAAGCTCACATTGGCATAGATTAGAAGCACGCAGAAATAGAAAAAGAAAAGAAATTCACCTTTGACTGTGAGCACTCCGCTCCAACTTGTCTCACCGCTGGAGCTGGCAGCCAGACAAGTGTAAACGCCAGAGTCGCTTTCCTGGCAACACAAAAGTCACAAAGTCATCGGCCGGCTTTTAACGTTCATATACTCATTAGCGGTGATGTGACAAAATGACAGAAAGCGTCGCTCGCGCTTGGTTGAACGTCGAGGAAGTTGGCAGAACATTGCGACCTAATTAACGGCCAACCCGGCGACTGCATTTGAGAGAAAGAAGAAGAAATTGCGACAACGCTCATTAATATCCATCAATAAATTGCTTTTACAGTCGACATTTTTGTCATGTATGCTTCATTCAACTTGTAAATGATTGGCTCTCCACTCTTTGCAAAAGTCAACCTTGTGCCTTT
This sequence comes from Syngnathus typhle, assembly GCF_033458585.1. Classification (NCBI taxonomy): domain Eukaryota; kingdom Metazoa; phylum Chordata; class Actinopteri; order Syngnathiformes; family Syngnathidae; genus Syngnathus; species Syngnathus typhle. The sequence continues at coordinate 700,916 of NC_083752.1, read as the reverse complement.
TCTGCTCCTCATCTCCAGTAATCCCTGGCTGCCAGAGCAGGAGATTTAAAAGAAGGATCAAAGACTGAATTTTAATGAGCGACCAGTTAGAAATTTCTCAGGCACCTACCTACCTGCCTGTCTTTAAAGCCGCCCGACAGCTACTTGATATTCAGTGCAAATCAAATGATCCAGTGTGCAATAAATCTAGCCGCTGGTGCACAGATGCCACATTTGTACAAGGGAGCTACACACATCCTAGAGTGAGCAAGGATGTTACCGTGAAGAACAACTGTTTTGCTTTCACCCCTTTGAAAATTGGAAAAGCTTCGTCCATTTCTTTCACCCCTTATCTTGCTTCTCTAGATCCGGCGCAATCTTTTATCCAGATCTCAAATGTCCTGAGAATTTAATTACAAGTATTAATGATGGCTAGTCATTAAAAAGGCCGCTATCAATCAGTCTCCTCCCTCCTCAAGTTGCTGCAATGCAATTGGGTGACCTCAGGTGTTGCTCCTTATCCAAGAGGGACTTGTGTGCCAAATGGATTTCATTAGCACGGAGTAGAAAAGCACAAATGATCGCTAATGGCCTTGCATAATCATGATCGTGCTGGTCACGCCTCAAGGCTGAGAATCTTTTTCTGCTCTCTCCTCTTATTCAGCGACTTATAAAAAAAGATATTTTTGAGTGCTGCTCATACAGACAAAACCAAAGACAGGGAATTATGCGAGCCTACATTTAGATCCAATGGACATACCTGAAGATTGGCAATTTGGAACGTGCCATTTTCCATCAGACGGATTCGAGCATCACTCCCTAGAATCCTTTGGCCATCTTTCTCCCACTGAATAGTGGGAGTGGGCTTCCCCATGACGTGGCAGTGGAACTGTGCCGTGGAACCCGGTGCATACGTGTGATTTGCCGGCCCTTGCCGGATGATGGGGGGAACGTGATCGGAGGGCGCTGTGGGGGGGGATTCAAAAGATGAACAACATTTGGACATTTTAGTCCTAGCCTCTAAGGTTAGCCACCTGTCTACCTACCGTGGCTTTCAGAATTTCGACATATTTATGAAAATCATCAGTCACGACCACAAACGTTTATTTGCTCCCTGAGATTCGAACCAATCCAGGATTTTTCTGGACCATGATGTGAAAAGTCCATCAAGGAGTGGTGAGAGACCAAAAGCCTCTTTGAGACAAACATATGTTGCACTTGGTATATTTGCATCGTGCCACTTGTCTACTTTGATTACATCCGAAAAGACCCCCTACTGTCTGCTCATTTGGGGGAGGGGGGGTTGTCATTTGACTTTACATCAGTGCACATTGAAAGGAGATTAAGCATTATGCCTCCAGCCCAGTGGGAGACGTTTATAGCGCAAGATCCAAAATTGAAATCTAAAAAAAAACAGAGGGGGGCGGGGGTCCAATGTATCTGTGAACCTTCAAAGTAAAATGTGTCTGCTCCATCTTCTTTCCTCAAAATCAAACAATCAACCAATTAGGGGAAACAATTGGACATGAATGTAGCAACTTGCCTATGCGCTGTTGGTTGTGCCACTCGCCTACATAGAATGGTGTGCGTGTGCGTGTGCGTGACTCACCACTTTCCACCTCTAGTAAGGCCTTTGTCAGTATGCTGCCTGCCACGCTGATGGCCTGGCAAATGTAGTAGCCAGAGTCCTCAACGCGGACGTCAACGATGGTTAGCTCACCGCTAAGCGACACCGAAAAACGCCCTTGGGAGAGTTCCTGAATGGGAAACAGCAAAATCTGGAGGAAAAACAAACGACAGGTGAATCCACGTCAGATCCGTATTCAACATCTGATGCTTATTAGCTAGTATCTGATGGATGTGTCTCCATTAGCGCGTGGATGCTCATGCTCCTAGTTTAAGCTGGCTTTTTTTTTTTTATGAAATGTTATTTATACAGTCAAGTGTAAACCTCGCTCGCCACAGCACCCACACACTCTCGTCATCTCATCTTTCAGTACATTCCAACATGTTGGAAAGCTGATCACACACTTGTGCAAAACCCACACATGGACACATTTGTACTTGTGCAAGCCTACGCACACTCGCGCTATGATGCTGAGAAAAATGATCGGAAGGTGTGTATGTGTGTGTGTGTTGAGTGCGTGGGTGAGTGTCATGCTGGTGCAATAGCACACACAGCACACAGACCAAGCAAAGAATGAAGGCCTATCAAGTTCTTCATCAGGCATATGCACCATCATTATCAAAGCTGATGCGATTTTTGAGAAGAATTGATTTGAAAATAAACATGAGCATTTCTTACCTGGCTTCCTTCTTTTTGCCAAAAGACAGCCGGTGGAGGGTTTCCTTTTGTGCCACACAGAAAGGTGACAGTGCGACCCGGTGCTGTGATCTGGTCCCGTGGCCGCACAACCATCTGAGGGGGCACTGGAGAAAAGAGGAGGAGAGAAAAGAAAAAAAAAAGCATTTTCAAATGACACCCACATGCACATGGCCATTGAGTTGAATTCATTGGAAGTGGTGTAATATACGCTTGTATGCTCTTACACTCCATTCCACATTAGATAGTCAATTCAACTTGCATTGCAAACGGCTGACAACGCACAATTGTGGGAAATAACGTAGTCGTTCCAACCCTAGTGGTTGGCTGCTAATTATAGTTCTTCCCTCAACAATTCCTCCCAAAATGATGTACTAAGTCTCACACACACACACTCTCTCAAACATACAGAAATGGCATGAAATGAGATACTCACTGGATGATCCAACTGCCATGGAAGGAGGCAAAATGGGTGGAAATGAAAAGAGAGAAGAATGAGATGATGAATGAATGAATGGGGATGTTAGACAGTACATGAAATAGACTGGACACGTGTAATGAGTTAGAGCTCCGCAAAAAGCAGTGTGTTGTTATTCTTATTGTCCTGTAGCTGCAGGCAATGACCCGCGTTCAATCTGCTTCTTCAGTCAGCTACAAATACACAATCGTGTACGTATCATATATTTATTCAGTCTGTTTTATAACCGGAATTTCTGGAATTGTGGGACAAATAAAGGAATAGGGTCAATGAAGAAACATACAAATATGTCTGACATCAACAAGCAGGCTGTGTTTGTCGTTGCAAGTACTTTTGAATGTCCTTTTCAAATGTCAGCATGTTGTCAGTGGACAAAATATTCCCTTTTCTCACGTCAAATGAGACTTTTGGCAGTTGAGTGCATCTCTTCAAGGAAGCCACTATTCTAATGTCATTTCAGTTCTTTTTCATCTCGCCTTTCTCTCTAGAGGCATGAAGAATTGAGACTTGAAAAGGAACTTAAAGCCCGACTTTCTTTCACTTGATCTCCCATCTAGTCTAAGCGAGCCGTCGGTACCCAGCGGCATAATGCTCGCTGGGCTCTTTTCGGCTCTATGCAGACGCAAAGTCTCTCTCCGTGCCATCCTCCATGACATTTGATGACAGTTTTACAGTAGATGACTTCAAACCCTGCAAAGCATGGTCATCGAAACACACACGTACGATACGTAGACAAGATTTGGTCTTACCATGGACTTGCAGGGAAGCCGCCGCCTCGGCTTTGCCGACACTGTTCTCCGACACGCACGTGTAAGTGCCCTCGTCTTGGGCCCGCACCTGCTTCAGGTGCAGACTGTTGTCGCTGCGGATCTCGTATCTGCAAACACGTCAACCCGGTGTCAATTCCAACATCGGTCGAGCAAACGTGTACGAGATTAATAAACACATTGTTTTCTGAATAGGGGGACATTTTTCTTCATATCGGACTAAATACACTAGAAGTGGATCCGATTGATTTTTGTATTTACTAATATGCACACAAAATGTGAAATCAGAAAGGGAGTCATTTACTTGGCAATAGCTTGCAAAGAGATTTTCCAGTACAATGAGTGTCTGTCTGTCTGTGTTACCTTCCTCGAGGCAACTCCCCCTCCTCTCTCCGCCAGCGAATGGTCGGAGTTGGATCGCCATGAACCTCACAAAAAAAGTCCACCGTATCGTCAGCCAACACCACTTGGTTCACCGGCTGCTTCGTGAATACCGGCCTCTCTGAAAGGAAAGACATTTTGATTGGATAAAGAGGGAGTGTCACACCTCCAACAACAAGAACCATAACAAACACAATCTGTCATTAGCACAGCACTTGAATTGGATCCCATTAGATTCTTCTCATGTGGATTAAAAAGACAAGACGCAATCACACTTCTGGATTTGTGCGATTGCTATTCTTGCAGGATCATTATCCAGACAAGGACACTAAAGCCAACTTGCTGATTTTCACTTTACTTTTGTATCATTCAAAGCAAAAAAAACCCAAAACCTAATCTACCCATGAGCTTCACGATAATCAAAGAAAGAGCCGTTAGGAGGCAGAAATAACATGGCCATTTTCGCCTTGTTTTCGACGATCAATACACACTTCCAAATCACTGGTTTGCTGAGAGCTTTGCCCAGACTAGGGGAGACGTGAAAAGAGCAAGCCAAGAAAAACGGCAACCAGCCGAGAAACATTCCACCACTGCTACGGAGAACGACAACGTACATCTTTTCCGTTAACTTTCTCAAGCTATTCAATATTCCCGTCAAAGAAGTCAATATTTAAAAAAAACAATTCTTACCAAATACTACCAGTTCAGCTGGATCGCTGTCTTTTTCTCCGACCATATTGGTGCCAACGCACACGTACATGCCAGCATCAGCTTTTCTGGTGTTGGAAATCATTAGTTTGCCCCCTCGGATCTGAAAAAGGAAATCAATACAGCCAAATGTGCAACAACGTTTGTGATCTGTATTTGGAAGCCAGACGTCCAAGTCAGCAAAGAAATTGGCTCGTTCTTTCTGCCTGGAGAACGTCAACTTACTGTGATCCTGTCATCTCGGTCGTTGACGTGGACATTATTTCTCTTCCACGAGATGGTGGGCTCAGGATGTCCTCTGGGAGGAATACACTCCATGACGGCCGGCTCACCTGCTGCCACCACCACATCGCTGGGAGTCTGGCGAAAGTCATCTCTTAGAACTGGGGAAGAAGAGAGAGAGAGAAAAAAAAAGAGACAAATTTGACACATTTTTCAAACTTTGATCCAAAAAATGATACCAAAAATATCTTTACTTCCCCTTACACAATAAACATCATCTAAATCATGTCCCACTATAGTCAGGAAAAAAAGTGTGAATCCTACTTGGATTCATTTGGGGTTCTCTTTTCCGTTACTGTCATTAATAATGAAGGGAAATAAATGATTCACTCTCATCCACACGATTCCCCCTGGCAAATTCACGTGCATAAATCCATTGCAATTCTGACAGTGGGTCGCTCCTGCGTACAAATTCAGATCAAATCAACGCCATTGACAGCGGCAAGAGAATAGAGATAGCGGAAAAGGATTGGCTCACTTCCACCTGAGTGTACATTTGGAAGGCAATGTTGCGCTTGATGCCTTCATAGCACCACGAGGCCAAAGCCACAAACGAGGCGGCCCGCCCGCCCGCCCGCCCGCAGGCTACAAGTCGGCTGGCTCTAAGCCACTCCAGGGATGCCACAAAGGAGGGAAAAACCAATGGATCACTTTCTATGACATTCCTGCCCTAAAAGCTTCCCGTCACCCGAAAGCGGGAGAACAGATGGCAAAAACGTCTCGGCGCGTCCTCCAAAAGGATTTCCCCCTGCAACTGCTGCTCTTTGATGAGAGTTGAAAATGTTGACATCAAGGCAATACGGGATGTTTAATTGATGCTTGGGGGATATCAGCATTGATTGATTGACTTACATTACAGAGATAGGAGTGGTATGAATAAGTCATCCTGATATGAAAATCTCGTCCGCATTTAAAGTTGCCAAAATATGTCATACGTGATGCTACTACTAACTCACAATATATCTGGGTGGAAATAGGGTGAAAAGTTTATTAGGTAGCGGCAATTACCCATCAGACCCTTGAGGATGCATATCAAGTACACATGCACTTTGACCTTTTCCTAAAAGCCCTTTCACAAAGCCAGAGTAATCCCCATCCGGCATGCTTTCATCAGCGTCCAGAGTAACGCACAAGGGAAAAGATAAGGATTAGGCAGGGGCCCTATTTTCAGAGCAAGCTAGCGTGAAGCGCAGTCTAACCATACGCATAGGGTGGACTTTTCTTTCTTTGAGCATGAGTGCAAACAGAAGAGGGCGTTTGCGCCGTTGTGGGAGCAAGGCACTTTCAGCCAATCAAAGTGGCTCCCGGTTTGTTTCCTTAAAATTCAGAAGGAAAGGAATCGCAAGACCTCCTCTTAAAGTTAAGGTTCAAGTTAAAAAGTTGCCGATGAGTTCAAGATGGCCGCCGTGGATCCCTGATCATGCATCTTCTATTTGTATTTGAGACAATGTGAAGGCAAAATGGAAATCACATTTCAATTGATTGCCCAGGTCTGAGTCAGGCAACTTTATATCTTTGTGAACAACGATCACTCACTAAGACGAAATGCTACACAAGCTAGCTACCGCGTGATCTAGCAATAGGTGAAAAACACCAAGGCCAACCAAGGCTTCATTTGAACATTTGATTGGATTTTAAAAATCACATCTGGGGTGAGCTGCTGCTGCTCACTTGTAATTAAAAGAGCTTTATTGCTGTTTGCGTTGCTCTAAGGACGGCGCGTCCATACTTGACAGCAGCCCCCAACGCCCCAACGCATAAATATTCATACGGGAGATAGAGAATGAACCGCGGTCCCTTTGCTGGGAGGGGGCGGGGTATCAAGGAAAGGAAAGAAAAGAAAGATCTGGGCAGATATTGCTGGTCATGTGTTCTCTCCCAAAAGCAAGCAACCTTCTTCAGCGTAAGGCCACATGATCAAATGTTGCCTTTTTGCTCCCTCCCTATTGTTCCATGCTCATGGCTGCTTAGATGCACACAAGCATGTCATCTGTGTTCTCTCCAGGCAATATAGTACACGCTCAGGGTCCCAACAGAGGCCCCGTCTGGAGCTGCTCATTATCCCGAGTGGACCCCCTCTGATCCCTATCAGCACTGTGATGAAACGGGCCCACACAGGATATTGGCCGAGGGAGTGGTTTGTTGATCGGACAGATGTCGGCACTTTCACCCTGCCTTTCCGCTACATCAAATATCATTGTTGTTGTTTATTGTTGATTTATTTCAATCGCGGGTATCTATTACATCTCTCTATTTATTGATGTATTTCATTCAGAATGCATTGCTACTACTATTAGGACAGAGTCACTTTATGGCAATGTTGCCAACAATCAACAGATAACGTCTCTCCTCTTGTGACAGAAAGAAACCGCCGTTCAAATGAAATGACCTCGTCCGTCCAGTCCGTTTGCTCCAGAGGCTCATCCCCAGAGGCTCGTACGTTAACCATTAACACCACAGCTGGACAGACAGACAGACAGACAGAAAATACACGCAGCGCAAAAGCTTATTTCTCCCGGAAGACTTGTCGAAATGGAATTATTTGCCACCGGGCTCAGATAAGGCTGAAATGAAATCTCCAAGTCAGTGTGATGCATTGCAAACAGATGTTAAGCCTGCGATTAGCATAGATAAAACACTTAGCGCAACCTCATCATCGTCAGGCAAACGTTCAATTGAATTTTCATGCCATGCTCAGATCCTGTTTACAATGTTGAATCACTGCGGCTTGACTTTTGGAAATTGAATTCATGTGAGATATTGCCACACAGAAGTGGGCGATGATGAGGTTATCTATCAAGGTGTGATGTTTCATGGCGCTCGTAAATAGCGAGGCCTTGCTCCACAGAGAGGCGTTCTGTCACATCCGGAGGGCTGAGAAAGGGGAGGGGAGGGGCGGGCTTGGGGAAGATGGCGAGATGGAGCTTGGGCTTATTTGGCAGCAGCACAGACTGCAGTCTGTTTTTTTTCTTCTCCACTCATAATAATATAGTATGTCAAAGCGAGGTTGGCAAAGTAACGCATGCACGGCCACCGCTATGGAGCGCAATAAAAACAATGGCAGCCCTTCCTTCAACCTTCACTAAAGCAGAGGGCCCCTTCACAGGGGTGGTCCACGCTCCTGTGTGTGGTCAGCTAATAAAGCAATTGTCTGGCCTTGAAAAGAGGATTACTTTCATCTGGAAAGAGCGGATGTCGTGTGCCCCATAGCATCGGGCTAAGAGGGTCAGTGTCGATTGCCAAAAAGATCTATTGTGAGGCAAATGACTCCCACCTTGTCTCCTTGCTGCCCTCAGCCTTCTGGAAAGCTATAGAAGCACTGCTTCAATAAATACAAAAATCATTCATTTCAAAATAATAATTAAAAAAATAATAGTAACGATACTATAATGATGATAATAATTTTTTTTTTTGTTTACATTGCCTGCAAAAAACAAAGACACTCCCGCCGCTTCTGCCCTTTTTCGTCTTTGTGCAACGTCACACATTTAGAATGAAGACTAAGGGGCTGGAGGAAGGACAACGGTTTTCATTTTCCACGCGCTCACCAAAGGCCCAAAACATATGGATCTTGGAGGAGAAATCCATTTCGCTCCAGTTGAATGAAACAACTGGCTGACCTTTTCTAAGTCTTAAGGTGGCTGACCGTTTCATTGACAAATGAATCCTCGACAAATACGCACAGCCAAAAATCAATAAGCATTTTGCACAATTGTTTGCCCACACTTACAATATTTCATTGTGTTCAGTCAGTAGGAAAAAAAGCAGGACAAATGACTCTCTGCTCATGTTCCTTACGAGAGAAACCTCAGTGAGACATTTGAATAGAGAAACAAAAAGTAAGACAAAATAAAGCGCAATGTTTTCATTCTATTATGAAAACATATCAAATAATATAGTTATTCGGTGAGGAGCTCCTGTGCATATGATTGGACTAGAAACGAGCAGTTCTTTAGCGTGTCTGACAGTGCAGCTCAGAGAGATAATGAGGATCAGTTGGAGCAATTGTTCTCCGCAGCCCCTGTGGCAGGCACACTGCCGTGTGTCCTTTGGGGGGGAGGAGAAGGTTAAACCTCACACCCGCCACCTGTTGTAGAAAGAAGCAAGCCCCACCAGATCCACCCGACCGACCCCCGAGTTCCTCTCTCTTTGGCCCAGGTCCAGATCATGCAAAAGGGGGGTTAAGCTCGTGGCCTCGCTTCGGCCATCTGATGGCCCTCTTTTAAACCTGTACGAGCCACCATATGAAGCTGTAATCCTATTAGTCAAGCATGAAAACACATCTTGCAGAAAGATATTTTTAAAGGCGCACACAAGTCATAGGAGAACTATTAAAAATAAAAAAGGACTTATTTTCTGTACTGGTCAACTTAATGTGCATGCAGCGGTGCGTGATGGTCGGTCAAAAAAAACAACAAAAACAAACATACCAGAATGCATTGCTCTGAATGGCGTGCAAGGAAGCTATTCCACAGCCTCTTTAAAAGAGATAAAGTCAAATGAAGATTGTCCAGTGTGTTTCTCATTGAGTTGGCCAAAGCAAATATCAAAAGTGGCTTTTGGCTGGCTGGCAAGTGTGGCATTTGAAAAATCAATTAACATCTGTTCTGAAGAAGCTGCCAATGAGCAGTGACCTGCATTCCTCCTCCTCCGGAACATTTTCCAGCAATACAGCAGCAGCAAGAGCTATTATGTTCTTTTTTTTTCTCCCCCCTGAGACAAAGCTGTCTACCATGGAGTGAAGTCACGGAGCCCCGGCCGGACACAACATGACAGAGGTCGCACTCTGTCAGATATACACAGACAGACTATGTGGGCTATTGTTTGGGTCCTTGGGGTTCAAGCTGTCAGGAGACGTGATCCCGAGGTCAGGGGTGGCATTCTGAGTGATGATTATAAGACACCACAGTGAAAACTGCTTTGGCAAGCTAAGCTAACCTTGTACCTTGTCATCTCCAAGCCATATGTTTCCAATAGATGTTGCTTCACACATCATTAAAACTAAATCCCATTTGTCAGAGCACTCGCTTACTCACTTGCCACTTCCAGAGATGCATTGCGACTGAGCGCCTCCCCCAGGTAGTTGCGCGCCACGCACACATAGATCCCTTCATCGGGTTTGCTCCGCCGCCCGTGTACAATTCGGAGGAAGAAGAGGGAACCGCTGGGTAGGAGCATCCTGTGAGAGCGAGGGTCCTCGCGGTCCGTCTCCACACGCTCCCCATCTTTGTACCATTCCACCATGGGAGTGGGACGCCCCTCGGCTTTACAGTTGAGGGTGGCCGGCTCCCCCTTGGAGACAATCAAATCAGATGGATGCTCGACGATTCGCGGAGCAGCATCCTCTAACCTGGGTCGAGATCCTGCAACAAGGAAAACACACGCGCACACATAGGTGTCATCACACACAATAGAAATGGATTCTGTTCACTGTTGCCCTGCAGGGAATATGAAATCCAGCGCCCACTGAGAAAGAGAAATGTCATTGCCAAATTTCACATCGGAATAGTGGCTAGAAATAGTCTGCTCAACCTGTGCTGTTTGTTGTTTTACAGCTTCGTTGCCTCATCAGAAGCCAAAGTCCTCCTCAAGGTTTCCCCCAAAAGCCATGGGAATTGATTTGCAAATTCCGTGTTCACAGTTAAATTGGCAGGCTTGTACATTCATTTTTTTTTTTTGCTGCAGCCACCGAGTCGAGTCCTTGACCCTGCAGGCATGGCAAAAAGAGCCACTTACATGAGAATACAAAGCACTGGGCAAGCCAGCGGGTGTGCATTGCTAAGCATCTCAATGGGTAGGAGCAACTACGCCAAAGGAAATTGCCTCTTTATTATGCATCTTTGAGGGCCATCCACAGCTTTGTGCACATGTAAATGTGGTACCACAAGTCCATCTTTTCAACTCAAGCTTTCCATACAGTAGGTCTTGTTCATTATGCTAGTTGGCTGTATGCTTAGCCTCCCTCAGTATGGCTGTCAAGGTTTGGTGTGAGCTGTTTGATCTGGTTACTGGCTTGTTTGGGCGGGCGGGGGGAAGTCGTCCCACAGTTATTGCAGTAGAGAGCATGGCAAACAAAGTCTGTCCAAGGCCATGAGGGGAGAGACAACCGTGTTGACTGATGCTAACAGTCACCTTACTTGGTTGGGCAAACACTTGGCTCCACTTGTCGGGCCTTGGAATGGGCCTTGTGACTTGGCAACACTTCCTGTCAATGCATTTGCATGTGGCTCTTCAATCCCTCTATTGCAGTCGGAGTAGTTACGTTTTATCTTGGACATGCTAAAAAAAAAACAAAGCGTGCATAAACTTGGACTTCAAATCAGTAAGCTATGTCTCCATTGCAGCAGCAAATAGAATTATTCCATCATTCCTTTCAGGTCGAATCAATGATTGCAGTTGTAATTGGTGTCAATGGCTGCCTACACTGCATATTTAGCAGTCAATGGGAAAGATGGCACTACTGTCATTGTTTGTGCAGAGGAGGATGTGACAACTCGTCCTGGGCCTAGTCATATAAATGAGCAAAAGTGACTCCCACCCATGTCACATTTCAATGGGGAGCAGATGCCGGTCCGAGTCTTCGATCCCTTGGGTCGGCCAGCTCGGTCCCCTGGCAGGGCTGCACATGGGCTAATCATATGTCTGATGGTTGAAGTGTCCTTTTAAATAACATCAGTTTTGCTTCAGTAATAAAGATGAACATAAAAAACTTGTTCTGTTTACACATGGTACTTTTCATGTGCATTGCCAAAAATAGAAGCAAACAAATGACATTCCATATAAGAGGAAACCTGAGAGTGACTTTTTCCACCTATATGTTGATGAATTCAAATCCGCTTTTGAATTTTAGATGGTAGCTGATGATGTGAGGCGCATCGGTGCAAACGAACGCAAAACTCAACTTACCATAAGCCAAACTCCAGAATGGACATAAAAGCAGTAGGGTTAGTCGATACTCCATGATACACCCACCGGAACGTTTGATAGGTTGGGGAAAGGACAAATCCAAGGCTGTTAAATGAAGTCTCCATAAATAGAGTCCAACTCCACAGGTAGCACCATAGCCGCTGCTCTAATCAAAATCAGACTTTCCACATCCCAAGGTAACTTTTCCAACACTCGCGAGGGAGCGAGCGAGCGAACGGTCCAGTCGCAGCCAGGTCATGACAGAGCAGCCATCCATTTATCCATCCATCCATCCATCCATGCATCCAGGCAGCCAGCCAGCCGGCCAGCAGGCAGCGAGCCGTCGACGTTCTCTCGTGTCCGGTGCCTGAGACAAACTGGCTGGCTGGAGTGTCCGCAAAATGCTTACAAGAAAACAAGAGCGTGCGGAAATTGTTTCCGGTATAATTTTCAAAATAAAGTGTCATTCCACATGAACATAAAACACTGTCCTTCACGCGCGAATCTTTCTCTTAGCCGGCGAGACGAATGTTCTTTCTATTTTTGGAAACTTTAGAAAATGTGAATTTTTAAAAGAGACGGCCGCCAAGTGCTGTTTTACGTTGAAGACTTGGCCATCGCTTTACGTGCGGCACGCTTGACTTCTGGTGCTGCAATTCTTAAAGGGCCAGCTTGCAGAAACACGGGAAGGAAGAACACATTGCGCATCCATCCATTCATTATCTCCAAGAGCTTATCTGACAAAAAGAAGACTCTGAATGCAAATTTTCATTATACATGAAGTACTTTTTGATTGTGCTGAACGTGGTGCTATTTCTACAAACCATGCAGTGGGAACAAATGGTACAGCACTAAGAGACAAAAAGACACTCCGCACACTGAGTGCAAAATGGCCCTATTTATCTGCGTGTATGCTTGCCGGCCGGCCGGCCGGCTCTTGATGAAAAGCGAAAAGCAATATCACATGTGCCAAGAGATATGGCAAGCTGCAGCCAATGAGTCCTGACACATCAAGAGTCACAATCGGGCATGAAGCAATAAGGCCAGATTGGCTTTGAGGGCCGTTGAGGGGAGTCAATATTAGGGGTTACACAAACCTGGTAAACATGCAGCTCTTGACATGAATAAAAAGGCAATGGATTGTTCCACGCCTGGATATCAAACACACTGCAGGCTAAAAAGGACTGAACGCGCCATTGCGGACTCTATTTTCGAACAAGAGAGAAATCAGGGAGCACGCAGAACACCCCAGATGGTTGTTTCATATTTTATGCATGTACGTGTTTAAATTTAATTGGTGAAACTGATGAACTGAGCATTGATTGAATAAAACATGATGAAGCTCTCGCACTGTACGAGCGAGCGAGCTTCCACTGGGCTGTGACTGATGATTCTACTTTACTGCCTTTGTCAAATATTTGCCATTGCTGTCGGTGATATCAAGTACCCCACAAATTTAGACTCATTATCCAGTTTAGCAAGTGAATTACAATGACAAGCCATCAGTGAGTTTTGGCGCAGTGCGGTAGCTGAGTAATAGATGACATGCCATCTCTATTAAATTGCCTGATGGCTTCTGCTTTAATGCACTTCCAGCTCGACTTTTGTGGGAAACGTATTCCATCATATAAACGCACTTCAATGTGAAACAGAAATTCTTCTGGATCCTCCCTCCCTTTTGTACTGTGCGTCTCAGTGAGGTTGGGTAGCAGCCAATCTAATTGAAAGGCAGATCAATAAACAGCTAGATTGTCATCTCATCGCGCCATTCAATTAATCCATAATAGGGGGCCTAGACACCAGTTGTGGCTCTGTATGAATAATATGTGTTTTGATGGTGGAAATAAAATATCAAATAAAATGTTGTGAAATATTAAACATGTTTCCATAACAAATGGAAGTAGGTATGAGTGAACGCACCCAGTCAGTATCAGACTATCTGGATTCCCATCACTGTTGTACAAGCAATCATTATAGCTGGTTTCGAAACAGGAAGGAAATGAGTCTGGAGATAAGAAGCTGGACATTTTTCTCGTCAACACCATAGTATGGACAAATGACATCTCCAAATACGTCCTACTATTTATTTATATTTACACATGAAAGCATTTCCATTCCGTCATTCCACACATTGTTCACGCGTGTATTCTGGCAAAGGAATCTTCTGTAAAATAGCCATCCACTCTGGCTGAGTCAGAACAGCACAACGGGTCAGCAAAGACATGTGCTTTGGGACCTGCTCTGTAATTTAGCTGGCGAGCCGCTCTGTGGAGCTCCCATCCTTGGTGATGAAATGACTCTTGCAATTTTCCAAGTGTGCACTGAGGCTCTGGGGAGGAGGAGGAGGAGGAGGAGGAGGAGGAGGGTTAGCGAGCGGCTGCAATTACCGCCTTCCCTCCAAGCTCCAACACACGAGCAATGACAAAGCTGCCGGAAAATGCTCTCCTCTGCACTGCATTCAACAGACTTCATTCAGGCCGCCGCCGCCACTCACCTGGCGTTCACATGAAGCCCTCGCCTTCCTTTTCAACTATGCTACGTGACAGCAAGCATTCCAGCGTGCCATGTCTGAAAATGCGTTACTGTCAGGAATGACATTAGCGACAAGTAAACAAACAGGCAGAGTCTCTAGGGGGTGCATATGTATATATATTCACGCTATTTTTTTCCTCTTGATCTGTATATGATGCATCTTTATGATTATATGTTGTTATTGTGAAATTCATTTGTTAGAATGTTTTCTGAATATTGATGGCCAGACATATTGAAATAAAACAACCATTCCAAACTTTACACACAAGCACTTACACCCACCACATACTATTTGACATTTTTGTATGCATGGTTCAAATATCAAGGCAATCTTATGATTCATGCTCTATTTGGAGCAAAAAAATGATGTTTTCCAGGGCAGAGCTGTTGTCTCTGGTGAACTGAAAACGGAAACATAATCCTTCTTTCAATATAGGTAGTCAGCTGATTTATTTTGGAAAAAACATCTAATAAAGATATGTTCTCCTTTGCCTGACACAGCACGATACTGATCTGGTCGAGTAGACATTTTCTAACAATAGCTGTTGTATCTCCCACCGACCGGCAAAGCAAAAAAAGAAATGGCCTTTCTACCCAGAAATAAGTATTGGAAAAGCAACTGCATTTTGTTCCAATTTTTTAACAGTGCTGCTTGAAAGTTGTGCAGCTGGAAAAGTAGCAAGTAGGGCATATCTTTCCTGGTCCTATAGAATCTCGTACGCTGCTCAACTATGAACACTCCCTGAAGGTCCCTCAAGGATATTTCTGTTTTTAAACTCGGTTTGATTCCAGACCTTGAGGCAGTCTCCTTCATGACTCTTCTCCCTCCCTGTCTGTCTGTCTGGTGTGAAGAGCGAGCCTGGTGAAAAGTGGCACCATCTCAAGCCTCTTTGCTAGCTGTCAGGGTTAAGCTTCACTACCCTGAGGGCAAAATGTGAGATGATTGGCGAGAGCCTCCATCCATACTCTTGTGAGAGGTCAGGGAGAGAAAAGGTCTGAACATTCCAAAAGGCTTTGGAACCTCATAGGGCCCGCAGGGACACTCATTCATGTCACTGATACTGAGGCTCCTTTCTTTTCTCTTTTTTTTAATTATATTGTATCCTGTGAATATAATAAATAAATAAATAAATAAATAAATAAATAAATAAATAAATAAATAAATAAATAAATAAATAAATAAATAAATAAATAAATAAATAAATAAATAAATAAATAAATAAATAAATAAATAAATAAATAAATAAATAAATAAATAAATAGTAGAGGAGGTTGAGACCTGCTTTTTGGTGCCCAAATCACAAGCTGAGTGACAGTGGGAATCCATGTCCCCAAAACAAGATGAATACCAAAACACACTAAGCCATGCACACACACACACACACACTTGTGCACACCTTTCATCAGAGCTGCATGACCCCTTGCTTCTTTTTCTCCCCTTCTTGTAAAAGATGGCTTTATCCCCATGAGAGCAAGGCCAGTTCTTGTCAGTAGGCAACTCCAGCTGATGATTTCAGCATCCTGTAGTGCAAGGCATTTGAATCCCTTATTCCGAGAAAAAGGATTGCTGGATGATTTGGTTTCAGCTCTGCAGCTGCAACAAAGCCACCTTACCTGAATTTATGACAACACTGGGACCACATAGTCATTGTTGACACCCATCCATCCTCCTGTTTTATCAATCATCCTCTCTTCCTGCCTTTGTCTCCCTTACCCAGAGATGGGCAGGTTCATAGCGTACACACAGGTTCCCACTTTAATGTCTGCTCCCCTTACTGCCCCCCCGCGCTCTTATTTACAACGTCCCCAGCGGCTGATGTTGTGAAGGGACAGCGCTCGGAGGGAGGCATTGTGTATCTTTATTTATGACGTCTACGGCATGAGCTGTGGCGTGGCGTGACCTGGGGGAATGTACGGTCCTTAGCACATTGTTGATAGCGACTCCCCATGTGTGTTGTGGCTTCTTGGCCGATCAGATGACAATAGGCATCCATTTGCAAGCAGTCACTTTGGTGGCTGTTCCGATTGCATACTGTTGGATTTAACGGTCACCCAAAAAAAAAAAAAAAAATCTTCCATCCAACACAGATGTAAACAAAATCATTATGTGCGTGCGCCCCCCTGTTAACCCCCATTGACACACACACACACACACGGTCATCCTCCCACACAAATATCACCTCCCCCACCCAAAACAAAAAAGAGTTCCATTAGAGTAATTGACCAATTTAGGTGCTGCTGCTGCAGTTCTATCCAACTGACTTTTTGTGTTAGACAAATGATCTGCTCCCTGCATACCTAACGAGTCGCTCTCAGGAGAAAAGCTACAGCAATAATTGACTCTTTTTACAACACGATCACATTCTATTTTTCTTTCATTCTTTTCATTATTATCGTGTAGTTTTGACTTATTTAGTCGCATCAACTTTTGTCACCCTCGTTTGTTTTCATCTGTATTTGTTCCTCACATTAACATACATGCTAAGTTCAATCAAAGTTCGGATTCCACATTTTGCAGCCGTCACAAATATGGATTTCTGTCACATTCACTTCCTCCCTCCCTCCCTCCCTCCCTCCCTCCCTCCCTTTTCAGTTCCTGTCTATTCTTATCCAGTTGTGTTCCTAACCTGCGCGGCAACACATGCAGTGGCAACAAATAGAAATGACCTGTTTGCACCTCGATCGGCTCTGGTTATTGGTTGAGAAACGCCTGAGGCCTTCAGGCTCCAGCAGCTCCAATCAAAGGGTATTTTAGGCTCCAGCACTGTGCTTGCTTGATTTCAATCCAATGCTCTTTCTGATAAGCAGTGTGATAGTCAGACAATGCCTCGCTCACATTTCGCTCGGAACAACACGATCAGGCTGTAAAACGTCTGATAAGATTCTATTCGACCTTACGAAAAGCACCATACAGGTCATAGTCATTTCCCCACTTGTTGTTGGGATATGTCTCCTGAATGCAAATGAGATCATTTGTTCTGGAGCCTTTTCTGCTATTCAAATGACAAATGCATGTTCCTCATATCTGACCTCCGGGGCAGAAAGGGACAAGTTAGTTGCAAAAACCAACATGGTTTCACGCATCCAATGGACTGAATTATTTTGCTCCCCCCCCAACTGACTGAGTATTGGTGTCAGCTTGTTATTTCCAGCAACCTCTTTGGTGTTATTTCAGAACACAGCGCAAGTTGTTTTATTAATAGGATGATAGAGACACAACGGAGCAGAAGACAAGTAAGCATCATTCCCAGCCAGTGTGCTGTGTCTTTTCCACACTGCAATCATTTATCCTTTGCACTTTGTTGCTTTGTCTAAAAGTAGGATTCTTTCTTCTTTTTGTTCCATATTGTATTGCAGTAACTTCCGCAATACATGAAATAGTACTATAAATAAAAAGCTGGGACTTCCTGCTTGGTCTTGATATGTAAACCTATGCTGAGTGAAGCCAGGACGCACTTCCTGTATCCTGCATCCTTTGTCAACACCTGGCAAAATGGCCTTTACACTACAAAAAGGCTGACTTATATGAATAATGGAAGGGACGATTTGTCATCATTATTGCACAATTGAATTGGGAAGAAAATGGGCCAGCAACACCACCCCCATGATAAATAGATTTCAATTAACATCATTCTGTTGTAGAATGAAAGCGTCAAGCTCGGCATAATGGCTGACCAAGGTTGTATTTTTCTATAATTGCATTCTGCAATTTCAAGTGAAATGACTTTTCAACAAACGTGTCCATTCACAATTAGCAAATGCGACTTCTTACAAGTTAGAAATACAGACGAATACAAAGATCAACTTTTACGCCGCGCTTCACTTTCGACTGAGTAACATCATTCGGGAATCAAATCAAGTAGCATTTCATTTAGCTGCCTGAGATCATTCATTCTACAGAGACACACTTTACGATGTGCAGCTATTTTCTCTTTATCAATTGAAGGGATTGAATGACACACACACACACCACTTCTTAAAATGGCCCTTTGTTTTTTTACAATTTCAGCATGTTTGGATTGTGCAAAAGTTGTCACCCTCATTCTTTCATTTCAACGTTGACCTCTCGTAGTTGTCCCTTGGAAACAAACACATTTTCAACAGTGAAGCCCATGCAGCACAGGACACACCGGGAAAGACAAACAAGCCATTGAAGGTCGCATTGCCTTGCCTTGCCTTGCCTTGCCTCTGGCTGTGATGGGGATTGCGCCCGCTTTTCCCTGCTGAAAAGAACATTCAGCCAGCCAAGGAGGGAAAATTCCATCATGTCTTTTGTAAGTCATCAATGCTTGACTGCCTACTACAAATATAGAAAGGCAGAAGCCAAGTCCAGCCTTCATTCCAACTGGCTGCTAAAACCGCCCAAAAGTGATTTTTGGCTGCATAATAATGGGAGCGCTACAGCCACACATGAGACAAATGACTGACTGACTAACTGACTGACTGGCCCAAAGCAAACTATTCCAATGGAAATGGAAGGCATGATCATGATTGATGATGCGCTTGCTTCACTCTTGCCTCTTGCATGAAATCTCTCCATTCAGATGACATTTCGCATTTTGCTACGCCAAAACACTCATCTATTTGAAATTCAGGGGGGCGTTTCCAAATGCCAGGATAGACTGATGGATGGATGGATGGATGAAAGCTGGGTGAGGTTGGGATGGGCCAGGAGAGTCTGCAATGGGTCTCACCTGCTCTCACACCACTGAAGAGAAATAAAGCCAAAAAGCTAAGCAAATGTGTCAAAACATCATATAGTTTTTACCACGATGAGCTATTTATGAATGAACATAAAGCACCAGCCCATTGCTTCAAGTTCTCAACTGCAGATTCATCTGCCCATGCTCTTTGTGTGCTGCATCAATAGCAAAACCTCTGTCTCCCTCTAGTGGCCAAAAGCTAAAACAACAAAACGAGTTTGAAGCCAGACTTTTCATTTAGCATTGAGAAGGTACTGACATCTTCCGTTCAAACTAGGTATTACAAGATCTGTACATGCTTTTCAAAGACGCCACTGATGTACTACTACGCTCCACCAGAGGTCGCACTTGTTCTTCTATCCAAGTAGAACTGATATGGTTGAAGTTCTTTGCCTCTTGAGTGATACATATTCACTTACTCTTAACTAGGTAGCATTTAGTTGTTGTTTTTTTTGCCTCTGTTCTTTCTTCGATTGATTTATCCTTGCACTGCAGATGGATTGAGTCACACAAAGCGACTAGGCCTTAGATGACGTGATGCTGCACTGACTCATCACTTAGTCCATAGCTTCATTGTTGCTGCTGCTCCCTTTGTGTCCAGGTGAGCACAGCTGTGCTCCAAGGTCAGGTGACGTGACGTGATGCTGTGCTATGACCTCATCACCTGGGATCCACTTCATGCAAGGATGAAGTCATTGAAAGAGGGAGGGCCTGCTGCTAAGCTGCTGGTCTCAACATCGAGAGATACCTGTTGACTTGAAATAAGAAAATCCATATTGTATGATTCAGACAATTGAAATCAAGCAAATTAGCCTTGGGGGTCTTTGCCACTCACCCATCCACCAAACTCTTTGTAAGAAGCAATCCTCATATTTATGGTAAGAGTGAGCGGAAGCGTTATTGACCTCTGACCACTAAGCTCTTTCCCGTGTATCCAGCGGTAATTGGCTGCCCGCTATTCCGAATCACTCCCGCAAGCCTCGCAGTCCAGTTTCCATAGCGACTTTGCCTTAACCTTCTGCCATCCATCCATCCATCCATCCATCCATCCATCCATCCATCCATCCATCCATCCATCCATCCATCCATCCATCCATCCATCCATCCATCCATCCATCCATCCATCCATCCATCCATCCATCCATCCATCCATCCATCCATCCATCCATCTGTTGAGTATTTTTTTGGAATAGCAAATGTTCCCATCTGTGCACGCTAAGCCAAACGTGAATTAAAATGCTGCAAGGATTGAGTGGGATCAGAACGCATACATCATCGTCACCATCTTCGGTATACGTGACCAATTGTGCTGATCCTCCAGGGTTATCATGAACATGATTCTTCGGCAGCAAAGAGATTCAAAGGATTACTGACGTTACGATTTGGATGATGTGAAAGGGATTTGGACTGGCGCGGCCATACAATTTTGCTGCAAGAGTCCTCAAATGATGAGTAGATAGATAGCTATTCTGTTCAAAAGCATGATCATAATATAGTCATTCATTTCATCCTATTCAGGTCCTCGTTTATGTTTCGTCACAGAATCTAAGTTGATGAGCAGAATCTATGCACCAGGCAGATGTGAGTGGCAGGAAGCCAGCCAGCCACCTGAGTAATGATGTCAAGAGGGGATTTGAAGATGGGTTAAGGGTTGTGACCTCTCTTGCGACCCCAGAGTCATCAGCGCACTTAACCCCACGTTTTGATTGACCTCGCTGCCCCACCACACACTTTTGCATGAACTCCTCCTCTCACAATGACTAGCTTTGTGTTTTTTAATAAAGAAGGAACGCTGATGGATGGGGATTTTAATGACTGTTGAATGAACGCTTATTCCGATGATACATTTAACAGCCACCATATTTCATCATATTTTATCATATTATTAAGACTCTTATAGAAATGGTGCAGTTTTTAGTCAAACACATTAATATTGATAATTAATCCTATTTATATATTGTATAATTATCATATATGATATCATTAATAACATTTATATATTATATCATTAATAATATTTATGTATTATATCATTAATAATTATATGAATATACATATATAGTTAAAGAATGGCTAGGGATAAAAACGGTGGCTTTCGGTGAGCCTTATTCTTATTCCTCAGCTGTGAAAAGTGCAACATGCATTCTGGAGAAGACAAAACCAGAGTTCAAACCTGAGACGGATGGATCAGTTTGCTCACGAGGAGTGATAATCCAGTGGGCCAAAATACCTGTTGACAGTTGCACAATTTTTATTAAGAATTGGTTGATTTTAGGGTTTGACACCATTTTAAGTGGAACATCAAGTAACATCATTCTATCGTTAATCAATGACTTCTTTCTTTCTTTCAAGTTTGCAAACAATTCTGCTTTTGCCCATATGGCATCATATGTATGCATGTAAGCACTGTCTTATGTCTATCCTAATCCCCGTCCGATCTGCCTGCATGTGCTTAAATCCTCGCCATGATGGAAAAAGTCATCCTTGCTTCTATTTGCATATGCAGAGTGGCGCGCTCCTGCTTACAAAGTAGAAAACCGTGCCCTTCCTCATCTTCTTCCCTGCATGCTCTTCACATCCTCCTCCTCCTCCTCCTCCTCCTCCTCCTCCTCCTCAGCACAAAAGCTACCTCATGTCCATTCCTGCCCGCTGATGTACATAAAATAAAAATACATTTCTGAGCTAAACTATCTTTTTTGTTGTTGTTTCAAGCGCGTGTCACCATTAGGATATTAATAATGGACAGAATAGGGCTACAATACACAAAATACAATGATCCCCCCCAGTTGATAGATTATAAAACAAAAATTGTATTGACATGTGAACAATATTGATCTTAATATTAAAAAAAAAAAAAGTACCATCAAGACAAAGCCATACTATTTCAAGACAAAAAATGGTGCTGTTTATGAACTTTTCACAATTCTATTTTTGAAATGAATAAATTGTTCAAATGAGCAATAGTCAATTAGCATATGTAGCGCAGCTGTGGCCTGATATCATCCAAATGAAGTCATACTGTGACCAGAATCCAGTCAACACCACTTAGCAGCATCCAAGCAGGAAGACGGCGGGCCGGGCCAGGCCCTCTCCAGAAAGCTCCTTTTTTAAAATGAGGTGATTAGCTTTCCCTCATCGTGCATAATTGAGTCCAAAGCAGCTTTGGAACCGAAAATGACATTTGAGGATCAATTCAGGATGGGCATCAGTGTTGTCCCAATAGATTGAGGCTTGAAATAAAAAAGGCTCATTGATAAGCCTTTGGAGGATCCAGCGGCCTAGGCAAGGCAAGGCCTTGCTTGATGAGTAGGCTCAAGCTTAGAGCTGTTGAAAATACATCAAGATCTTCCTTTGATGGTAATTGGGAGCCTTGCTCCACTGCTGCTGAGCACCTACCTCCTGATGCTCTTTTGCTACTGTATAAAGCCCACAAGCCTCCTTAATGAGAAACACGGGAGGGGCAGATGGACAGATAAGGTGGAGGAGAAAACGGCAAATGAAATTCAAATGGACTCAAACAGTCTTTTTCTATTTGACATGAAATGAGTCACATTGTTGCCAAATGAAAAAGTCAAGGTGAATTGGAAACGAGGTGAAGCAGATAACAGGAATGTGCAAAATAAAGACGGGAAAAAGCAGAGAAGGTGGCAACAGAGTGACACGACGACTCCCTTTGACATGATCGTTTGCAAAACCTCTAGAGCAGCCGAGATGTCCTTTAGTGAGGCAGAGTCAAGTCTGCCTCACTTTTTACCAATGGGAAAACCAAATAGGAACTACGTACATGATACTAAAAATGGAAAATTAGAAAACATTCAATTGGAGGCTTGAAAAGGTGCATCATGCATCATTACAGGGCCACAATAGGGGTTTGTTTTGGCCAAGTGCCATCAATATGGGTCATCAAGCCCCCTCCCCTTCTGTTCTCCCCACTCATCAGACATTCCCTTTTTATGCCACTACAAAGAGGCAGTCACAGTCGCATTGGCAACATCAACCACGGTGCGTGTGCTGCTAAAACAAAACAAAAAAGGTCATTTTTTAATGATCCAAAAAGGCTCCATAGGAGTCTTGCTGTGACAGCGAATGTGGCACGCTCATTATCATTTGAATTTCACCTGTCATGGGACTTAGTCCCAAAACTTACTCTTGTGGAGTTCAAGTGCGGTGAGAAACAGAAGTGCACGCTCCATAGGAATAAACAAACCTATCTGGCCGGCCGCCTAAATAGTCCCTAGAAATCCATTATTAATGCATATAGTCAACAAATGAGGATGAAAAGAGCCAGGTTGAAAGCAGCACAATGACACACATTTCAATGCTGTTGTCGTTTGGTGCAACAGGTACAGCATGGAGTGGAACGAGCAACGCCTGGGAAAGAAAGAATGAAAGCAAGCTAACCCTCCCTTCTTTCACCTGCCTGGCTGCCTGATGGGCACCATACTGCGAGTGTTTCCTCTGTAAATCCACTATTGATTTTTTTATTCCACTGTCAGCTTTGCAGAGATAAAACATGACAGAGCGTGTTGAATGCAAAAAGATTTTCAAGAAAAAAAAAAGTCATGTGGTTGGAGGGGGGGTGGACATATTGGAATAATGAAATATGAAAGGATAATTAGTGGCTAAATATGCACACGCACACACAGACAGACACGCACTAGGAAGCTTTAACCAGTGGGAATATTATTTCAAGATAATAGTTCAAGGCGCAAGACGTGGCTTTAAATCAATAGGTACTTTTAGAAAAAGTCATAAATGTTCAAAATGAGGTGTATTATTCCAGTTAGTGTAGGGTTGTGATTTCAACTCTAATGAGTTATATATGTTATGCTTTTATATGAGTTTTCCAATCATTCAAATGCACCTCTATTACTTAGCGTTAATTGCGTGACTATATTGATTGTCACGCACATAATTAGTTAACAAGCAGTCCCCATGCGTCATTTGAGGTTGGGGGGAGAAAAAAAAAAATGATGGCGCGTGAACAACCACCAAATGGATCAACTTGCCAACAGTCTACTTTTGTGCTATGTGTAAGTAAATTGTCCATCCTAAATTGGTTATTGGGCCTCACTGATTTTCATTTGGACATCCAGGATGAGCCAAGCTGTCCTCCCACAGCCTTCTATTTTTTTTTTCATTCATTATTTTTGCAAGCTCAATACCGTACGTTGTTTTTTTTTACACGGTTTTATATGAAGTCCGCTTTTGCAGACTATTCTTGATGGTTTGGGAAGGACATCAAGAAAGAGAATATGAAGCCTGACTCGGACGAGGCACGTTTGTCTTCTCTCTTAATAGATTCATTGTGACTCCGTGTTTGAGCTCACGTTGGACACCGCATTCAATCTACACTCCATTAATCATTGTGCTGGTTTTGCCATTCAATATCTATTGCTTCCTGTCCTCTGTGACACAATGCACACAACCAAACTGCAGGGACACACAAATGCTCAGAAACGACCAAAACAGAATTCTTTCCAGCACCGTAAAAAAAACAAATAAACAGCAGCTTACGTAAACCACTTTGAGTCATATTATGTAGTTTCATTCAGCTCGTAACTTTTAGAAACTCGTTTAAAATGTAAAAAAAAGAAGAATACTTTGGAATGGTGTTTGAATTGAATGTCAAGCTCACACGACTTGGATTTCCTCTCCTGGCATTTCCTTCCACTTGCCTCCACTGCATTAGCATGACAAAAGACACAAGCTGTCCGTTTTGCATTGCTCTGCCCCGAGAAAAGGTGAAGGAAGCAAAGAGGAGGTTCCAATTTGACTCTTACCGTTGAAGCCGCTGAAGTTGCCCCAATCCAGCAGAGAGCTGTTGAAGGATGGCAGCGAGGTGTTGAAGAAGAAATCGGTGGCGTTGTTGGGGTTTCGGATGGTGTCGGAGAACAAGTTCATCTGGAGCAGGGTCTTCAGCAGATAGCGCAGCATCTTGATAGACACTCACTCCAAAAAAAGGCTGCTGCTGCTGCTGCTGCACAACTTTGCTGCCTCTTTTTTTGCTCTTCAAAAAGTGCCCTTTTGGTCTAAGATCAAATCAAGAAAGGGGAAAAAACAGATTGAATAGTGAGGAAAAATTGAGTTGATCAATTGATTACAGATGGGGGGGGGGGAGCAATTGAGTCCAGCGCTTTCCTTCCTTCCTTCCTTCCCGGGATTGCTCCTTCCTCCTTTCTTCTTTTGTTCTGCAATCACATAACTTCACATGCTGTCTCCTTTCACACAAACCCCCCCAAAAAAAGCCTCTGACTGGTGTAAAAGAATCCACCAATGTGATGATGACCCCTTTGGATTTGCTGCTCTCCTCTCAGCAACCCCTCCCCTCTGGCTCCTCCTGCGCACCTCCCTCCATCCCTCCCTCCATCCCATCTCTTCTTCTCTCTCGGGGGTCCGGAGGAGAGCAGGTGCTGTGGGCAATGAATGTTTAATTATTATATTAATAATCATCCCAGGAGGCTTTGAATAAGGGTGGCAGCGGACACTTGACTTATTGTCACTGTCACTACTGTAAATCACACAAGCAAACAAATGCATACGAGTTGTGAAGACGGACGGGAAAAGCCCAGCCACTTCCTGCTGTGTTTGTTTTTGCTTCATAATACCAAAAAAATCATTTCATCCTAGATACGTGCGCTAAGAAATATTTGGATGAATACATCCTGATCGAATAAATCAATAAAAAGCTGCAACATATTGAGAAGCACATTTGTCAACAATTTGCATAAACCGTATTATGAGTGCAGATTTCTGTTTTCCACTTTTGAGTGGGCTCTTCTATTTCAATTCATTCCAAGTGAAATGAATGGGATTTTTTGATACTTTAAGTGTCAGTCTCCAATGGAAATGGCTCTAATTGTAGTTGCCACTTTTATGCTTGATGTGTGCAGATGCATATTGATGAATGTGCCCTCTGTAACAATAACGGGCAGTCGGTCTACAAATCCTCATTGACACATATATGCCATGGAAGCAGGATGGTCGGGCGCATGTGGCCACTGGACTCCCCCGCTGACAGCCTCAGTGTGACTCCTAATAATCCTGCTTGCCCCCCCTCGCCCTCCATCGGGGTTCCTCCACACTCAAAGTTGCTGTGACGACCCCCATCGCTCACCCTCTTCTTCAATTCATGAGACCTCTCCGCCAACTTCCTCCGCACTGGTTTTGTCCAAGCATGCCGTCCGTATCAGCAACTCTGGGACTTTGTCGGAATATTCGTTTGTTTTGCACCTGCAGTCAGCCTGGCATCATACAGTCGCTATGCCACGGGACACCGCAAGGTAGCACATCTGCGGCCACGTCTGGCTTTTGCTGCTGCAGTTTGCCCTTTGGGATTAAGCATGGAGAGGCAAAGACAAGCGACTCCACT
Organism: Syngnathus typhle; assembly: GCF_033458585.1. NCBI lineage: Eukaryota > Metazoa > Chordata > Actinopteri > Syngnathiformes > Syngnathidae > Syngnathus > Syngnathus typhle. The sequence goes on along the minus strand of NC_083752.1, from coordinate 674,485 downwards.
CTCCCAGCTGGACGTTTGACGGCAAGCTGCCAGACTCAGCGACCCAACTGGGCAGTTAGTGAAGACTAACTTTGGGAGGGAGGGAGGGGGCAACGCGTATGTGCAAGTGACCTGTACTGCAAAAGAGTTGGCAAGCATGATGATTAGAGCTGGGCGTCTGCCACTGCCCATATGCCAAAGAGGTGTAATTGCCACCTCCATCATATACATTGAGTGTGGCGGCCAGATGGAACCATCCCTGAGCAAAATGGCCAACGTCTCCCTCTGGGACTCTGTGTCAACTAACCCCCCCCAATGAACACTAGAGCTATCCCAATAACTTCAGCCTCTCATTCTCAGCTGTAATTTTGATATTGGGTTACTATTATTTACAGCATGTTGCATGGATTGACGTAGGGAGCAGGGTTGTGGATTGCTCGAGAACGAAGCTTTCCTTTCTAGTAAAAACTAGTTCTGCTCAGTTGTGTGAGTTACTTCAAGACTTGAGCTCCATTGCACTGATTCAGAAATAGGGAAATATGTTCTCTTTAAAGGGAAGGGAGGGAGGGAGGAGCTTGAACAAAGCCGCAGCCCACCAGCAGACTGTGTAAAGCCTGAACAAACGCTGGGTAATTGCACTACAATACAACAATTAGCCGTAACCGGAAGGAGATTTAGTGGGAAAAGATGGATCTGTCACAGATTTGCATCTCATGAATTCAATTCATTTTTTTCTCTTATTGTCATACCATTAAGATTCCAAATGAATGCAGATAAATGCAAAAGATTCATTTCAATATGCAATGGTATTCTAATGTAAGGTGGCAATTTAGGCAAGTCTGGGACCTTGTCTGCCTTGAGCAAATTTAAAAGCTGATATCTCCAAGTGACTTTTGATGAGTTGCCCTCTTCACATGGAAGAAAAAAAAAACAGGCAATACGTCTGCTGCTTTGCGTTCTCACAATCATTCCTAGTGGCCCTCCGCCAAATGGAGTTCATTCCAATCAGCGATAGAGCGGGCAAATATCGCTGTGTAACAGTCAAGAGGCCTGCAAGCTATTGATTGGTGCGGAAAAAGATGACTTATTTGTCAACCCCCCTGAATTTGAAGAAAACTTTTCAGCTTGATTGCTTTCCCCAGGCAGGCAGGCGCACTTCAACACACTCCAGGGAAAAATCAATTGCAAACGGTCGTCAAAATTTCATGAATGCTCTTACACACACAAACACACATTTGGCCATCACTCAGGTTGTTTGTTGAGTTATCTGATCAATCTAAATTCTCCCCAAATGTATTCCCATGACCAGCAAAAACTGTGTGAGGACACCAAGTTGGACACAATTTGTCCCATTTTCTTTTTCTGTGTTTTCCACAAATGACATGCAAGAAGAAAAAGAAAAAAAACACTGACTGATACTGAATAGTGACCATTACCTGGGCTTATTATAAATTGGTCATATTTTTAGAATGGCGCTGGATATTTAACATGATGTTCTGTGCAGCTACAGACACATCCTACTGTACATATGGGGCTCTCTCTTCATGACCCATGTCAATGAGATGGATGGACAAAGCACAGTAGATAGAGCACAGGTAGACTGGCCCAGCCAGGTGCATGCATGGCCCCCCTAGCAACTAATTAAGCAAAGAGGTGGGCCGTCGTGCCAAAAATGTCATTTTTGGATGTTGTTGGTGGTGGGCTGTTGTGAATTATGGATTTGAACCATCTGGCCTTGAAGGCAAATGATATGCTTGACGGACAACATTAACAAAGACGGCGGTGGTGAAGAGCGGGGCGTGTCGGAGAGCGCAACGGCGGGACTGCGCTATTGTGTTGCGTGATAGCTTGCTTATTCACAGCTGAGGCTGGCCAAATTGTTCTTTTATTCTTTTTTATTGAAGCCAGAGGCGTTTGGGGAATGATTAACAGACAACACAACAATATGGAGCTATTGTCGTCCTGTCCGTCTTTATTTAGTCGAGTCCCCACCCATCCATTTATGATCAGGCTTTGCTCGCTTGGTTAACTTTGCCTCCACTGGACAGGTCCCAGCAAATGACTTGGAATAACAGCATCCATCCATGTTTGTTTGGATTTGCTAGACATGGCAACTACGGTCACATTTGACTACTTCCCTTTTCTGCTGCTGCAATGTTTTTGTCTTCCTCCATATGGTGTGCTTTTAGTAGGCAGCCAACCTCCTCTGGCCTCCTCTGAAGAAAATCCCTCAAAGGGCACCAGGCCTCTCCATAAAAAGGAGCTTTTCATAGCAATTAGGGCAGAGACCCGAGCATCTCTACCGGACGCTATTCCGCCACCGCTGGTAGCGCTGGCGCCGACCGATACTGTTACAAGTCACTGAAACTATTAGCGCAGCCAAGCCGCTGGCACAAAAGTTCATTGTCGGTCTGTCAGGAAACGACGTCATTAAAAACCTTCTGATCAGAGACAGACTTTTTACGACCACATGTCCAAAGGAAACGGACAAGCACCTTCTTGATGAGCGCTTTCGGATCTTTGTGCCTTTGCCTACTAAACACTTGTCTCTAATGACATACTTGAAATTGAATTGGTTGATCTGAAGAGAAAAAGCTCAAGCTGAGTCACTAAAGAAAAGGACAATTCAGATCAATATTTGGAGTGAGTGTCCATGAAAACAGTGCATCTGCTCATCAATCAAATCCAAATTCCGAAATGTGGTTTCTCACACGTGAGATTAATAAAGTTCCTCTTATCTTATCTTATATAAACGATTGATTTATCTCGGTACGTACATAGTCACACTTCAGATCTCACCTCCAAAAGTATTATACTCTTTATCTCAGGTTTGTATATTTATGAATCCATACATAAGTTATGTATTTGATCAGGCCAATTCGGGACTGCTAACACTTCATTGGTATGGGTAGGCCTTTAATTAGCTGTGTGTCTCTGGGGAACCGTCACTAAAGGGGGATCTTGCCCTTCTAGATTACAATCTTTTAATATTAATTAAGGTCCAGCGCACACCCGGCCGGCCGTAGAGGAGTGCATTTTACCAGCGCAAAAAAAATAAATAAAACGGACTGTGCTAGAGAACTAGGCAAAGTCATTCTTGTCAAAGTCACCAAATTGTACTCACAAATTCTTTTCTAATTTCATTCTGAAAGCAATTCTCTTTGTTTTGCACTTTCACCGAATACTTTTCTTGTTTTGTTTCCACTTCTTCACATTTTTGCACGTTTGTGTGTGTGTGTGTGTGTCACAAAAACAGTGTATCCCATTAGAATTACAATCCGGACACTGATTGGATAAAAAAAAAAAAAAAAGGCCAGTGTCACGTCTTTTGTCCTTTATGTAGTATATGATATGATGGAAATTCTCTCCAAAGAGGCTAATGGTGTATTGAGTTGTCGACAGGCCTAGGTTGTTCAGCTGCTCCACACCTGAGCTTCGGAGGGGGGGGGGCGGGGGGTCTGCACGGACGGGCAAACCTTTGTAATCATTCACCATGGTGAGATAGAGCCATCATCCCCCAACTTCAACCATGTTCCCTTCATGAACAATGACACTTGAGGTCAAGATTTTGTCCGATATTTCACTCAATTCTGCATCAGCCAAAACTAAAAAAAATCAATTCATTGCAAATATTTAATGGATTTATTTTGGTCAGACTTAGCGTAACTTTAAGAAGAATGGGAATCATGTTGCCGTGACAACCCAAAGACAGCTTCTGCACCGGCATCGATTAAACCGCTAAAACAAAAGCAAGACATTTCTATTCCGATTTAGCATTTTAGTTGCATCATAAGTTATGTAATCACCAGCTAACGAGGTGTTTCTTAATTGTATATGCATGAGATGTTGAGAAATGTCCCTCATTTAAAAAGCTGTCTGTGATATTTAAATAGAATTGATTTATGGCACCCAGCTGCTGCCCTTTTGGAAAAAAAACATCACTGCATGTACCTTTGACTTATTTGGAATTTTGGTTTATTATTATTGATTTCTTTTTATTCGGAAAATATTGAACAAATTGGGTTACATTAATATAATTTCAAAGCCAATGAAGAAATTGTGCAGTAGCTTATAAACATGACACAATCATTGAAATCAAATTCAAAACAGTGTGGAGATGTGGAAGTAAAACTCTCTCTCTATTTGTCTTTGGAAGCGCACCAACTTGGAGCCGACCCGTTGATATTCCCATCCGTTTACTGAGGCGTGACATGACTTTGGCCCTGACCCGGCGAGCCTACCTGGATGGTTTGTTTTTGAGCTGGTGGAGATCAGATGTTGTTGCTCATGACATGGCCTCTCATTAGGTTGCCCGTCTTGTCGAAAGAAACTTAACGAGACAGTGTTTAATGTCCATAGTCCCTCTCTGCCCTTGATATAAGGAGGGCGTGCGTGTGTTAGGGTGCGTCAAGGCAAATTACCAGGACATCTCGCTCAGCCGTGGCACCTGGTACCCCCTTGTCGCTCGGGGGAGCTTAGCTCAGGGTAGTGGAATCCGCTGGGACGGAGGCACGGCAGGGCCCAGCTGGAGGAACTTAAAGAGCTAAATGCTGATTGGGATGCTTCTGATGAGAGCGCCAGAGAGGGAGTCTGCAGAGAACTTGGCGGGAGGCAGGGAGGGGCTTCTTTTGTTTCACAATGTGTGGGAGAATTTGACATCAGTGGACTGAATGCCAGAATAAGAGCATTCATTTAGATCAGTGCTTCTCAATTATTTTCTGTTACGCCCCCCCCTAGCAAGAAGAAATCTATTCGCGCCCCCCCTCCCCACCGTGACTATCCTAACTTGTCTTGTAAGTCGTAAAATGTTGCACTGTCGCAAACGTGACAGAAGTAACAATGAGAGCGCCACTGCCCCCTGCTGTAGTAAACCCGCAATTACACTTTATTCTAGTACTGCCCAAAAAAAAGCCTGTTCCCCAGGGTCACACGCGCCCCCCCAGGAATAGCACCGCGCCCCCCAAGGGGGGCGCGCCCCACTATTTGAGAAGCACTGATTTAGATAGAAGACATATGATATATATATATATATATATATATTTATTTTTTTATGTCTACTGTGACTGGGTTGTGATAAAGAACTAATATTGAAACAGCTTTTTTAACGTTCACCTGAAAAGAATGTTAGTGTCTCTTTGGCCAGGTCAGGACCCCACAGGCCACATAAAGCCTAAAGGTGGACAGATGGCAGAGCAAGCAGAAGTGGGCAGCGGTCCCTAAAGGAAGCCAGTCACAGCAATGATCAAGGAAACAATGACATGATCCATCAACTGCGCCGTCAAATGACCAATTATTGCCTCCAAATCCAATACAGGGTCTGGTTCAGTGCCCGAAGATGACACGACTGCCTTGTTCCTTGGGACACTTTCTGATGGTAGAAATGGAAACATTTTGTGAGCTGAGCATGTTGTGTTCACTTTTTAAACTGCCAATAGTCCATTTGATGTCACATCCGTCAATGATATACATAGGATTATTATTACCACTTTTTTCCATGTATAATGCGCAAAATTTAGCTTATTTATTGTCCTAAAATCTGGGGTGCGCATTATACATGGGTACAAAATTTTTTTTTTTTTAAATCTGGATATCATACGGAAGCCGCCATTATAGATGCGCTTTCTTCTCTGCTGTTCACTTCAAACACACTCCATACGAACACAATGCTCTCGTATCAGACGCTCGCTCGATCACCTGCTCGTTTGCTGTCACAATGTACCCTACACAAATCCGAAACATTTCTTCGCTATCGAGTTTGCTAGCGCAGGCGCAGTGATACTGACCGGCAGAATAACGTCCGGTTGTTCCCAATGATGATCTTTTTTCTGAAATAATTTTACGTTCACGGACTTAAGTAGGAGTCAAAATCTGGGTGCGTATTATACATGGGTACAGGCTTTTTTCCAGCATCAACATGCCATTTTTAGGGTGCGTATTATACATGGGGGCGCATTATACACGGAAAAAAACGGTATATTACATGGCATTGTTTTTCAATAAATCAAATGACATAAATGACCATTTTTGGCTGGTCAGGTGTGACTTTTTACTATCCAAATTGGAGCTCCCTTTTTCCCTCCTCATGTTCCCTTTCTGTGCATGACTGCCACCTTCTTTCCAGCGAAGGTATAGCAGCAAAACCATTTGGCAAAAGAGAAGAAGAAATGCAAGAAAACAAAGAAGAAGAAGCAGCAGTGACAGGAGCACTGGGAATCATGCATTAGCACTGGTTGCCACCTTCTTCATATTGGAGAAGCTCAAGCGCACAAAGTGAGTCCAAATCAAAACATCGGGTTGTTTTTGTCGCATCGGCCTCCACGTGCGCATCCATCCGATCCAATCCACGGTTCCGCACCGCGTTTTTGTCCATGCCTGACCGGAGCGAGCGTCGCCTTCCCTTCCCTTCCTCTCTCCCTGGGCAACCGAGTGAACATGGCGGCGTCCAGCAACGCAGAACAATCACCAGAACTCTCGAGGCCGTTGAAGATCCCGAAAACCGAGGTGCCATCCCCTGAGTCGGAGGATTTGAGCGACCAGTACCACTCCGGTCCCTCCACCCCCAACCGCTTCTCGCCGTTGAACGTGGGCTCCGTTGGCTCCCGGACGGCGGCATCGGCGGCGGCGGCGGCGGGGGGCTCATCCTCCAACAACTACACTGCTTGTCGGGGTATGTCGTGGACCCCTTCGGAAACAAACGCCCTGATCGCCGTGTGGGGGAACGAGCGGCTCACGGAGGCCAAGATGCAGCAGTTGGAAGTGGCGGGCACCATGTTTACTGCCAAGCCCCCCGGCCCTGCCATGTACGAGCGGGTGTCCAGAGCCTTGTCGGACTTGGGCTACGAGAGGACCCCGTCTCAGTGCCGGGAGAGGATGAAGGTACACTGGATTGGATATGGGAACACGTTGCTTGCTTTAGAATCAATCAATCAATCAAATCAGTCATGACACGCACGCCGCTACTTGGTTCGCGGATGAACTCTGTTGACTGCTCGACTATGACGTCATAGGCACTTCCGGGTGGAACCTCTAGTAAACAAAGTGGGTCAACGACTTGGATAAGGGTGGTTTTGGCCTTCAGCTCTATCTATCCCTGTAATTTAAGATCGTTTGTAAAGCGAAAATAGCACAGCAATAAATAAATTAAATAAATAAAAGATAAATAGATAAAAATTCCCAAATCTCTGCTGACCATTTCTCTCACTTGCACAGACACTTCGCCGTTGCTACAGCCGCGTGAAGGAGCATGGCATCGGCAAGAGGAAGAGCAGCTACACCATAGAGCAACTGGAGAAGGTGTTTGGTCAGGGAGGCTGGGATTCCCAAAGCTGTGCTCCGGTGCTCATCAACAGCAGCGGACTTTACCAGGAGATGGAATCGGACGGCAGCACCTTGGAAGACTTCTCGCAGGAGGACTGGTGCAATCAGGTGCTGGATTCGGCTTTCCAGGAGGGAGAGGTGGACGCCGCCGGTAGGTATTTGGGCAGGTAGGGTGGAAAGTTTGGAAGAACGCTGAATTTTCCACTTCTTTTTTTTTTTTTTGGTAGAAGAAATCCATATGCCGAAAAGCAGAGTTCTTCAGATTCAAGCAGAGCTGTCGGAGCAAATCCAGTAAGTGACAATTTCAACCACGCTTCCTTCCTTCACTAAATTTCACCCGTCCGCCAGTGCATCATAGAAGAAAGGCGGCTCTAATAATAATCGTAATCCATTTCTTTTCAGAAAAAAGGACACGATGCAGACGCTGATACGTATCCTGGAATCGGTGCAGCTCAAATGGGAGCACTTTCAAACTTGGACCGAGTTTTCCCGCCTGCACCTCTCAAACAAGCTAGCCGTCTTCGGCATCGGCTACGACACGCGCTGGCGAGGAGACGTGCGTTACCATTATGCCGAGATAAGCTCGCAGGTACCGCTGGGAAAGCGGCTTCGGGAGTACTTCAATCCAGAGAAGCCCGAGGGCAAAACCGTCATGACCAAAGTTCAAAAGATGAACTGGAAGAAGGTCTACTACAAATTCCTGGACATTACCATCAGCGAAGCGCGCTGCTTAGAGCTGCACATGGAGGTGGATTGGCTTCCAGTGTCCTTGTCAAGGGAAGCAGGGTGCAGCATGTCCACATCTCACTACCTCCTCCCCGGGGATCTCCCCAAGACGTACGGACTCTACGCTATCGGTTACGAGGCGGCAAGGTCATCGGGTCGGACCTCTCCCCAAAGCGAGATTCACGACTGCAGCTTAGCTCGATGCGAGTCCGAGAACTGTCAGACTGATGGAGCAGGCAATAGTGACAGCACTGGGCCTAAAGTCACTTACTGCTACCTTGGCATTGCTGAAGATAGGACCATTCAACAGTGTCTCTTAGAGAATTTTCAGATTCCTGCCAAAAAATACCTCCAAAGTCAGGGCTCCTTGCTGACTCATTTTCTTCAAGAGAACTGTCGCAACTGGGTCTTAAATGAGCCTGGCTCTTTAGCAATTTACATTAAATTCATCGAGGTGGATCTGGACTTCCTGTCTGCGGGTTCCTTAGTGGAGTGCCTGGAAACTGCACTTGGTTATTCTTTGAAGTACAACAACAATGAAGCATTTGATGCCCAACCAAGCTAAGGTGACCAGTTAGTTGGGTTGCGACTGGACCTTGAGACTAAAATGACACATCCGCAAAATGGTTACATGTCTGTGGAAATGGGAACAACTCTTATTTATTTGTCCAAATGAACAAATGAATGTCTACCTCAGTAGAATTAGTAGTGATGGACCATAAGAGATATCAGATTACTAGTGCTCAAAGTACAGACTCATGAACTGCGGGGCCTTAATTCAAATGTGTCACCATTTGAAACTTGAATCAAGTCAAGAACTTTCAGCCCTCACTTCAAAGGTGTCGTCTGATATCGCAGCCACATTGCAAAAACACCTCGAGTACTTTGACTTCCCCGTGGGTTGACCCTGAACTGAAGAAGCACTAGAAATTTGATGAAAGTAATGCAAAGTACAACCACAAGTTTACATGTTCTTGTGGTTTGGGGGAAAGAGAGAGAGAGGACAAAAAAAAGGGGTTTCAGACAGGCTGACTACAAAATGTGAAACTGTCGCCTTTCTCAGAATCATTTCAGAGTTTATGTGCAATGTGCCAGTCAAGGACTGTCCAGCGTTGATTCAAAGAAAACGAGAAAAAGCGATATTCTCTTTTGATTTGCAATCAAATGAATGTACTGTATATTCAGTATAGATATAAAATATACCTTATATTGACATTAACTTATATGAATAAATAAATATCTATACAGTATATATGTGCAATCCAGCTTTTGAAATCTGTTTTGGTCTGCAATAGCAGTCAACAGTGTTTTCGATTTGATTGGCTGACGCCTTGTTCTTGATTGTTGTCATGTGGAGGTCACTGTCATTGTTAAAAACAATAAATGGGCCACTGACTTTTGAGTTGCTACACACTCATTGTGTGTGGCCTTGTGTGTCAATGTGGAAACGGTAGCCTTGCTTGTCTGATCCAAGTTATTTGCAGTGCAATTGATTGCATTCATTTCCTATTTTTCTCCTCAAAGCTCTCTATAATAATCTTCTGCATGAGGTTCATCCTGTTTCCGTTGTGGATGAACGGGAGTTGTAGTTTACCCTGACGACCACAGGGTGGCGACAAGAGCCATCATTGAAAAAGAACTGGACATTATCTGCATGGAGTTACAACCGGTATTTACCAAATATGATCAGAACATTTGGACAATTGAGGCACTGCAGCATTGGCAAAAGAAAAAGAAAGAAAGAAAGAAGAATGGAAAAGGCAAAGGTCCCCATGTTGCCATAAAGTATCATGTACAGACCACAAGGTGGCAGATGTCAACAAGATTTCAATTGAATACAAAAGGTTCAAGTTTGGGAAATGTGGGAGCACGTGATTTGCTTTCAAGTCTTTATACAATGCAATCTTGTATTGGATGTTGGTTTCTTAGATGCTTTGTACTCAATGTATGACTTCTTGCGGATGGACTGACGGTGAGTTCTCCCTCCCTCCCTCATTAATTTAGCACTATATTGTAGCCTTGTTGCTCCTGGAAATAAATCGGACGTGATAGTACTGCTGCAGAGTACCACTGTCCAAACGACCCAGCTCTTAATCAAGGTAATAATTTCCCTAACCCTTCCTAAAAAAGAGTTGATTTGGAGCTCCAAATTGCCGTCGAAAGTTCCAAAACAATCGATTTGATCCTCAAATAGGTCAAAGGCCGTTTCCTTGGAGTTCTTCCCAACATGAACCCATATTCACCTTTGGTAATTGAGCAATCGTCCTGCATTAGCATCAGCACAACATGTTCACCTTAGAAAAATGAAATGAAGGCACTCGGAGCACTTCTGTGAGCCACCATAGCATATTTTCACATTGGCTGGGGGCTCATCTGGAAAAGTGTTGCTTTTACCATAAAAGCATTTTTGGCTTTGCTTATTATTGATGTATTTATTTATGAAGCTATCTTGCACATGTTTATTTGGTTACACCTGTGCTCCATCGCTTGATAGGCCTAAACATTTATAGAAATATGCTGAAACCACACTGTGGTTTCAATAAAAAGGCATTTTTTGGGGGCAGATTTCTGCAGGCTCAAGCTACAGTCGCTCTCTTTCTCTCTCTCTCTCTCTCTCTCTCTCTCCCTCTCTCTCGGTCCCTCCCCCCTCTCTCTCTCTCTCTCTCTCTCCCCCCCTCCCCTCACTGTAAAGAACACGGCGACGACAAGTTGCCGAGTTTCTCGTTCCTACATCTGTGAGAGAGGTGTAGCGCACGACGTCCCAGTGGTGAAGCTGCTGATCCATCCATCCATCCATCCATCCATCCATCCATCGCTTTTGAACTTTTTCCTCCACCTTTCTTTCCAGTCGAGGGCCAATCAATCATTGGTGGACTGAGGGTGTCTCAGGCGGCTTCCATATTTCCTCACCTGAAGTGTCCCTTGACCATCTGACACCTACCTGTGCGGGGAGGCAGAGCCAAGCACCTGGAGTGCTGTGTCGGAGCCCACCAAAAAAAAGAAGGGAAGAGAAAAAGAGAGAGAGAGAGAGAGAGCACCCGAGAGTGTTGAAGGAAGGACTGCGAGACTGTGGCGACCTGAAACATGGAGGCTACTTTGTGGAAACTTACTGTGCTGTCATTTACCTGCCTGTTGGGGTTGTCAGGTAAGCAAAATGGAATATATAAGTATATATAAAGTGTCAAATATATTAAAAACAATGCCGTGTAATATAAGAAGAAGAAGAAGAATAGGAAAAACTAAAATTGTATTTTTGCTGGGCGTGCCAGTGGGTGGAGGGGTATATTTAAATAATAAAAAAAAAAGTATTTGTCAGGATTTGGGCAAAAATGTGTTAAACATGATTATGTCTTCCAGGGACGAGTAATCCCTTTATAGCTTCTGCAACATTGGCTCATCCGCCACTCTCTTGAGCAACGTATTAAAACTCCTACTTTGCTTGATAACTATATGGAAACGCAGCCCCCCCCGTCCGCCCGTCCGCCCGTCCGCCCGTCATCTTTCAGATTTAGAAAATTGGGACATGATACAGATACTCAAGATTTTTTCCAAATGTTTTATGAACGACAAGCTATCAATTATTCATTTTGGAGGGCTGTCTGAGAAAAGGATCGTTTGTCTCGGTTTTTCACCGACATTATTTCTTTCTCTTCGGTGAATTTCCATGTCGTGTTTTTTTTCCCCCATAGACTACATTGCAAGGTCATTTCAAACATGCTGTTTTAACAAGAAAAATCCCAATGGGAGCTTCTGTTTCATGCTCATAATCATGTACATAGTATCATGTTTTAAGGGTGGCCATTTTGGCTGAGCAGAATTTGGCACTGATACCAGCTTTTAGAATAAACTTGTATTACAAAACGAAGCAATTCTCATGTGGGCTAACTAGGACACTTAGTTTCAACTTTCAAGAGACAATTGTGCCGGTGACTCTCAGACATAAAAGCTATGGAGCATTTTCCTTGAGATTTCTTTTGGCCGCTTCAAGTGTCCCATTTTCTACACTGTTGCCAAAACAATGTCATGAGCTGACACGGGCAATCTCAGGCTGCCTTGCTCCTCCTTGTCCTCCTCCTGATGGAGGGAAGCAGATCACCTGCTACCTGATTCTTCCCACCATGAGGGAGGACTCCATTAGATAAATCACCCCTGGGCTATTTTGCAGCTACAATTTACTCCGAAACTACTCTGCTCATTTACCGTGATTCAGTTTTGCGGCACATACACACAACAGGACATGGGAGTCACAGTAGCTGACCTTGACAATCAGTTGTCCTGCAGGTGTGTCCGGAACACTTAGAGGCAGGCCAGGCAGGATCCATGGAGGAAGTGCTCATGAATGGCGGCCTTTGGATACAGGAAGGCTCAGTGCTCCTTAAGACCGTGTTGTTGACGTGTGCATTAGGGCAGGAAGTGAGCAAACGTCCTGCAACATACAAGATAAGACCTGAATTTGTCATTTTGCGGGGACAAAAATCACGAAAAAAAACCCAAAAGAACAGAGAATATTTGGGCTACTGACTGATGAATAACCTTTAAACGTTGTACAACCCTTTTAAAGACATCGTGGCTAAAGCCAGATGCACATTTTGTCTTGGCGGGCCGCATCTGGGCCCCGTGCCCCGGGTTTGACACCTACGCTCGTGTCGATTCCATTCTTACTCGCATCCATATTTGAGCTGCTGATCAAATCTGGTACTATTTTATTCTGGACAAAAGCACATCTTCATTTGTTTTCCAGGTGGGTCCACGATGGACTTGACTTATTTAACAAGGTCAATCCACACAAGCTTCAAAGGCTCCATTGGGATGAGGAGGGAGGGCAAAGCTTCATTTCCACTGCAGATTGTCTGTGGCAACCCTCAGTGATTTACCAGTGAGGGGGTTGAAAGTTATTTTTAGCTTCATGTATTTTTCTAAACACACTTGTAGGACACTGATCCCTCACCCGTTGGAAGTTAAAACGCCTACTTGTCATCGAGTAGGAGAGTCGGTTGAAAAACATCACATTTGACAAATCTCGCGTGTCCCGAGCAAAGGGAAAGGTCAGAGAAGGCAGCCAGCGCAGTTCGTTCGTTGGTTGGTTGGTTGGTTCGTTGGTTGGTTGGTTCAATTGACAACCTTATCGCTAATTGCCCATTTCTTGGAACAATACGAAATGGATGGGTAGCAAAGTCCCTCCTTTTCCTTTTCCACTTTGAGCTGGGATTAGGGCTGTTTGAAGCTCATGTGTGTCCCCAGCAACTGGTGCAATTTTGATTTGAGAAAGGATTGGGGGATTTATTGTTACATACGTAATGACACGGAAATACAACGGCGCACTTTTTTCCCCCGCGGGCCACTTGACTGTTTCAAACTCTCGTGCCGCTAGTAATCCTTTGTGGTTCTATACGTACGTCGGAGAAGTTCATCCTGGCGGTCGCATTCTTCACCAGTTAGTTCCAAACTATTTCCAAATCCTCTTTTCATATTGCCCGTTATTGTAATTATCTTGGTCTTAAACACCTTACTCTAATTTGATCACCTTAATTAAAGCCCCATTTACCGGATTAAGGATGTCACACTATATTAAATGGGGAACACGGTGGTATTAGCAGAATCCTACTAAATAGGGTTTTCATATTTTGACCTCATTTTTACATCAACACTCTTGTCGAACGAGTGTTCAAAATAGCGTCGGTAAGTCATGGAAGCGCCGCGAAGAGGACTATTGATGACGGAATCTTTGCTAGGACATCCCATCTCCATCCATGGAGTCAGAAGGAAAAGGCCTCTTCTTCGGGGTCATGAGAAAGTTACGACTTGACTTTCCCATCATCAGACTCTATGCACCCTCTTAAAGGCACACGCACGTCCTATCTTCTTCTATTTTGGGGCTTTCTCGCCGTCCATCACTTTGATGATGTTTTGATATTTTGCTTTGCAAATTCAGTTTATTAGCAGAAACATGTTTTGGGGGTCTATTGTTATTTCAAGCACATTGTTGTCATTCTTATTTGACTAATAATAGTTCCTGGGGATTCCGTCTCAGTGCAAAACAAAAAATGCAATGTTCTCGCTATAATGAAGTTTTTGATATGAATTCATTTTTACTATCCAATGTTTTTTGCCCAATGAAAGAGTCAAATTCAAACTGGGCAATGCGGAAATCGATTGGACTGTATACCTCGAACTTTGCTGTTGCGTTAATAAATAGATTTTTTTTTTTTTTTGCTTAATACAAGCAAGAATTGTCGAGTGAGCAAACGATCCAAGCTGCCCGTGGCTTGGACAGATGTTGCAACCAGAAGTCAACAACAACTGCCACCTTACATCCCTTCGACCTGTCCATCAAAAAAGAAAAAAAGTTAATAAAGCCCATGGCAGACGGGAATTGAGGGCACTGGCTTAGACAACATAGGCGGTGTTCAATTACTCTTACTTGAGGTATTTCAGTGTGGGGGGGGGGCTGATGCACTTATGACATCAGGCACATTGACACAATCCTGGATTCATTCATTGCTGTCGTATCGTCGTTGTTTGGATAACACTTTCCCTACTGCGATGATAATAATAAATAAAAAAGTAAAACATTTTGAATTATATATATTTTTTTATTTATTATTATTATTATTGCAATATATTATGTCCATCCGCACCATATCCGAAAATATAATGTACAAGGCGGACATTTTGTGTGAGGTCATGCTGTCAACAGGCAACAGTGTGGAAAAAAAAAAGTCATTACAAGCAGGCTATTAAGTGTTAGGTTACGGATTCTAGTTATTGATCTGACTCCAAATTGGGATCAACACTTAACACATAAATTGCAATGTCCTAATCCACACACTGGCGCACCTAACAATTTTGCGAGTTCGTTCTGTCAAAGAGAAGACCAGTAGATCAATTAGACCAAATTTACCAATTATTTATTCCTGACAAAGCGCACTAATACAGGCCTGGGTCCCGGGTCCCTCACACTAAAACTCGTGCGTTTTTGTGACCACCAAAGACGACACATTCTTCCGGGTTGCCCAGTTTTAAAGAAACACAATATGAATATTAAAGCATGCAAAATATTGTGAGATGATTGGTGGATGGCCATCTCCTCCCCGTCCAGGTGTCGCTGAGGTCAGACGGTTTGGTTTTCCCCTCGAAGTCTGGTTTCATATAGTTGCTCGTTGTTCTCGTAGCTCACCGACCTTGAGATTATCTCGTCCGGTACTCCCTGTCTAGAACTATACACAACACTTCCGAGAAAACAAGTTCATACAGTTTGCCTGCACATTCCTCGGCCCCACCAATCCACACGAGCACTCCAATACTAGATATTAATATGATTATAAGTTTAACACAACCTTAAAATATGTTTGCAAACTCCCAAAAGCACATTTCCCTTTATAAGCAAAGGCCTTTGGGGCATTTGAGCTGTACTGAGGCACAACGAGCAAAGAAACACTTTCACACAATTAGATGTACCCCAAAAGGCTTTGAAATATTTATCTGCTGCATCCAAAACAAAGGGGATGATATATACTGACAATATGCACTTTTAGTTCAATTGATCATAGCAACATTTGCAGCACTTTTTTTGCTTTTGAATGTGTCTACACGTTGAATGATTATTTCTAACGATGTACTTCTTTTGAATATTAAGACAGATGTTGCTGAAGTGAACGATCTATAAATCCGACTCTTTTGCTAACAAACTGATTCGAAGCAAATGGACGTGAGTGAGCCAGCGAGCATTCACCTCCACATAGCAAACGATAAACGATAATTGAATGTCGAGGCACAAGTCTTCATTAAATATAAAACAGCAACATGGTATTGTAATTTATTTATATGGCGATGCTCTCAGATTTGGGAATGAATCTCTTAAGCACAAGGACATCCGTGTCCCCTTGAGAGGAAGTCTGTTGCCTTGTTCTTCCCGTCACACAATTTCGATGTCAAACACATTGGCCTTGAATGAGGACGAAAAAAAAGAAGAAGAATGAGTGACTGAAACCGAAAAGACTTTTTCTTGTTCTTTGCAGATCTTCCGCCTCGTGACTTTTCATGACTTTTTCCTCAAATAGTATTTCAATTTTTTTTCCTGCCTCAACTATGTCTGGCAGCCTTAGCTCTATAGTCCAGCTACCATGACAAATATATTTGAATTAATATTAGTCACGATCCCCCCCCCCCCGCGCCCCGCCGGCCTTCTTTTATGTTTCGGCACACGCACAAGCATTTCTTTTGTCTTTTATCAGTATGATTACCTTCCTCCTCCCCGCCCCCGCCCGTCCCTCCGTGTGCTGCTCTTTTTTCTTGGGAGCTTCTCCTCCTCCTCCTTGCGCTCGCTCATCCAATCTCTCCTGAGGGAGAGCTGCAGCTCCAGCATCTCATCAGCATCAGTGTCTCAGGTCAGCCGTGAGGGTTAGAGCACGAGGGTCTATGTTGCACCAGTTTCTTTTTATTTATTGCCACTTTTCATTGGCCACCTCCAAAGTTGGCATCTCAATGACAGGATATTTTTGATGAAGCTCCTTCCTTCCTTCCTTCCTTCCCTCCTCTTTTCTCATCTCTGACCTCACCGAGTGGTGCATGTAATTATAAGCGCTTAGCTCTTTTTCTGTCATCCGCAATTGCACTCTGAGGAGAGAGGTCCGTTGATGTAGCTGAAGGCCTTGCACAACCATTAAGTCCTAAACAATTGCTGTTTATTCTTACTTTTGCCTCGTGTATTCTTCCTCTCACTGACACACAGCGAGTACAGATGAGAGGGGATATGTTGCAATATCCTGCTTTTATGCTCCTTTCTAATTGGGTTGGACTTCCCTCCGTCCAAGTGACCGACCACACCTCTTGTTTAAACATAACCTTTAGTCGGCCTCATGAAAAATGAAAAAATACGACTGAAAAATGAAAAACAAAATGACTGAATTGTTCTAAGTGGAAAATGGAAATAAGGTTATATATTGAGAAAGACGTCATCGGCTTAACAATCACATGGCTTTCCTTGAATGTTCTAGAATTGTGGCCATAACAATGGAGCAAGAACTCCCAAGGCAGGAAAGGGGACAACAGTGGAACTAATGACTCAAATAGAATTCTGCGCCGTCTTGACGTCACCCCGAGTGTTTGGAGTGTGACGCAAACGAGCTCTTCTCCATCACTCGGTGCAGAACTACTATTCCATGTAGAGAGGCGCAGAAAGCCCTCATAATCTTTCCTCGTGCATGTTTGAAGAGACCCAAGTCTCTCAACTGAATGCTAAACAGGATCTATCAGGATTACATTTAGGTTTGAACTTGAGCAGCTTGCTGACTCTTACTGATATGGAAATTTGCACCTGAAGCTCCACATTTCGGTTTTCGTCAGCAGTTCTGCAAGCCATATATTATATATAGTATATCTATTTATTTCCTTTTTCCTCTGGTAACAGTAAATGAGGTGCAAATTCTTTTTCCTCTCAGTCCAGCATCCCCATTGATCTTTTTAACCTTCATTAGTGACTCATCATTGCATTCACTGATTTTTTTCTTTTTTTTTTTTTAACCTTCCATTCATGAGGGCCATTAACCCGAAACGTTGACTCTAACGAGTGCTTGCTTGTTGTACTGTACTGTGATTCGACACTGGCTTGTTTGTGAAAACATCTGCATGTCTGCACCTCTATTTGTGCAAGACATTTGCTGAAACATACAAATCGATACAATAGAAAAGCATTGCTTGTAGTAGGCACACTGGCATGCATTTATGTGCACACAAAAGCCCTATTAAGTATCTCCATGAAGCTGTCATAAAAAATGAAAATCCTCATTTTAACGCAACATGTTTTTGAGGCTCCAGTCACGAGTCATTCTCCATAAGGAAAAGAGCAAATTCAGATTGACTTTCTTGAATTCTCATGCAACACGGAAGAAAAGTGGAGTCGAAAGTCATGCTCGACTACAAATTGGACAATCCCTGGAAAATGCAGGCCGGTCGGTAACTATTGCATTTCCCTAAGAGCCAGAACAAACAAACAAAAAAAAGCGCTATAACAAGCGCAAAGCCAATAGCGAAAACGAATGAAGACAAAGCAAAGATTTTCTGCCCAGTCAAGGATTGCGCTGGGAGAAAAGGAGGACAAGGAAGGAGTAAAATGTTAAATGAAGATTGCATCAGATGGAGATTTGACTGTTTAATCGACTCGGTGAGGATTAGAGCGGGATTATGAGGAATCTTGACATTGGAGCAAATTAGCAGGCTACAGTTAATCTGAGAGGCGGACCAGGCCAAAGTACTGGACCAGGCAGGAATGTATGTGTGTGTGTGTTGCACAGATGTAAAAGGTGATACACACTTGTTTATTTTTGACCATCTCCCCTTCTCATGACTTCATTTGAGTTGATGGGTCCGGGCAATTTATGTCCCATCATTTCCTCATTTATCTCTTTATTGATTATAGTCCTGTGCATTTTATCGAGGGATTTTGCGTTTGTGGGAAAAAAAACGTGTCATCTAATAAAGCAATAAACGAGCAAACCAGAAATGAGTTGTTGGAGCCCAATAAGAATTCTAGTCCTCCCATACACGGTGCAAGCAACAATAACACGGGACACATGCGTGTGCTCATTTGACTTATTCCGTAAACATGAGCTGATGTTCTATTGTCATTTTCACAGCCAGCCAGTCAATTAGAGCAGCTTTGTTTAGTGCCCATGAAAGTCGGACTCGGCGCTTCATTGTAGCTGCGGTGGGAAAACATCCAAAACATCTTTTATTAATGTCTCAAATGTGTGGCAATGGGAGGATGGTTATCACAAAGGACAGGTTGCTTATATAAGAGCTCCTTTCCAGGCACTTGTAGCACCTTGGAATTTGATCCCCCTGCTGCGTTGCTTTAAGTCGATTCACACACGGCCCCTCGAGTCGTCGCCGCGTGTCCCCTCGAATCACGGGACCCGTGCGCTCTTGCTACCTCGGCGCTCGCTCGGCAGGACTCACTAACGCAATGGCCACATCGTCTCGTGTTAGCGCACGGCGCCACGCGAGTCACCAAAGGGATTGTGCCAGTGCAATTTATGTTGCTCGTTTTCCAAGACGGCAAACTAAAGTTTGGGGGAAAGTTCCCAAAAATATCCCAGCTTCTTGTGGAATGTAACCATCTGTAATTTGCCGCATTTATCGCCATCCATTTTACCTATGAATCGTTTGCAATGCTTTGTTACTGTTGCTCAAAATTCTTGGCTGGACTCTCAGCCCAGAAATACAGTCAAATATGGAGAAGTGGTTCCTCGGACCAACTTATTTTCCCCGCAATGTGTCAAAACTATACAGGATTGTCATTGTACAGCCATCAGAGATATCATCTTGTGAGATTCCTTTTCGGGGTCTGTTCCAAATTCTGGCTGTGATCTCAAATCTCTCCATCTGCATTGCTTGTCCCTTGAAAATGAGCATTCATTCATCCTATCCCAAGGGATGACTGGGCAGATCAAGTGCAAGTAGCTTCCGAGACCCCGACAGATGGATATCATCTCATCGCCATCATGTGTTTGTTCACACAACTCTCTCATGGGACGCACGCGTTGGGCCACTAACAAATCTTGACAGTAAAGGGAAGGTCTCGGAAGGAGCGGACGTCGAAGGATCCAGTCTTCCATTATGTATGGTGCTTGTTATTTCCGTCACAGGGGGGCCGGCTGGCGTCATTGTACTTCCTGCCCTGTCAGCATATATGGCCATGTGTTCACAGATTGCCTCCATGGCCACAAAATCCAGCCATCCCACTAGAA
Source organism: Syngnathus typhle (assembly GCF_033458585.1). Classification (NCBI taxonomy): domain Eukaryota; kingdom Metazoa; phylum Chordata; class Actinopteri; order Syngnathiformes; family Syngnathidae; genus Syngnathus; species Syngnathus typhle. The sequence continues at coordinate 654,716 of NC_083752.1, read as the reverse complement.
ATGGACCTACTGGGTTCCATTAGCTGGGCCTGTCCCCAAAGTAATATGGATTGTGTTGTGACTTGAAGTTGAGCTGCTTGTTGTGTACCATGAGGCCACTCAGGAAAATGAGAGTGACAAAGTGGCCCTTCTCAGGAGTCCATGCATTATTTCACACTACATGCGACAGGGCAGCACAATAGACGCTGGGGTGTCGGCGTCTGATATTTGCCAAATAACACATTTACACAGAAGGCAATTTGGTGACGTCTTCAAAAAGACACAAAAAGAGATACATTTGTATCGTATATCCAAAGAGCTAGCCATTTTTTCACACGAAAAAAAAAGCAAACTTTGCAACCATGCTGTAGCTACAAGTCACATAACGCAGGAAAGGCTACGTGCTGGTTGGGACGGACCGACGGCTCGCTCTATTCATGCGTGCTCGCTTCGCTGCCTTTGTGTGTTTGCGTGGTTCTACTTCCTCTTTCCCTCCTGACATTCCACTTCCCATCCCGGCAGCCTGGTGGGCTCAGATAAGGCCTTCCAGAAACATTCCTTCTTCCTGATGATTCTCTCCTCTCTATATCCAAGCACTCGATCCCGCTAATGTGTTACATTTCGGCGTAAAGGAAATGCTCCCTCGCAGAAGTCGAGTTGGTCGGGAGCTGCTCAGCAAGCACAGGCTAATATTTGAGATATAATCAAGTGATTCTACCGTCAGCTCCTCATCTTTGGATTCAGTGTTTGCATGTGGCCGGCCAGAACTCCGCCCATCCTTCCTGCAACTAGATCTCCACCGTCTACTTGTTAATGAGACAAAGGGGGGGGGGGGGGGATGTTGGGTTAACTGACCTCATGAAGAGAGCGTTTGTGACTTGGAACCTGTCTCCTGTTTCTTTTCCACTTGGGAATCACACAGCTTGGTCACAGGCCATATCGTCCATAATGAAAATGGGGGGGAAAGTTGGCCGAAACTCAAAAGAAAAGTGTCCATCCTTCTTTTCTGCTGGAGTGCTAGCCTTTTCAATCATCTCATGGCTTTCTCCTTAAACCAGAAAGGTGGACTTTTTTTTTTACATATTTGCAAATGGATCGGTATTTCCTACTTTCTCGAGTGAACTGTTCGAGTGGATTAACATCAAAGTCAAGTTGTTAATTGAGGTGGTGGTCCCATCTCTCCTCCCAACAGCAGATGTGATTGTTTCCTTGGGGAGCCTGCGTACCTGCAGCACGAGCTACCGTTGAACGTTGATAGGATTAGTAGTGTTGAGGCTTATAGCGGCAGAGTCCCGGCAGCTTCGCCATCCAACCCAATCAAGTCTGAGTGCAGCAGAGAGCGGAGCTAAAGCCGCCGCCATGCCGACCGACCGACCGACACCCTTAGCGTGTTATCCGGAGTACTTGTGGAAAGGAAGAATTGTATTGTTGCGCGGATGGCATAAAAAGTGACAAATGTTACGGCGGTGTGTGTTATTAAAGTCCACAGTGTCGTTGGTGCTGCAATATCCAATCCTATTCCAGCAACGCCGGCTGCGGCTCTAAGATCATTAGAGTCACAATAAGGGTAATTACAGTGTTGCTGGGGGGTGTCATTTTCAAAGTTTAGAATAGCTCAACCTGATCTCCCGCTAGCCTAACTATATGTCTGTCAGCCATAACCATATCATGAAATGATTATCATTATAAATAGTAATTATGACCTCTGAGCAAAATCCCTTGAATACATTTTTATAACCTTGGCCTTTGAATTCACACGCATTGAATTGTAGGGTTGAGCAATTATGGAAAAAATAATCATGATTTGTTTTAATAATAATATTGAGATCATGATTAATAAGATAGATTATTGATTGATTTCCAAACATATTTATTCAATGACCAAAATTGAACTCGAAAGAACAACCGCAAGATTATTAGCCAGTAATATGAATATATAATCAGTCATGTTTTTTTTTTTTTTTCCTCTCACTAATGAGGCAAGTCACACAGATGCAGCGATCAAAATATTAGCATCTGTGCCTGCAGCATCTCAGTGAAAAGAGGCGGAGCTTATTGCTCACTGGGAGCGCGTCATTATGGATTGCAGAAAGTTTCATGAACAGAACCAGCAATGAGCTGATTTGAAATAAACGCTGAACGTGGTTGTGCTTTCTTCAGAATGCTGCCGATTAACCCGATACAAGCTACCGGTCAGGCTACGGTTGCATTATATTGATTTCTCTAGGGCGTAATGGTTCAGATGGAAGCTTTTTCACGAACGACCTGTTATTTGTTATGTACACAATATATGCGGGGCTGGTGTCGCTCACACGAGCAGAGTTTGGCCTTTGCTCTTATGCCTGAAGAAAGTTCTTTGATATCTGTATGGAAAAGAGGCTCCATTGCAAGTGTATATTTGGAAATCTGCATAAAGAATCAAGATAAAGAAATCGATATTTCACTTTGCAGGGTGAATGTCGATATCGCAGCACAAATTCCAAACCCAGTAAGATGTAGAAACATTGGAAAAGCGTCTCCATGATGAAATCTGCATTTGAAATCACAAGCGGCAGTCAAATGATTGATCCCAAGCCCTCCGCCATCTTAAACATGTTTTGCCCCTCTCCCTTCCCTCAAATGGCTGCTGCTGCTCCTCTGTCTCCCCTTTAATTAGAATGGAAAAAATACAGTCGCATGGTTATCAGATGATGACTTTCCAGCCCGGAATCGTGTGCATGTGATTGCACAGTCCTGCATTGGCCAAAAACAATCATCGAATTTTGAAATTCATCTGCGTCACTATAATGAGATTCATTTGACATCACATGTGAGGAAACAGCTGTGTGAGTGGGGAGATCTAGAAAACAGCCTTGGATTCATTCAAATCCCCAAAGTGCTACATTGGGATCATTATAAAAGCTTCGTCGCTGCCAGGGCCTTCTTTGGATGATGTAAAAAATACAATTGGGCCCCAATTGCTCAATAGTGCTGCCTTATGATGAAATACCTTTTCTTCTGACTATGTCAAATGTGTCGCTAAAGATGCACTGGGGAAAGAAAACAACAACAACAAAAAAGGCTCAATAGTTCATAATCGTTTTGTCATTTGAATGTCAACGAATGAAGATTTAATCCACATGATATATATCTGATGAGTTCAACAACAAAGCAAACAATTTGAGCAAAACACAGTGAATATTTAAAAAAAAAACATTTTCAATAATGTCCTCATGGTACCTTGTACATCTAATAAAGAGAAGGCACTGTTGACTCCAAAGTCCCTGATAAGATTTTCAGAGGAAGTGACCCACCCACTCCACCCTAAGCAAAAATGGGTGCCATCAAAATAATGCCTTATCTGCACTTAGGCCTCGAACAAATAAACAAACGCTATCTATCCCAAGCGGTTCTTGTAATCACCAGCTTTGCGCTTAAAAGATCACACGTTCACACCCAGGAAATACTTTCATGGAGGGAAAGAACACTTGATGTTGCAGCTCCCAAAAAAAAAATTAAAAAATCAGCGGGCAGGCAACTCGTGTGTACACTACACACTTGACGCTGAAGCGAATTCACTCAACGGAGGAATGCGATGACACTTGAATCTCATCGTCAGCGCTGATGTGTCCGCTGCGTGTCCTCCCTCTCCCACCCAACCATTGTAGCACCCTCCTCATTAGCAACACGTCAACTCCATTCAATGCAACGGCATTACAGCAACAACTCGGGAAGCCCAAAATCGTTGAAGCGGTCCACCTGGACAGAGCAGCTTTTCCCTGCATTTGGATGCCATTCAAGCTCATGACTCTTTAACGCTTCACGACTCGACCTCGTCGTGTATTGTCAGTTATCATGACTTACACCAAAAACAAGGTTTGTGTCGCATCAAATTTCCAACAGGTTGTTCTACCAAGGGTTGAGTCGAATTTCACAACGGCCGGCCGGCCATGTACTGGTTGAATGGGAGTAAGCAAAAAGTGGCAGCTACTCTGCCCAAGTTGTCTTGTTGTGTGGTCGCAGAAGACGCCTGAGCGCACTCGACTCAAACGTTCACATCCGCCACGGCCGAGATAATGTGAAAGCAGCCACCAGGACAGGTGCTGCAACGACCAAAGAATCGTGTCCCAAAGCATAAAGCTCATCTCGGTCCTGGTTGTGCTCGTCGACCAGACCGAGCGCAGTCTGTCATTGCCCCCGAGTCGTTGCATGGTCAAATGCCGTCATGGCATTTTCACTTGTATTCATTGACTTGATCTTTTGGATATATAATCGTTGGTGGGCAAAAGCTTCCGTTTATGTCACTTCATGTATTCAGTGTCACGCCAGGCGACCTCTGACCTCTGTCTTACCCCAACCCAAAGTCTTTGCGGATGAAACGTCTTATTTTTTGTCAGCAACCAACTTGATATGCGTCATTGTCGCTCATTGGTTCAGCAGATCTCCCCAAGCCTCATTGTCAAACAAGCCGAGCCATATTTCACCTCCCTTTGCTTGTAGACGCACTTAATTAATGCAATCATCTGGAGAGTTAAGCCTTCATTGTCACTCTCCACTGACACTGATCTGCTTCATTTCTCTCCAGAGTGGCAAGGAAAGTGATAGCTACACCTACTCGCTTCAGATCTCTTTCCACGGGGCAATGTTGCCGGTCCATTGATGTTAGAATAGATGGAGTCTTCAACAGCATAAAGTCCATTGCATCTTTTGGGGATCCTGACAACTTGACCTTATTTACAGATGATTGCAACATTTGATGCCATCAAAGACTTTGCATCCATGCAAGAGGATGAAGGATCTTATGAAACCGTTTCAGTCAAACGTTTGCGTCCGAGATTCATACGATTGCACGGGCCTTCAATTGAGAGAGTGTTGCAGCTGTGCGCTGCCCCCCTCTGGATTTCCCTTTACATTACAGCCTAGGACATTTGCGCTAGAATTGGGTCAACGGACCTTGTGGTGGGATTTCCACATGTCGACTCGCTTCCTTCTCAAAACGTGAGTGTGGCCTTTTGTTTCTTTTCCCTGAAGGCATTTGGGCGGAGATCCTGATGGCCCAAACTCAAATGGATGTACTGCAGGGTCACATGGTGGTCTTGAAGGCGTCATACAACACGGTGCCTGGCGATAATGACCTGAGCACAAACACCATCCTCTGGAACTTTGTTTCTGACAACACTCACTTGGTAAGAAATGAATTGGCCGCCGCCGCCGCCGCCGCTAAGCTCCGCTAATGTCTTTCTGCTCGTCACGTTTAGATCATCGCTTACACCAAAGGCTCCATAAGCGTGGGGAGTGTTGCGTTCAAGGGCCGAGTCGGATTCACCTCTAGCATGCCCTCTCGTGACGTGTCTCTGTTCATCAACAACACCCGGGAGTCCGATTCGGGACGTTACCTCTGCCAAGTCATCATCCCCGATAAACCTGGCCTCACTGCCGAGCTCAGCCTGGACGTCAAAGGTAAGAAACGACGGAGCCGACGACGGACCCTTCGACTCATCCAATGATTCCCCACTTTGCTCTTCAGTGCCCCCTGCTGTCCCAAAGTGCACTTTATCCGGGGAACCGGTGCAGAAAGGGAACGTGACTCTGAGCTGCAAGTCCAACAGCGGCAAGCCGATCCCATTGTATAAGTGGAAGAGAACAAGTCCCACCTCGGAGGTTTTCTTCTCCCCCATGCTCAGTGAGTAGAGAGCGTGGCCGTCCACTTTGTGAAGCCACGCCTCCATGATGCTTGTCCTGTTTCAATGACATTGTAGATGAGAAGACGGGCCTTCTGAAGCTGAGTAACCTGAGCAGTAACATGTCAGGGAAGTATGTGTGCAATGCCAGCAATGAAGTCGGATCTGAAATCTGCTTCATCAACCTGGAGATTTCCAATCGTATGTAGAACTCTTACTATTAGCACCTAGTAATCTCACTTGACTCTTTGAAAGCATCTTCATTCCCTTTGATGCATTTTATTCTCCATCCATGTATTATTTGTGAGCTCTGATTTTCTCTACAGCCAATAAAGTTGGAGTGATTGTTGGCGCCACTGTGGGCACAGTGGTTGGCATCCTCTGCCTTTTACTCATTTTCGTCTTTTTCCTTAAGAAGACCAAGCAACGGGACAATGAAGATGACCTGGCTAATGAAATCAAGTGAGTTGGACAAGACTGACAGAAGGGTCAGCGTAAAGTTGTTGCACCTAGCTGCCCAAAAAAAACAACTTCCACTTGCAGCGCGCAAATAATACTAGTCAGATACACATAAAGTAGACACCAATAACTTATGTTGGGTCAAATGGCAAAGAATCCAAATAATCAATCCGACCAAAATCAAATGAAACACTTGACCTATTAACTGCTCTGATCCAGTGGCAACTTCTGGAACGAAATGAGAAAAAGTAGAGAACATTTCAGATTCAACCAAACTTTCCTTCACACCTTTGTCCACAATCCAGAGAGGACGCTCAGGCTCCCAAACGCGTGTCCTGGGCTAAAAGCGGAATGGGTTCCGACATCATCTCAAAGAACGGCACCTTGTCCTCCATCGCCTCCAGCCCGCAACACAGAGAGCAACACAACCACCACCATTTGCAGCATTCGCAGCACTACCCCCAGCGCCCTCCGTCCGACACGGGCTCCGTGGTCACGGCCACCGGCAGCGTAGCCGGCTACCGTCCTTCCCGCCATCAGGGAGTGTCCACCCCGACGCACTACGGCTACAACAACGACGCCACCCTACCGCGCGACTCTTCGGAGGCCAACGGGGGGGGGTCCCAAGGCAGACCGGAACGTTACACCCAGCTGCCACAGGCGCAGATGCTCCCGCAAAGCTTTAGCCATCCTCCTCACTTCCAAGTTCCGGCCACTCCGCCGCCTCCGCCGCTTCCCTCGTCCACCACACTCACAGGCTCCAACATCAGCCGCATGGGTGGGGTGCCCATTATGGTGCCTGCGCAGAACCAGGCCGGATCTCTTGTCTAATCGCCATTACCTCAAGTCCCCTTGACCTTCTTGGGAGGGTCCACCTGGAGTTCTTTTTCATGGAGGACTGGGTTCTTGGTATTTAGCAAAGCTTATTAAGATGTTAGGACTCACTCCTGGTGGTTGAAGTCTTTTATTTATAGTCATCACGCACTGTCTAGCTAGCTACATTGTTCAATCTTTTCTACCTTACAATTTTTACATTTTTTATTGTGTCATTCAATTTCAACAGCTTTTATTTGTTCTATTTCCAATGTCGTTTCTTTTAGACATAACGAACCATTTATTCAGCTACTTTCTAAGCAGAGCACTATTTTGGGTTGCTCAGTTGTAACTTGACACATGGAGGCCTTCATGTTTTGTTAGCTGTTAAGCTTCAGCGACTCTAGCTACAATTGTGAAATGTCACTTGTTAAGTGAAAAAGACTAAACGAAACGAAAGATGCCCAGCCGTTAAAACGATTACTCATAAATCTTGAGGGCATTGCAGCAAAATTGTACAAACGTCGTACTCCCCCTAACAGAGTGACAAAGTTATTTTGAGTAACCACAATTTTATTTGCAAGCAGCACAAGAAATGTAAATATGCTATTTATTTTATTTTTGTTGTTAGTATTACAGTGAGAAAAGTATGAACGCTGCAACAGTAATGCGGGTATAAACTGAGATTATGTGTTAAGTTATTTCTGCCTTGAACACTGGATACTGAACCAAAGAAAAACAGTACACATACTTATGTTCATTACATGCTTTGCTTTCTTTGAACAAGACATTTCGATGTGGTTAGAAAAAAAAGAAGCATTAAATGTGTGCGGCATTGTATAAAACAATCCAATATTCGAGGTTGTCTTGACACTGGCATTGTACTGGCCCCTTCTGGAAGTGAAATTGTTCATTGATTTTATCTCAACGCTGTGCAAGAATGAAAAGAAAAATGTTTGACGAGAAGAACTACTTGGATTATATAAATGCAGCGACAATTCATCAACGGCAGTATTGAACAGAACAGAATTGATTGAAAACATCTCCAACAGTATTTTTGGATGTTCTAAAGAAACTATGTTTTTTATGATCGATTGTTTTTATTTTCTTTTAAACTGAAGTGCTATCAACTAAAATGGACAAACTGGAGGCCAAATGTGTTTATTGCTGACGGTGGTCTCAGTTTTAGACAAGATGTGCACTTGTATCTATCTTCCATATTCTTATTTGTAAAAATGCTTTGTATAATATTTTCAATTAAAAATTCTAAGAGAGGTGTGCGTTTAAATGCAATTAAAAGGTCACACCCCGCTCAGACATTTTTGTAGTTTTTAAGGGGTAGGTAGGTCACACCCCTGTCAGACATTTTTGTAGTTTTTAAGCGGCGTAGCCTTTACTTCCGCCACAAACTTTTTGATAACACGTCACAAAATAAATCCCCTCACAATCTTCATGAACACGTCTTGTAAACAAGCACTGCAGTCAAGTTAAGCCAACGAATGCATTTAACACATCACCAAGAATAAAAGAGCACCTAAGATGCAGTCGATCTGATACAACTACTCGAAATACACAACAAGTCCAAACATAGCGCCTTACCGCTTTACTGCGTCCGCTGATTCCATGGCATGAAGAAACTGAACCCTCAATGAAACGAAGTCTTTCAGAAAATCCATCTTGAGTGGCATCCTTGAGTCATAAAGATGGCGGACTTGCAAAAGTTTGCCCGCAACCACTAATTACCTCTATTGGTGATGGCGCCCCAAAGACTGGGACAAATTGGATCCAATTAAACCGAGTGAAAAATATCCCTCAAACAGATTATAAAAGTGTCTCTGCACTACCTGGGGAAATTAGATGAAACGGTCTACAATCCTGGAGACCACAAAATGTATTTAAAAGCTAGAAAAGGGGATTTTCCATTATGTAGTGGTCTTTAGCGCCATCTAGTGGTCTACTTATCCTCCTGTATGGTGAGGCGTGAAGCAGGTCACGTATAATAAATAGACTGCGCACCACTTGGATTAGGGTAGCATGTTTATTAGAATTTGCAATTTAACAATGTAAGATTCATTTACACATCACATATGCCAATGTGTGCACCTTAATTGACCAAGGGTGGCTCGCTAGCCAAGGTCAACTGTGGACGGACGGACGGACGGATTAATACGGAATACACAGCAGCAGCAGCAGCAGCAGCAGCAGCAGCAGCAGCTGTCACTCTGGCGACATCAAATCAAAGTAGAAAAATCCGTTTCTATCAAATGTTTGAGACAAATGAAAAGAGATTAGAAAAGCTACGAAAGAATGCACTGCACCTGACTTGATGGCTTTCTCTTTCATTCCGTCCGCTACAGTGATCAGAAAACAGTGCATGGCTTATGTAGTCAAAGAAATTGAAACAATACAGCTCGGGGTGGTGGCGGCATTTATCAATGCAATGTACTCTCATGACTGGAATAAAGAAGAAGGAAAACAGAGGAATACAATGCAGAAACACCATGTTGTGTGTGAGTGTGTGTGTGTGTGTGTCATGCTCCATGAGTGAAGTCCTTTAAAAGAGGGAGGGATCTGGCCGTCCCGCTTGAAATATTTCAGTGGCAGGCTAAAGCATGATTAAGTGCGAGGATGAGCTCAGCAAGAAGCAATCGTCATAGGTGAGGTGAATAGAAGGTTGATGTTTGTTGCGGTGGCGGCGGCGGCGGAATAGCCACCGATGAGGAGAAGGGTCATGCTGCGAGCAGGCCAGCGGGAAAAGGAGGAGTTCACACCGTGGCCCCGCCCCTGCCTGCCTGCCTGTCGGACTGACTGACTGACTGACTGACTGCCCGCCTGACTGCCGGTACCAAGCTTTAGGTAGGACACAAAACTGCAGAAGGAGAGCTCAATTAGTCATATTGGAAATGTCCTATTTCTCATGGGCTACTTTTAAAATCCATGTTCTTGTACCTTTTAATATGTAGTCAGTTAGCAGCGTAGGCACCTTCTCGCTGTCTTCTTTGATGGCAAAAAGAACTACATGGGGGGGGGGGGGGGGGGGGACATGTTTGCAATAAATACAAAAGAGTCTTTTCGCAGGAACTTACTTTTTGTTAGCATCTGCAGGTCGTCAACAGAGGGTGGGCTGCTTTTCTTCTCATAAGGAATGACTGTGTTCAGATACTAGAAATAGGGGGAAGGGATCATTTAGTCGTTTCCATCCAAATCATTTGGCATCATTTGGCACTTCTGATATTGGGATCGAAGGAGATCCAAATACAAACTTGAATCTGATTATTTCAATGGATTTCATATCAATCCATTTGAGGCTGAAATGTTTCATTTGAAAAGGATGGCCATTATGGCTGCTACCTGTTTCTCATTGCCTGTGCTTCCAAAAGTCTGTCTTATGCCCGTCTGAAGGATGTTGGATAGTCCCTCCATACTGAAGCGCTGCAGGTCAACACAATTCAGACATAGTCAGCGTCGAATGAGGTCCAGTCGTGATGTTTTGCTTTGCACAGCAGGAGAAGCCATTAAGTTGTTTGCTCTCCGGAAATGTCTCCTACATCATTCCTGGAAGATCCGCTAATGGCCTTGAGATGCATTATCACAGGCGCTCAGTCTGCTTTCACGTTCCGCAAGTATTCGATGAGAACATTTCCACGGACATTTGATCAGAAAGGAACCCGCAGTCTGCTTTCACGTTCCTCTAACGCAAGTATTCAATGAGAACATTTCCATCGACATGACACACAATATAGAGATTTAAGAATCATGGCCTTTTATGGAGAAATTAGTGTGAATGCAGAAATGCTGGATGAATGTGGAATGACAAAGAACCATATGACAAATATCTATATGAATATAAAAAAGATTGATCTATCGGATTTTTTACATGATGAGCCTGTACGGTTTAAAATTGGAATGAGTTGAGTTGAATGAATCATGTCCAAATACAAGGTGTGAGCAAAACACAAATAGTTTCAATGTTGCTTACCTTGACGGGCATGCTCGGCGTCTTGTCGGCACGAGCAGCGGTGCCAGTATGGGCCGCGTTGGCCGGCGCCGGCACCGGCACCAGAGCCACTCCTCCCTGCAGGCTCAAAGCTTTGTCCCGGCGTCGGCGCTTGCTATTATCTCGCTGCTCCTTCTGCCTATTCTGCACGTCCATCAGGGCACCGATGAAGGTGTTCTTCACCTCTTTCTCAAACTCCAGCTCGTCGCGCCGTGCCAGCTGACTGACCAGTTCCTCCGAGTACTCTCGGATGGCGGCTTCCACGCGGTGCAAGAGTTCCACTAGCGTGGAGCCGGGCATCAGACTCAGGCCTGCAGAATGGAGCGGGAGATGGGGGAGGAAAGGAGGACTTTTTTACTTTTTATTTGCCTTAGAAGGAGGCTAATGGATGATTGGAAAGGCCTTGCAAACCTTCATAAGAGCAGTTGTTGTTCGAGGCTCGGGACAGTTGTCGGATCTCCTCCAGCAGGGAAGGCTGAGTCCTGGAGGAGCAACGACTGCTCTCCTCCTCGTCCTCTTCCTCGGTTTCACCGGGGTCCGGGGAGTTTTCCATCATCTCTGCTATCTCCTCAATGACCTAGAAGGAGGATACTTGGGTTTAGCTCCGCTGATCATTTGAATGCATCGAAAGGATGCAAACCTGATCTGCTGTGATGAGAGGCTCTTCGTTCAGACAATTGGCATTGTCGTTCTTCTCATTCATTTCTTCCTCCTCTTTTTCGTGGATCTGGAGAAACACAAGTTGGAGAAAGAGCGAAAGTGGTTGACATGAGATTCCAATTGAAATGTGATATCCTGTTTACCGGTAAAATAGGCATTATTTCCCCATTGGGGTATTTGTCATCCATTGAATTCTAATTCGACCAGCAATTTTTGTCAAATGTTATGGATTCGCTTGAAACCATTTCAATGTATTCATTTCTTGATTTGCTTGATAATACATTCATAAAAAAAAGATTGAGTTAATTGAATCAATGAAACATTTGATGAATTGAATTATTTCATGAATGGATGGTAGTTTTTGGAATAGTTTGACTTTCCACTCAGTGTGAATGTGAGTGCCGGCCGGCTGCCTACCTCTTTGTCAGAAAAATTGGCGTTGAATCCTTCCGAGTCTGGACCGTCCCATGCAGCAATGTAATTGTCAGTTAGAGCATCCCACACACTGCAACGCAACAGGAAAAAAGACAGCAAAGTGAATATTTCAAGCTTTGTTTTCTACTTTTGTCCATGAAGCTCTTTTCTCAATCAAAATTCAAACAAATGTAACTTTTGCATTGGAGCAGAGCCGTGGGCTGCAAAAGAACCAAGCACGTGAATAAAATAAACATTGCAAAATTGCTCGAAATGGAGAAATCGATTGAATAGCGCTCACAAAAACTTGTGCCAGCCAGCGGATTCTCTTGTCCTGTGTTTGAGGAGGAATGACATCAACTGGGAGAGAAACAGCCTTTGTTTTGCAGTTTTTTTTTCTTTCCTCTACTCAGAGGGCGTTTCAGGACCGGCTTGGTGCTGCCCACGCTCAGCTCGCTCACATAGTGGACATTATTCGACTCATGACACACTCTGGAAGCACGGTGGTGGCATGCACTTTCTCTTAAAAAGCTTTGAATTATATTGTCTATTTATTCATAGGTTTGCAGTCCATAACCTGCTCAGCTCTCATCTGAGCCCCGCTTGAAAATTCAATAAGTCACGTTCATTTAGCGTTTTTCTTTCTCCTTGTGCCCACAACAAGGCTATTCTTAATCCGAATAGCCCACTGCACAGTGTGACGACACACGCTTGCCGCAGGGCAAGGCAGGGCAGGGCAGGAACTCTTGACTCTTGATAGGGCAGGGCCAAAGACAAGGAAAGCACACAACGCTGCACACTGATGAATAATTCACCGTGTAATCTTCCTCCTGACTTTTTGACTCACGGCCATTTTTAGAAGCTTTAAGACTAAGATACTCGTTGGCTGTAACGGACTCGTCACTAGATCTGAAGAACGACTCACTCTTCATCCCGGAGGCGCTCCTCCTCCTCTTGGTTTTGCGACTGGTTGCGTATCGGCGCCAGGCCCTCGGTCTTGGTGTTGTAATTGTGGAAGCAGACGTTGAGTTTCTCATCAAACTCGTTGACCAGGTCCTCCATAGACTTGAAGCTCATCATCTCGGAAAAGTTCTCCAGCTCAGAGAAGTCCTCTCGGGTGATGGAGACCAGCGGGACCACGGTGGTGGTGGTGGTGTAAGAGGGGTGCTTGAGCACCGCCGGGCGGTCATACTCATCCGTACGGCAAGGCCGGAGGTCCTCAAACTCCTCATCCAAACACACGAGAGGGGCTTCCATGGTATCCCCTCACTTTCGGACTCCAAAAGCTGTTGAGAGACAAGTCGAGTCACCATCGCTAGCTTTGCTCTTTTAATGACGGCAGATACATATGAGAATCTCATTCTCTTCATGCTAGGACGATACAAGTCATGTTGCTCCAAGGTTCCTTACTGTAGCGTCGATGCCACCTTATCTCACGTTAGCTATGGCTAAGAGAATTGAAGTCAGTAAAGCGGGATGAGGCTTAATCTTAAATCTGAGTAATACAAAGTTGTCCGTCTTTCACCAGCTGTCCTGTTTCTATTTTGATCAGTTCTCGCCAAATGAATTCTTTCTCTGTCACGGTCATTTAACGGAAGCCTGTCTTTCCAAAGCGAATGAGAAATGGCACAGTGTTGTCTAGACAAAGAGGTAATGGAAGAGGATGGACCAGAAGGGAAGCGTGTCCCAAAGGGAATCCGATAAATTGGCTTTCGTGCTAATGAAGTACCTTCACGCCATTAGAAACGGATTTGTCAAAATACATATTCTATAAAAAGAGATTCTATTTCTATGGGGAGTGTTATCGTGCTTATATTGCAAAATCAAGCTTCCTCATCAGGTCATTTCTTATTGTTAGATGAAAGGCCAATGAATCATGAATTCAGAAGAAACAGTTTGCAAAGAACTTTCGTTTCAGCCAGCTCTGTTTGATATGAATGAGTCAAAAATGTTTCAAATTTCTACATAAGGATTGGAAACAGTGAATACGACGCACATGTCTGTGGTATCTAATGTGTGCCTTGAATGCGTGTCAGTAGATTTCCATCCAACCTTTACTAAGTGAGAATCGGATCCACAGGGATTGACAGTTGGCTTACAATCACCGGGACCATTGATTTGATGTTATCATTATTATTGTTATATTATTTTGATATTATTTTTATTATCTATTTTATTCGCCCCCCCCACAATGCCTAAGAACACCTAAGATGGATTCCACCTTGTATGCAGAGGGAGACTCCAAGCTACTAATGGATGACAAGCAAGTGTATGTCATCAGCTCATCGGGGAGGGGGGAAAAAAAGGAATGTGGGGGGAGGGAGAGAAGAGAAGCAAGAATTGAGGAATAAAAGATGGAGGAAATGATGAATACAAGCCCCCTTATGAAAAGATGGCGATGCAAGACAAGCATCCCAATCACGAGGGGCCCGCCCGCCTGCCTGCCCGCCTGGTCGGTGGCTCGGTCATGGTGAAAGGAATATCACACTGATGCTTGCTTACCTGCAGTGGATGTGGACGTGATGTTCCTGTCACCAATGAAGGGATGCTACATTCAAATGGGAGTGAAAAAGAAAGGAAATGGCTTTAAGATCCTTCCGTATCCTTTCCCTCCCTCAGCCCCCCTTATGTGTGCTCCCTCCTTCCTTCTGTCCGTCCGTCCCAGTCCCTTGTTTTGCCATCCATCCAGCCAGCCCAGCTCATGCAGCGCCTGCGCAGCAAACATGACATCAGCTCAGCCCCTCCCCTCCCTTGCTCTGCTCTTTCCTTGCCAGCATCTCTCTCTCTCCCCTTTGTCTGTCAACGCAAGCGTTCATGCTCACATATTCATGAGGCAGGCTCGGTCGGGGGGAAGGGGATGGATGGTGCAGCACATCAATCCAAGCTTCAATATAAAAGGATTGCAGCTCTTTATGATGTTCCTCACCCATGCTCATTTTTCATTCCATCACTTTGCATCTTTGTAGCTGTCGCTTTCCCCCATAGCATACATTTCAATTCCATTAAAAAAAACAAGTCAAGAAATAATCGGTCCAAAATAGGATTTCAAATCTAAAAATAGCAGCAAATCGTGAGGCACCATCAACGAGGATCTTTATTTCATGACAATTATTTCAAATGGCTCAGAAGAAAGCTGTCAATTAATCTTGTGCGTACTTTAAATCAAAATACACAAAGCTCCCTCCGCATGTAAGAACACACTTGTACAGTTGCGTGCTAGGAAACACACACACACCAAAAATGTCAAATGAGTCCTAAAAATAGCTCTAAAAAATATTCTTATAATGCTTTCAAGATTTCTTTCTTTTCCACTCTCCCTGGATATTCAAGCGCTTCAGATGTAACGTTATGTTTGAAGGCAGCTGACAATGGTCACTTCCTGAGAAAAAAGCGTACTTTTGTGATCGTCACCTCCACTCAGTATGTTTGAAACAAATCAAGTGTTGATTGATCATCTGAAAAGGTCATCAAACTTGAAACCTCCACCAGAGTATTGTGGCTTGTTGATGAGCTGAGGTAGCACCAACTGTTCCCCCTTGCTTTTGGACTTGTCACTGAGATGATGAGACACAGCAAGTAATAATTAAAAGAGAAACCAAATAAAAAGCAAGAACAGAGATGAACATTTGCTTAGTTTGGAACTGACATCAGACTGATCAAAGGTCCGTCAAAGGCCTGCAGATCTGAATTAGGCCAATCTGGATTCATCAGAGCTCACCTTTGTAGCTTTTTCTGATTGAAATATTTCTTCTTGAGGTCGGCCATCTCGTTGATCAACTTTTGATTCTCACTTTTGTACTCGTTCAACTTGGAATCCAGCACTCTCACCTCTGCAGTCAGTGCCTGTGGAATGAATCAAAGGAGATGTTTCCAAAGCCAACGGTGGTATCTGAAAGAGAAACTTACCATGAACTTTTTGGTCCTTTCCCTCAACGTCCACTGGCAATGCTGAAGCTGCTCAAGCGCTTCGGTGCCCGGCTGCCGAGCCAAGAGTTGCTGCAGTTCGACGTAGAGCTTCTCCTTTTCCTGTGACAAAAACAGACAATGACATTTGCATTGGAATCAATCCAAGACTGAGGGAAATCAAATCATCCGAATCATCACGACACCTGCAATAAGAATTCTTGCTCTTCATAGTCTTCCGTCTTATTGATAAGTCTTCTCTGTAAAGTATGAACCTTCTGGATCAGCTCATACTTGCAGGGGTCACTACCCTGTCGGCGACAATCATTTCACAGGGGTTAATGCTTTCGCCATTTTCCACGCGCCGACCATGAACGTGGATCGGATTGGCAATAACGTTTGGATGGACTTACCTCCAGTCGCCTCCATCTGTGAATATTGATGGGGTTCAGCTGTTCCTCGAGGACACCGTTCCTCGTCCTTTCTCTGGCCAGTTCCCTTTGCAGGGCAAACAACTCTCGTCTACAAAGACACAATTAGTTCCGAAGAGAAGAAAGAAAGAGTCTCCAAGCACCGATTTCCTTTCTTCGTACTTAAGATCGTCCGCGTTGGGTACAGCCTTGTCCAAGATAATCTTTTCCCGCCTGATCCTCTTGATTTCCAATTTGAGGAGTCGGATGTCTTCCAGCTTCTGATTGTGGTGAAAGTCCCTCTTGCATATGATGGATTGCTGGATCTTAATCTTCTCGTACAACAGAGCTCGTTCGTCATCGCGTTTTAGCAGCTGCTTCCCCAAGTTGTCCCGTTCCCTGATCACCTGGAAATGGCAGCAAAAGTGGATGGATGTGGAGCTGCAATTCACGCCACGTAGGCTTGAGCTCTTACTTGATCAATGAGCTTTTTCAGTTGCATGTATTCCATCTGCTTGTCAGTTATGATTGTCTGAAGTCGTTCTTGTTCCGCTTTCTGATTCTCGACACGTCGAATTTCTTCCTCCAGTTGCAGTGTTATTGTTTTCATCTGGCCCTGGAATGTTCAAACAGCGGCATGAGGGAAGAATAAAGGAATGATAAATAATCGATTTTTAAAAAGGGAAATGAATATAAACGATATATCTATGTGGTACCTTGAGATTGTCATTATCTCGCCCTAAGCGCTTGTGGTGCGCCTGTTCTTTGTGGATAGTGGACTCTTTTGCTTCTATCTCCTCCTTCAACTGACTATTCTGGGTGTTCATGGCCCTATTCTTTATCTTCAACTTTGCAATTTCATCCTGGGTAGGGTGGAAGCATCACGTCCATCAAACAAGCGCTTCAAACAAGTGCACAACCGGTCCATCCTTCTTGCCTGAGCTTCCACGAGGTTTTTGCCGTAGTGGTTCCTTTCAGTGATGACAGAATCCAAGAGTTCCTCTTTTCTTTGCAGCTTGAGCTCTTCCTCTGCCACTCTCTTTTTCCAGTTATGGACTGCCATCTGGCTTGTTTCAAGATCATTGACTTTTTGTTGCACCTTTTCCAGCAAGACCAAAAGCAAAAAAAAAACGGAATGAATTCATTTGACGATAATAAAAGAGGAGGTTCTCAGACATGACCTGCCTTTTGCAAGAGGTTGTTGTTGTCATTGATGAAGCGGTCCCGTTCCTTTTCCAGCTCCTGGATGGTCTTGCGCAATTTCTGTCCATCCACGCAGTAACCGTTAATCTCTTGTTGGAGCACCCTTTTGTCCGTCTCGAGCTCTATCACGATGCACTGCTGTTCCTCCAGCGCATCCGTAGCTTTGGACACGTTCTTTTGATGGGCATGGACAAAACACGGAAAGGAACCAACAGGGTTCAAGTGTGATGGGATTTCGAAAAAATCAAATCATACAATACCTTGGACAACATGTCTCGTTCCCTGGTCACGTCAGCAATGATTTTCTTGTCAGCTTCAATTTGCTTCTTTGTGGCTTCATACTCTGCAGAAGGACAAGTTGGGCCCGTAGATTGGGCATTTGGTCACATTCCTTTTTCTTCACCAGTGGAATACTTGAGCTCAATGCATCATCATGCTTCCTTTCCAAAAGCCCATCGCATACCTTTCTCTAGACCGGTGAGCCGAGTTTTCAGAATCCCTCTCTGTACTTCCACGTCCGCTTTCTGTTCCTCCATCACACGCAACTTCTTTTGGACGGCCTCTTTCAATGTTCGTTCTTTGGTAATCTCATGGCGCATCTGATTTATGGTTTCATCTTTTACCTGACAGGTGTGGGAGGAATGAGGAATGACACAGAGGCAGTAGGAAGAGAAACCAAAAAAACTCGTGTTGCTCATGTGTACTCTGCACCTTAATCTCGTTTAAATTCTTCTGATTCTCCCAAAAGTGGTGTTCTTTGAGCGATATGAGATGATCTCGGTCGCGCTGCAGCTTGTTGGTTTTGTTTTGCAACAGCTCCAGATCTTTGGTGATTTTATCAAAGGCAAACTGTTGGGGGGGGGGAAATCATTCATTCATGCTGTCATCGAAATCGAAGCACTGAAATGATGGATGGATGTCTGTGATGAAGATGACCTTCATTGCTTTCAATTGTTGCGCTAATCTCCGCTGCTCATCCTTGGAGGTTTGGAAGTCCTTTTCAATGGTTTGGATCTCTCGAACTTTTGCTTCCAAGTCAAGGGACATCTCCTTCAACTCCTTTTCCAGTTTCTCTTTAAACCTCTGCTCACGGGAAATCTCATTCTGTTGTAACTGAACCTCGTGTTGGAGCTACATGGAGAGAAAGGAACAAGTTGGTTTCATAGGAATCCTTTTCGCCCCGTCCGTCCGTGTACCTGCCTGGGAAATGGTGTTCAAGGCATCCTCCCTTTGAGTCTCTGCTTTCTGCTTGCCCGCACTGGTGATGCTCAGCTGCTCTCGGAGACTCTCCACGGTTGTCAGAAGGCGATCGCGCTCGTTCGTCAAGTCTTCGATCATTTTCAGCAAATCGCTGAAAAGACATTTTTTCAAATCAACACACGGTGGGAGCGTTTAGCATTAGCATTTGTACCCATGGCTTGCTGGACTCACCTCTGATCTTGGTTAGCAATGGCTATATTGAGTTGTTCTACTACCCGTGTTAAGTTGGCAACCTCTTCTTGTAAATGTTTGATTGTCTCCAAATGGACTTGCTCTTTATTGTAGGCATTATCCACCATTTTCCAAGCTTTATCTAATTCCTGTGGAAGGGATTGGGTCGGGGTTACCTGAGTCAATCTATGCGTGGACAATATTGAACTCAGGCTATACGTACCGTTTTGAGTGAAGTCATTGTTGTTTCGTCATCTTGAGAAATCTTGCGGGAAGCTTCTAATTTGTTGGAGGCTGACGCCATCTCTGCACTCAGTTCCTTGCATTTGCTCATGAGCCTTTTCTCGTTGTTGTACGACTTAGTCAGGGCATTGAGTAGTTTCTCATATTCTACACGGATCTTGACCATGTTTGGTTCCTCGGTGAGCTCACTGAGGACCATCTGGAACTCTTCCAATGATTCAGCCATGTCTTCTCTTGTTGGATTTATTTCCAACCTGTGAATAATAACCCAATATTTACATCTGGCTTTTCACTCCATCCCTTTGTACAATTTGGTGGAAATATTCAGCCAGATGTCTGTAGTCAAGTTGACGAATGAAACGAAAAGGATCAAATGTTGCTCTTCATTGTAAATAATGACCATTTTGTAATAAAACGCTTTAAATCCCGAGACGACTTACCGCGATTGACGAGCCAAAGAGCGGAAATTCACCTAGTGTCATTTCGAAGACTGTTGATGGCCAGTTGACGTTGGTTGCCAGGCAACGACAAATCTCGCGAGAGAAAGTTGGCGACCAGGAAGTGACTCATTGTTGTTGTTTTTTTGAGGGGGTATTTCAATCCCCAGTTCAAATGTTCCTTTTTTAATCGCAGATTAGATCGACGATACAAATATATTCAGGAAGTCATTCTGATGTCACACTTGATCAAATGACTGACGCGACGTGTCGAGCGAAATCCTTCGTTGTAGTTTTGGTTACTTTGGTGGATCATGGACTCGACAAGCCTCAAATGGACTTAGCGTGGGAAAACAGAAAGAAATGCTCACTTTGTGACTGGTCTCGCTCTTCTTACGTGGAGAGATGTTGTGTTTTGCCTTTGTGCAATAACATACATTGTCTTGGAAAATGGAAACTTTTTTTTTAATCAATAAAAATTGATGTAATATACACCAGTATGAATTTACAACTACAGTTCAAGCATACCAAGACATTTGAAAAGACAAATAAAACAAGTGACACTTTGTTTGAGTTCAATCCATTTTTCATTCATTGGGGTGAACAAGAATTGTAAATGTCTCAAAGAAGATCTATAAAAAGAAAGAATTTGCAAGAATTTCTCAGCCAATGAACAGACTGGAATAGATTGTTACGTTTCTGGATGAATCGCACAAAGAGACATTTTGAGGTACTGAGTTGTTTGAGTTATTGTAAGCACACTCAAAGCATTTGACAGTGACAACAACAACAACAACAAAAAAGGAAAACCAAACTACAGTTTGTCCTTCTTCCGTAGTATTGCATTTGGCTTATGGATTCAAAGGAAACCCTAACATGAAGAAAACAAAACACAAACTACAGTTTTCAGACTGAAGTTTGGCTTTCATGAATAGATAGGAGTTGACCTTCAGAAAACTATTCAACTATATATTTATTGAATGATGATTTTTTAAAATGATTTTTTCCTCTACAATATTATACACCTTTTTGGTTGATGGGAGTTAAAAGTCCTTTTTTCACGACTTCTAATGCTTTACTTTTTATGCACACCTGTCTCCATCTAGTGGTGAGCTTTGGATGCGCACAGACTCCAACTTCCAATTCTTTCATTGACCTCATCACGGTATGTATGTGGTGAGCATATCCGAATTAGTTTGGAAAAAAAAAAAAAAAGTCACAAATAGAAAGGCAATTGGTCATGAGGATGTATTCAAATCAAAATGCCCTTGCTCTAATATTTGCTTGCCACTTTGTAATGCTGTCACGTCTCAGAAGCAACGGCTAAAGGCCACAGGGCTGGGCCGGCCGGGTTCTACAGTGCAACACACAAGTGTGTGTGGCTACATTTCGTCTGAAGCAAGGAAATACAATGAATTAAAAAGCAAAAAAGCACCACAGCTGTTTGGAAATAGCACCAGTCTTCAGAATGTACAGGTTGTTTTGGCAATGTAGAGCACTGAATTGAATGGCAGCCAGCAAGCTGCTGAAATGCTCGAACCGACCCAGTTAACATCACGTGACCCCCAAAACATGCTCGTGCTTCAGCAGAAAGTAGAAAAAAAACACCTTTGCACGTGGGTTGCAAGCAGCATTATGAATGGCTGCGTTACAAATGATGAATACATGCATTCCAGTTGTACATATTGTGAAGTCAACAAAGAAAGAAAGAGAGCACCATCCAAAGGGTAAGCATGCCATCATTTCTGTAAGCCCCAAATTGTGGATACCGTCAACTAATCCCAATCAAAAGGATGAAATAAAGACCAATGCCCACAGTCCAACTCCTATTTACTATTCATGGCGAGCAGACGTTGCTATAAAAATAGGTTGCTGTGTTTGTATACAGTACAGTGAAATCCATTGGAGTGCACCATTCTCTTTTGTTGTTTTTTTCCCCTACTGCACTGCTACCATATAAGCACAGATGGATATAAAAATAAATATAGACTCGTACATTCTTTTAAAACATCAAGTGTCCTCAAATATATAGAGAGCCATTTGGGCCCCACACATCCATATGTAGTAGATTATATTCATATAGTTTCTATTTCTTGGCTCCCTAATAATCAACTAATTGCTATATTGGAGAATGTCTTTTACTCACATTTTGACATTGGTTTGTTACAAAACGGAACCTACGCTAAGATCCCCCACTCAAGTTTTCAACATGTGCATTCTACTGTACCTCCTTCTACCCAAAAAGAAAAAAGATGTATGCTTATTTAAGACGTTATATACAAACTGTAAGGAAAGTATGTGTTTTTTTTTTCTCTTCTTCTCCATCTGTACACTGGAACAAAAGTGATACTTCACGTCATCAATACTTTTCCTTCTCTGTGACTGATGTAGAGTGTGTCAGCCAGTGTAAGATGAGGGAGGATCTTTGTTTGTGGGGTAGCCATCATCCCCCCCCACCACCACCACCATTTTGCTGGAAGAAGCTTGATAAAAATGTTGGACAATGACATTGCATTCCATTTGTAGGTAGTGTACTTGGGTTAAAGAGAAAATGCATTTGACAACAATACATAAGCCAGTCCAGTCCAGTCCGTATGTCAATGTGCAGCATGGGTTAGCACCAGGTTGTCTACTTGTTGTGCGTGCGTGCGCATAGCTACAGCCCGTAAAGCAGGTGAGATGAAATCCCCAGTGAGATTGACTTTCAAGTGGTGTGACTGAATGTACGTACAAGTTGAAGGAATCAGCCACCGCTTTGAAAGCTCACAGCCCACCGCACCTACCGTGAGGATTTTTCAAAATATACTTTTGTGTGATTAGAATGGAGTTGTTCTTGCGCTCGTCTGAAAGGTTCTGAAAAGCTTGACAAATGTGATGTCGACACAGAACGGCGTTCGTAGTGCTATGCCCATCAGCAATATCCTCACAGCTATTTTCTAGTTTTATTAACACAAACGAGACAGCGGTAAGTCGATTTTTTTTTTCCTCAACTAGGGAACTTTCATCTAATCTTCATTATGAACATACAATCTACTGTTATTGACCGCAACCAATGACTAAGTCAAAGTGTTAAATGACGGTCCAGGTACAAATTAATCGTTAATTTGCTTTTCATCATGAAAAAAAAAAAAAAAAAAAAAAAAAAGATTCTATTTTAAATTCATTTATTGTGTAGTGATGAATTGGTTTTTTCTTCTTCAAATTTTGGTTTCTAAAATGATTGAAAATAAAACCATATCTATAGGTGCTTTAACAATAGTTTTACATTTGCTTCTATTTTGTTTTCATGTTCGTCCCGCCGCAATATCATATGACCTTTTGCCGACTGCTGTCACATGATTTCAGAGAAAGCATTCATCAGAGAACCTTTCTTGAATAACACGATGTGCGAAATAGAAGCCACACGTACGTAAGTCCCAACCTGCTCACCGGGCAGCGCAAGCTTGTGTTTGACTTTTGCACATTTTTCTCATCACTTTTTGCACCGGCGAAAAATTGCGGCGGCTATCATTCTGGTTTGATCAACACATTGAGAAGCATACTCAACGTGACCATTGAAGGAAGATGGTTTGCTTTCAGAGAGCACAATTTAGATTTAGAATCTAAATCCGATTTTGGAGGGATTGTCATCCGGGTCCAATAAATATTGAGCTGAGTCCTGTTCAATGTCGAGGCGGTTTAAGCAATCGAAATGCGTAAATGTTATTGTCATGGAACATCGATACGACCTTATTTTCAGAGGAAGGTGGCCTGGTCTAGTTCGACGTTGTCCATACAAGCCAAAATCGCCTTTTGATCTTCTGGAAGGGGCCGGCGGTACAGCAGAGCAGAGAAGCGATTGTACGGATCGTGAATCCGGAGACGTTTCTTTTTCCTGTGGAGGTAGAGCGCTTCTTCGGGCTGAAGTACCTGAGTGATGGGAGCCTGCTGGGTCTGAGAGCTGGAGACACCTGCAGCAAAGATCTTCCGTCAGCAAAGGCCGCAAGACGAATATGCTGCCAATTCAGCTTGCAAAATGTGTTAAGCGGATGGAACGTGGAGCAAAACTCAAATGGCCATGCCCACTCTGAATTGCGCCGTACCTGCTTTCCTCCTGGCCTTGGAATTATTGTTATTCACGGTCACCTTCTTAGCCTTTCGAATGCGTTGGTATTTCAGAGCATCCATCCTCTCAGACCCCGAAAGGACACTCGGCGCACCTCGACGTTTTCTAAAGCAGGACAAGAAAGAGGGGGAAAGGGGCTAACTCCATGCCGTCCATCTCTTTTCAAGGGCATACTCATTCTAATTCAGTCCTGCTTGATCCATGCAACACATTGTTCAAGATGAGACACCTGACTTCTGGCATCTGTGAAATACATCTTTCCATGAACCACTGTTCCTTTTCAGGACAACTGCATCTACTGACTATGTAGGTATTTCTCTCATTTTGAAATGCTCCCATCCAAATAGGGAGGTGTCTCTCTTTTTTGCCACCAGCCCGCCCGCCCGCTATTTATGCACACTAAACAAAAAGCATAATTGTGGCGGCCATCTTTCCACAGTGGCTACAGAGAGAAACCAAGGATCATTAGAACAAGGAAGAAAAAAATCACAGCTGAGCAACAAAGCATTATCAATATGTATTCATAGACATGGAAACTGTCTACAATGGGCTTCACCATGCTGACAGGGGGAAGAGATGGCTGGAGGGGAAATGACTACGCGGGAACAGTCACATCATGAAAAATAAGCCAAAGAAAAGCGAAGCACTAGGACAAGAAATGTAACAAGAATTCATCAATAGAATTGTTTGGCTTTCCTTTTTTTTTTTTCTTTTTTTTTGGGGGGGGGGGGGGGGGGACGGAGGAGGATTTAGCAATGGCATGCATGGCAGTTTGCACATGGAACAGAACTTTAAAGGGGAATACATTCAAAAAGTTTTTCATCCATCAGCTCACTTGAACTTGGCACAGTGTGCCACTTGCTTGACAAATTTCCCACAACATTTCATCGAAAGCTATTCAAATGGTCAACGGTTATTTTTCAGCCCGCACGCAGAGGACTTCAAATGGGATCGATCATACGACGTGCACGGGCGTGTGTCTCGAGTTAGCTTGGCAACGGAAGAGAGGGAGGGAGAGAGAAAGAGAGAAATCTGGCCGGAGGTTTTTCCACTTACAAAAGCTAAACATGTCAAAAGAGAACATTGACTGGATGTTTATTGAAGCTCATTTAAGAAAAGAAAAAAACCACAACGTCACGCTCAAAAAGGCGATTGGCGGCTGCCGCCAAATTGTGGAAATGACACATTTGCTGTTTGAAGCCGAAATACGATATTGCTGGCTGCTCCCTTTCGATTCTGAACGGCAGTGCTTGCTTTGCAAAAACAAAAGAGAACTGAGGGAGGCCCAAATTGAGCAGAGCCTCATCTCTTGTATTCCCCTTTAAAGGACGAGGTGATCAAGAAAATAAATAAAGCCCCACCTGCTAACCCCCCCCCCTTTCAGACATGGATCCAACCCTTACCTATTGCGGTGTAGACGACTTGGTCACAACAACGCTGCCCAGATAGCTGAGATCAATCAAAAACAAAGCACGTAAGACTCCAGGATCTATTCAAAGCCACTCACTTACCATACTGGCCCCAAGTCAGACAAACATGGCGCAAAAACACGACAAGCAGACAGGCCCTGTGACACACTTGGCCCAACGACAACTTTCAAAGGGATCAAGACTGGGAAAGAAAGATCTGGAGAAAGGTGGAGGGGGACAATTGAGCATGAAAGCGGGCCGAGGATGGGCCGCAGGGCCTGCCCGGCTCCGTAAAGCGTCCCTCGCCATGACACAGGCACCCTCAAACGCTCGGATGGAGACGTAACGATGGATAGATATTTATCTGGGGATTCAATTCCATTCCTCCGTTAGGTGGAAGCAAGTTCATGTCTTTTCCATTTCGGTTCATATACATCTATAAATCATAATAATTTGAGATCTTTTGTATGTCTGTAGAGTTGATGCCAATTCTTTTCAAAGATGAATTGCTAGATGATTAGCAAGCAAAGTCAAGTCACGTTTCAAAGCGTCACGGGTCAAGCAGATGAATCACTCCCTACCTACCCTGAAGCTGACAACTGGGATGGAGAGGGCTCAGACGGAAGGATCTCCTCCTCAGTTCTCCTGTGAGATGGCACCTGGCCAAAGACGTTGCTCCTTTCCACGGCCGGTGACGGCGACTGCGAAGCCGGATAGCTGCTCGCCGACGAAGCAAAGGCCATGTGGGAACGGTAGCCGGGACTGGATCGTCTGCTACCCTGGCCTAGTGCGGGTGAGGAAGAAGGGGAAGATCTCCTTGAGAAGGTGGCTGCGGAAGGAGGGAGGAGGGTAATGCCAGACATCCCCGGGGCTACGATGTTGGGCCGCGGTCGGGGACGGACGACCATCTCGGGAGATCCCTGGTGAGAACTCAAGGGGCTTTGGGTGAGAGGGGAAAGTCGAGAGGGCTGGAGAACCACCTGGTGCGCGGCCGAATCCATCCTACGAGCCTGTCTGGGACTGAAACCAGGGCTGGATTCAAACCAGCGGGTGTCCAGGCTGCTGAGGGCGCTCGGGCCCGTGCGGGCCGTCGGATCGGCGTAAGGCAAAACCGGAACGGCCGCGCCGCGACTCGCGCGCTGTCTTAGCTGAGCGAAATGAGCCTCTTGCGCGGCTGCCAAACGCCTGGCCGGAGAGCCGCGAGGCTTGGCCTTGCTGGGAGACTTGCTGGAGTAGCTCTGCGGCGCTTCCAGTGGCAATACGGACGGGTAGGTGGGCATTGGGAGAGAAGAGGTGTGGAAAGCACTCAGTGGAAGAACAGGGGCTGGGGGGGGGTAGGGAGAATCGTGGCGATGGAGATGGACAGTGGAGTGGCGTGGCGGGAAAAGGAATTGGGGACCCTCCACCGTGGAGAAGGTCAAATCCATTCCCCGCCAAAATTCCGGCGAATGGGAGGAAGGAGCCAGAGTCAGAGGATAAGGGAAGCCAGAGACGGCATATTGTGTGAAATCGCCTTCCCCCATTTCTTCTGGAATCAGAGGGTAAGCAAAGGGACCTTCGCTCAGGTACGGAGGGGAGGACATGACGGAGCTAAGGGGACTGGTATCGGTCATATAAAAAGGAGGAGGCTCGTGATCCCCGTGGGAGCCCAGGTAGCCATAGAAAGCCCTGTGATGGAGAGAGCCGCGAATCTGCCCTGCGGCCTGCAGTCGACCGCTCTCCATCATAGTCATACCTTCAAAGGGTCTCTGGAAACGAGGACTGTAGGCCGGAGGCTGGAGGTAGAATTCGTGACCGGAGATGGGCGAGATCTGGTGAGGCCGCAGAGGGGCCATAACTGGCGGAAGAGGCCGAAGATCGTCGTTCTCCTCGTCCGACTGTCGAAATTCAGGGTAGAGGTCGGATTCTTCCACAAAAGGAAAACCCTGGATTCGCCGGGGCTTGACGGAAAACTCGCCATCTGCCGGATCGATGACAAAACGCCCATCGGGGCCACGGCTGATGAGTTCGATAGGTGTGGTCGCTTCGGCTTCTTGCTTGGAGATGGTGTATCTCTTGCTCGCGATTGCTCTTTTGGTCTTCTTGTAGAGAGACAAGTCCTCTTTCTTGGCTGGACTTAGGGAGGCTTTCTTGCCGTGTTGCTCAGGACTATCCTGGGACGATTGTGACAGGGAGGTCTTGGAGCCGATGCTTTCCGGACTGGCCTTTCCTGAAGATTGCCTGGAGACAAGAACATTGTGTCAATCAATACGTGATGCATCCAAATGACGACAACAACAAGTTGCATTGAAATACCTTCTTTTTTTACAAACGATTGGAGACCTAATCCAAGATAACCTCGGCTACCGCGACCGATGTAACGCTTCTCCATGATACCGAGCTCATAAAGTTTTGGGTTTGCGCAATAGTCAAAGTCATTTGTCATTGTTGTAATATTAGGGAACTGATGATCAATTATTGATTCAAGTGAGTCGTGTGTACTTACGGCGTTGCCATACTTTTTCTTAAGTGGGTAATAGAAAGAGGTGGATCTGGAAGAAGAAGAAAAAAAAATAAATTGCTTCACGGCACTATTTTTAACAAGTCAAACACGGAAAATGATTTCGAAAAAGGATACGTCGTTGGATTGACTAGCGGAAAAACTTTTTTACCTTTTTTCCTTTTGAGCTTGCGTCTCCGCTGCTTATTGACAAAGCAGGCCGCCATCGTGCTGAAAAGGATGGCTGCGGCCAAGAAGCAGATGGTCGCCACGATGCCAGCCACAACCGGTCGCGCCAAACCTGATTCCTCAACCATCTCTGGCGGTGGAAAGAAGTCTACAGAGGAGGAAGAAGAAAAGTCATGGCAATGGTGAGAAACAAAAAACAAACAACGCCTTACCTGTACTGGACACACCGACGATGTTGCTAGGATCACTGATTGTGTCGTCCATGACGGCCATGACGCGAAACTCATACCAGGCCTCCTTAAAGAAGAAGAAGAAGATCATTTATTTGGATTCATTCATTATAAAAACAAGGAATATCATTTCAGTGGAATAAGAAAGCAGTAGTAGAAAAGGTATCGAAGGGAGCAGATGTGGCGTGATGAACTGCAGGAGAAATGTGAGTGAGTGGGTGGGTGATGCAAGCATCAGCATGATGGCACTGAGTCAGAAGCTCACACATGACGTATCACGGCAAGATGGTTTGGGTGAAGAGAAATAGATGTGACATTAAGATGAAAGTGTCAGAACTTATTAGTCACCCAAAAATATGTTCTGTTCATTTCCTAGTCGTTGAACCCGCAGCCACCTGAAGAGAACCATTGGGATTCTTTACTGGTGTGTTTTACCTGAATGAGGTCACGAGCAAGCATCTCCGTGTCGCCTGAGGGGACGCTGTCATCCAGGACCTCCCATCGCTCCCCCAAGCGAAACTCCATCACGTAATGCTGGATCGGTGCTGTGTGATTGGCGGGCGGGATCCAGGTAAGCAGGACTCCCTGCTGCGTGCGATTGGCTGTGAGGCACCGTGGTGGGGTAAGTAGCACCAGTGGTCCAGGGGTACTTAGAGGAAATACTGGCAGAAGACAACATTTGGCATGAAATGAATTCATTCTCATTTCAAAAATGCAGAGGCAGCAACAGATGCTCACCTAATGTGGTCACAGTGACAACCTCGCTGAATGGTCCCGTGCCAAGTTTGTTTTGAGCGAGGACGCTGCACTGGTATGTTGTCTCGGGCTCCAAGCCAGGCACCACCATCCACTCTTGGCCGCCTGGCACGGCTACTGAGAGCCAATCATGTGGACCTAAACGCTCCCTTTTTAGCCTGTACAAGAGTCATGGTTGGAGGTGAGTGGCAGAGACACAAGACTTTGGAGGATATCATCATTCAATACCCATGTCATCCATTTCCATATTTGATAAGAGTTTGCAATTCAAGTGTCAATATTGATTTCCCTAAAGTGTCCACACACACAGTTATCACATGATCAACTGCAGCACTTTGATTTGATGATCAGCCCATGCTGCAGTTAGCTTTGCATTTTGCCCTTTGTCCATGCGATGACGTTCAGGAGTCGATATGCACATGCAGCATTTGCGACAATCTTGGGAAAACAATGCTACGGGAGCACATTTTCAATATCATTAGAATCGATCGATCGGTTTATTTATTTATGAATGATTTCAATTTGAATGTTCCCATCCGTAGTGGGAGAAATCAGTGTCAGGTGATCAAAATACATGGACGGCACACAGTCAAGCAGAGCAAAGCAGCAAGAGCAGCGCTCGAGGTAAAGAGAGGGGAATTCACATTTCCACCCGACTGAAAGGTTCATTTAGCACGGCGGCTCGATGTCAAAAAGGGGATCAGGCCGTTCTGAACGCAATCCCGACCTTTTGGGGAATACCACCAGGAGAAAAAGCAGGAAGCCAAGCAAGCTGGGATGACTCACACATGGCCGTACCAGACTGAGAATGTCTGCTGGAAGCCTCCGTCGTAGCCCACCTCCCACGAGACGTTGGCCCAGGTGGAGGATGCCACCGCACGGACTCCGGTGGGGGCGTGAGGGCTTGTGCCTGCAGGAGGGTGGTTGACTCGTGACCACTGTTTGTACTTGAGCCGTGTGCGCATTACCTATAACTTGGATATGCGTGCTGGCAGTGATGCTCGTAGCAACGTTGGTGGCGACGCATTCCCATTCCCCGTGGTCCTCCTTTGAAAGTGACTTGAACTGTAAGCTGCCGCGCGGCAAAACGTTGTGCTTGCTTTTATTGGACTTTCCCACCTGGAAACATCTCAACGGGTTACTGTCGTCCATCGCTGCGTATGATAGCGAGGGTACCGGCGCCGCCACGTACGTACCTTCCTCCATGTTATATTGGGAAAAGGGTCTCCTTCTGCCTCGCATGGGATAACCAGTTCCCTCCCAGCCTCCTGTCTGTACTCCCCTCCAGGGACCACTGAGAATTTGGGGGGGTCCTACACAGGTTGAGTCAGATGAGGTGAGTGTAGCAATCATGCAATCATTTGAGTTGGATAGATAGTGTGGATATTGATTTGACATATTTAGAGATATTTATTTGTGTGTGTACCTTTAGCACCAGGGGAGCAGGTGGGGACCATCCCATGGAACCCAGGGCATTGTAAGGCATGCAGGTATAGGTGCCCAGAGAGTCCTCCGTCACCTCTGCCACACGGATGCTCCCATCGTCCATTTGGCTCCAACCAGGGTACTGTAAATGTCAGTCATGGCCAATTCTCGCCCTAATCATAATAGATATAAGCGCGTCATCTTACCTTGTCTATCCGGAGCGGGAGACCGTCTTTCTTCCACTTCACCAACGTTACAGGCGGGTTGGCATCGACAGGACATCGGATAAAGCCCGGCAAACCGATGGCCACATAGAGTACGGATGGCATGTTTACAACGCGGGCAGGATCTGCTCAAACGCAAATCACAAGAAAGGACAGGGGAAATATTGACGTACATATCATTTGCTTTATTTCCCGTCACTTTAGCCTTTCACGTGTGCATTTTCTGAAATAGCTTTTCTTCACCAGGGTCAAAATGCAACCAGTTAGGTCAAAGAGGATAGCTTCAAACAAATAAGCCAAACGCAATGGGAGGAGTGTGAAGAGGCAGGAACGAGTGAATACAATTGGCAGGACAGAGGAAGGACAAACGAGGGAGAGAGCACAAGCTTGAGGTGAGAGAGGGAGAGAGAGAGAAATGTTACAGATGACGTAAGGTAGAGAGAACCCAGCAGAGGAGGTAGGAGGTGGTGCGACTGTGGAGCGTGATAATAACCACATCTGGTATTGCGAAAAAGTGGAGATGGGAAAAAAAAAAAACGGGGGTTGCGTCAGGGTGGCGGCCAGCAAATAAAGACATTATTGTGACATTGCCGGATTCAGTTTGCAACCTCCAAAGTTCGAAACGAGCCCGGAGGAGAGCCGCGGGCAGCGCCGGCAGACGAGAATATCAGCCGGGTTTCTAAAAATAGCTCACAGACGCAGCGAGGGCTCACGACCCACCGCTTCCCACTGGAAGATGCAATTATTCACTGGAAAGCAAAATCAGGAATTGAAAAGTAGAATTATGGCGTCGGATGAGAGCGCAGATGAGGTGGGCGCTAATGGAGAAAGAGAGGGAGGGAGAAAGAGAGAGGCCTCTGCAGTCTTACAGAGAAACATACCTGCTCTAACAGCAATGATGTAATCTCGTCTCTCACCCTCCCTCCCTCCCTCTCTCTCTCTCTCTCTCTCTCTTTTTTCCTGCTTCTGTTTGTCACACATGGCACACGCTAATGTACGTAAGAGGCAGGCGAGCGAGGGAATGCAAAACATCTGTTGCCTTGACTACTGAGCATTGCCATTCCAAGTGTCAAAAGCTCGGCCAGCTTTTCTGTAGTTACTCGCGACGAGCACTCGTGGACATTGCGAGAACACGAGGAGGCGGCGTCGTTTTAGACCCGGTCGGTGTACATATTGGACACAAATGGGACGGTGGCTCATTTGAAATATCCTATTGCCATACAGACATAGATGGCTTTGAAAACTCCGGAACTGTTGCCATCGTTACCGCTAATGGCAAACAAGCACAGAGCCGCCAGAGGAGAAAAATAAAGAGCTTTTCGAAATTCCGTCAGGTACGTTTCGAGCCGCGCTCACTCACTCACATTGCACAGTCAGGTGCGCAGAGGCAGTCGGCGGTAGGCCAAGGCTGTTGCTAGGAGCACAAGTGTATTTCCCGCCATCCTCTGGCTTGACTTGGGCAATGATAAGGGAGCCGTCGATCAGAACGCTGACTCTGCGCTTGAGGTCGCTGCGGAAAGGAAGGAAAAGGAGATTTTTATCGGCTGTCAGCTCAATGATTCGATTCCTCTCTCCACGGAACAACTGTGAGAAAACTGCAATTGTTTCTTTCCATTTCAATTGATCTTGTAACAAATGTGAGTGGACGCTGCGATCCCGAGATTACATTTTCACACATCTTTGATCCCATCGCCCTCATTCTGGTCAGCGGAGACTTTAATCTTGCTCCTTTTTCCTTATCTAGACAGCTTGAGAAGGGACTCAAACTCTGTCTTGGCAATAATAGCTTGTTCAGTTAGCATTTGTTATTCAAATGAAATCTTTTCTTTTCTTGGGTTGGAGTAGAGTAATGGCTGCTCTCAAAAAATGCTCTTTACTTCTTGAAAAAGACATTGTCCTCCTCCCAGAACCAGGTGTAGGTCAAGTTGCGGGGGTAGGCCTCCGCCTGGCAGGTGAAGAAGGCGTCTTGCGAGATGTTCACTGTGATGTTGTCTGGCGGCGAAACAATGAACGGAGGGCCTGGTGGACAACACACAGGAGAAAAAAAGAGGTCCCATTTGCTTCCTGATAATAGAGCACATTTTCGACCTACCTTTGTCACAGTGTTATAAAAAAAAAAAAAAGGTTGAGGCTACAAAAGCAACAGCTTTTTCTTCTCGTCATCGCAATTATTCTGCACTCAGAAAAGGATTATGACAATTTTACAAGTGATCCTTGCACTGCCAGATGGATGATGCTCGCTCCACACCATTTAAAGTGTCTCTCGGGGGGGGGGGGCTTGTTGGGGGGTCTTTCATTTTCATCACATGGCTAACCTTTACTTATTCATAGCGAATTACAAACACTGGATCACTGAATTCATCGGAGGTACTATATGGCATGCAGTTAATATTCCTCTGCGGGAATACCCAATCTCACACACACACACGCAGATTGCTAGTCCCATATGTTAGTTTTGATCTGTGGTCCACATTCTGATCCTTTAACAGGCAGAGTATTTCCATCTGCCACCCCTTAGCCAGACAAGCAGCAAAAGTGTGCTAGTGTGTGTGTGTGTAGAGGCGCATGTGTGCCAACCTGCCCTATTTGGAACCAGCTGAGCGCTGGAGATTTGCTGGCACTGTAGTTGATCTGCAGCTCAATGGCTTTCCAGGAGGACCTCTATTAATCCATCTCTGCTATAAACTATACAGAGCTGGTCAACTGAACATATCGTAGCTTATCTCGGGCTTTGTATTACCGGTTTAAGAAGAAATGATATTTTCAGGGGCCGGAATATTGCCCGGGCACAATCGATATCATTTGAAATATGGTCCGGTTAAGGACGTGAGCAGGAGAACTGAAGATCATTTTTGTTCTTTTTGGAAGTAAACATGCTTTTGCCTGAAAATCAATCTGTTGAAAATGTCAACATGTAATCCTGAGAGATTGCGTCACACTTTGCAGGCGGGCGGGCAGGCGGGCAGGCAGGGGTTGACTTTTGCTTTGGCCAGCTTTGGCTGCAATCTACGAATTAAACGAGGGGGAATATTTGCAGCGCCATCTGTTTTGGTAAATGAAGGGATCCCGTTCAACAATCTGGAAATAACACCAAGAGTGACTTTCTGGAAATGTCAAAAAAAAAAAAAAAAAGAACGCACAGGGCTGTGTTTGTTGTTGTATTATGCATTAAATGAATAATTCATTTTGGGAGTTGTTGCTCAACTTGATCTATTGCTTAAGTTACAAAAGCTGATGGCTCTTTTTTCCTTTGCTAAGCCTCCCAAGAATGTTTTTAAAAAAAAAAAATAAAAAAAAACTTTTAGTCTTGCTGACAAAGGTGTTCCTGAAATGACACGCTCTGGTTACAGAATCCCACTTTTTGGATCCCACCACTTATTTCAAGATGAATTGGCGTGCGCTATGACTTAGCAATTTTGGAATGATGCAGAGCTAGCTGACTTCACTCTCCTCCTTTTGTCCTTGGTCTTTAAAATGTGCGTCGCGCTCGACGGAAAACCCGCAGAGCAGTTAATGACCTCGCTGGTTATTCTCTTCTTACATTGCACCGAGCGGAGCGCCGTGGCGCCCTTCTAAACGCCTTGCACGCACGTTGGCTAAAAAGTGGTCATTGCTATTTAACATGAGCTCCCCACCTTGAACTAGCAGCCGTGTTGTGTGAACGGCCTCTCCTTGGGGGCTAAAGGCTCGACACGTATAGGCACCGCGATCTTCTCGGCCGATGGACAGCACTGTCAAACTTCCATCAAAGACCTGAAGGTACAAAAGTGCAAGCGCTTTGACATTTCTGCCTGCTTCCATTCAATCGATGGAGTCAAAGGTGGCTATTTGGGAGACCTTATACTTGGCACCGGTGAGCAGAAGGTTGCTGTCCCGCAACCAGCTGACCGAGGGTTTGGGGTTGCCAAAGGCGATGCAGGTCAAAATGATGCTTCCTCCCTCCTTGGCCTCAACGTACTGAGGGGGCGTATCGGTGAATGTGGGAGGGGCTGGAGAGGCATACAAATAGAATTGTCCTATTTCAAATCATGAATAGAACAATAAACTTCCGAATAAATTTCGGCTCCAACTTCTCTTACCGTTGACAGTTAGATGCACCCAACTTCCATTGTAGAAAGTATCATATTGCTGCTCCAGCATCAGCACCTTACACTCATACCAGCCTTGGTCGTCCGAACGAACATTTTCTATCCGCAAGGAGGATTTGCCGTATAGACTGGCCCGGCCTGGAGAGAAAAGAAATACAGATGAGATCAGCAGGAAGGCAGCTGAGTGAGGTGAATGTAATGAGGAGGTGAGCAGTGTACGGAGAGAGAAAAAAGAAAACGTCAAAAAATGCCGAGTGAATATTAGCAAGCTTCAAATAGCTCAGATATAAATAGGCAAGGCTTGAAAAGTGTGTAACATCAGCGTGTGTCACCTTTTTTCCAAACAGCACCTGCGAGAGCAAGAGCAAGAGCAAGAGCAAGAGCAAGAGCAGTAACCCGACATCAAAAGTGACTGGTGACGATGAATACAGTTGTCAGCTTCAGTGGGGCTGAGATGTTCTCTTCACGGGCACAAAGCCACTTTGCCTTGAAGCTACATGGTGGCGAGGGCAGGGACGTAACTTACGCTAATGAGTGGCAAGTGGCCAAAATGTGACAGCACATGGTGTCGCTGGATATTCATACGCAACAGCATATCAAATTTGGACAGGACCATTACAGGCTCAGTCGGTCAAATGCCCTTTGCTCCGTGCCGACCGGTAATTGCATCATAGCAGATGAGCGCAACAAAGGATTTCTGAGACTCCAAAACATCAGCAAAGCCAAGGCCGTCCTCAATAATCCCAACTACTTTAGGCCATGAGACAAGACATCTTTTTCATTGATTCATATATTAATTAATGATCATTAATAATAATGATGATGAGAATGGTCATTTATTATGATCATTTCTAAAACCTGATGTGCTCGAGAAAAAAATGAGGACCGATTTGGAATCGGTACGTTCACCAAATAAACAAGGTGTTGTTTCGATTTGGCTTATTTCCTTTTTACACTCGAGGTAGGAGCAGTCGTAAGAAGATTCAACTATGATGGAGGAAACGGAATTTCGGTTTCTTTGCGTGTCTTGACATATGAAGGGATTGACAATAAAGTGACTTTGAACTTTGAACTTGAACTATGACAGTAACAATGGAATGATGGCTTGATTTCTCCGTTTTGCAGAGACTTGGATTTTTGTTCAATCTCAAAAGTCACTCAACACATCTTACCAGCATACTCTGGGTCCACGTGTGGAGGATAAAAACGAAAGTTGATGAAGAAGGGGATGGGCATTCCATACTTAAACCACTCCACCACGTAGGGCTGGCCGTTCAAAGGGTGGGACACATCGCATCCCAGGATGATGTTCTCGCCTGCACGTGCCGTCACAAACTGGGGCTCCTCTCGCACTCCGTGGGCACCTGCGGGAACACATCCAATGCTCAAGTTGGACTTTTAAGCATCTGTAGCATTTGTCATGTTACAAATGTAATACAAGAACATATGAAGAAGAAAAAAAAAATCTCCATAATGAATTTTTGCAATTCAAGTCAATGTTGTGACGTTTTATTATTTGGATGAGCCAAAATCAATGGAAAAATCACAAAGGTCTGACGTCTAATTCCACAGCTTGATCAGAATAGCAGCAAAAGTCATAGACCAATACGTTTATTGAGAGTCAGGCTCTTTGAGGGATTATTTCTATCTGATAAGAAAAACATATGCTAAGCTTAAGGTTCTATCAATCGGGATGGTAACGCCTGCTAGTGATCAATCAAGAAGGCAAGCTGAAGGCCACTCGAACGTGAGCTATCGAGACACAATCTTTTCGTCTTGTCTTGCCCTCATCAGTTGAAAGAGGGAATGGAATGAGAAAAGGATGTGTTTAGTTCTTTTTTTAATAGAACTGCTTTCATAAATCCCATTGCGTCCACTGAAGCCAAATAGTCAATTCTCCAATTCAGAAGAATTTCTAAATGAAAAATAGCTCACAAATAGGAGATGGCTCGTGCTCGCCAGTAGAACCAGATAATAAGTGTGTGCTCGCTCGCTATTCCCAGTGGTGGAGAATGAACACACACACACACACACACACACACGCTTTCAAGCTTTACAATGTGTTGATTGGCTGCTGGTGACATCATCTGAAATTGCGCACCAACAGGGCCCTTGGTGCTATGACTTCAATGTTGATGATGAAAGCGGGAGAGAGAGAGAGCGCAAAGGATCCAGATGGAAACCCCAGCAAAATCTCCCCTCCCCGGCCGTCCGTCCGTCCGTCCGTCCCATTAGGATTTCGTTGATTTACAATCAAATACCCAAGGGAACATGCATGATGATCGAGGCAATGATCCAAAGAAAGTAAGAAGGAAAGATAAAGGAAAAATTATATCATATCAATCTGCCAAGTAAAGCGGGTGAGTTGGGTAACTTTGATGACTTTGTCCTGGTTTTGAAATACAATCATCTGCTGGTGGTAACTAAAGGCCAGACAATGGCATGTATGCTACGTGGTCGACATATGTTGCTCTTCTGGAATGCCGTGCTGCTTTTTCAATGTTGCTCTCCATAATGGCTTTTGAGCTTCTTACCTCCTGCTGACTGGTAGAATTAGGCCAGACAGCTGGGAGTGGATCAGTGAACAATTCATTCAAGAAAGCGCACCAACAAGCACTCTGAATTGAACTATTTGCTCGGTGCGGATGTGCAGAACACACATTGAGGTCCAAAGCTGTCGTGCCGACGTTTGAATAGCACTTTACGAGGCGACGGCACAATAAACATGGTTGCGTCTGGACGGCACGTTGAAGTGAGACAGCAGCCGGCCACCTTTTGGAATTCCATCAATGTTCTGCTTCTGAACGACAAGGGCCAGATTCTGAGCAGCTTCTTCTCAGTCAATCACAAGGTCAGGGTCAATCGCTTGATTGAACGCACTTTCAACCATCTATCCCACACTGCTGAAGTGAAGCAAAATGTTGGGTTTAACATTAAGATTGACAAGATGGGCTCCGGTGACCCCAACTTGAGGAGACGCAGCAGTGTGCAGGCTCATGACGACGTCAAGCCCACACACGCACATTCGCTCACTCACACAGGTAGTGTTCCCTCTGGCGGACAAAAGTGGTAAAACTAGGGCAAGCCACCATGCAATCGTATTCGACTCGAGTGGAGTCCCTTAGCACTGACGTTGACCGTCTGGGAAGTCAGGTGCATGCTGCTGCAACCGCTGGCTCACCTTCCACTTTGCTCCAAAGCCCTAAACTGCAAAAGGGTCCACCTGAAGACCGCGACAATGCACATAGCAGCAGCTCAATGATGTATTGCAGTCCCCACATTTGCAAGCCCCTCCATTTCAATGTATTGCTTCGTGCTAGCAAATAAGCCCCTTGGCTTGGTCAAGTCGGCCATTTGAATCCAAAAGTATTGCAGAGAAAAACCCGTGAGAGAAGGGTTCAACTTTGAGCAGAAGTCGGCGGTCCATAAAAGCGAACGTTCGACTCACCTTGAGCGGCCGTTCCTCGGGTGCTGAATACACTTGCTATCAAAGTGGCCACATACCAAATCATAGTATTATTCCCCAGCGGAAAGAAAGCACATCATATCTCAAAGTGGCCCCCCCATTCGGTGAAGCTGTGCTGTCATCGTCGAGCGTTCGTTCCAGCGGCTGTCCTTTTGGAATTCAAAGCGAGCCCAGGTCACTTGTCCACCGGAGCGTTCCCCTTCCTCCCTCTCTTCCCTTCCCCTCGCCGCGACACGCCGCCACTCTCCTCTCTTCTCCTCTTCTCCTTCTCCTTCTCCTCTCTCATCCCGAGACAGATCACCTGCGCCAATGGGACTACAGCAAACGACTCTTGGAGACCGAGCAACAATCATTAGGTCATCGCGAGCCCGCCTCTGCGCTACCTCCATTGGTGGATTTGGGAGGAGGCCGATCGCTCATTGGTTAGCTGCAGTGTCAACTTCTGTGCCGGTTTGATGCCTTCACGTTTAAGAGCGACTCGGAGCTTCTAGACTCCAACCTGAAGAAATTACGTCAACCACGTCACACACTAAATGGTTCTCTTAACGCATTCTAAAGATCTTATTACTAACAGTAGCCATGTGGACATGATGTAAAACGTGATGAT
Organism: Syngnathus typhle; assembly: GCF_033458585.1. NCBI lineage: Eukaryota > Metazoa > Chordata > Actinopteri > Syngnathiformes > Syngnathidae > Syngnathus > Syngnathus typhle. Next base: position 616,129 of record NC_083752.1, on the reverse strand, counting down.
GATGCTTGTAATATTCAAAACGCAACACTCTCGGCTTTTTTATAAATCACCAAATGAAAAATAAATTGAAAATATCCTCTGCATTCTGGGCACCGTCAACCTCGAACAGGAATACCCGACAAATCCAGAGGTAGGAATCGATCAATTAATATGGTTCTTATTTATTTGACAAGACTTTTGAGGCTGCACGTGAACGCTTTCCCTGACAGATTGACTTGGATTGTCAGATTTCCATCAGAACCTTAACGCAACATCAGAGGATGCCGTTTCAAGGTGGGTTGGCTTGTGAAGCCTTTGCGGAGCTGCACCATCATCCTGCGCAATAACACGAGCGGAAACCTCCTCCTGCTCCTGTTAGTCGTTGCTCTGTCAAATCCAATTCTTGCCATTTTTTGATTCACTCAACGTGAAGGAAATATTTCCATGGTGGAGTGCAGTAACGATGTCAATCCGTTATGATTCATGCTGTTTGATGCACTTGAAAAAGTGTGCGTCAGCTCTGTAACCCAGTTAGGTCTAAATATGGACCGTTTGAAATTCAACTGACTCAGTTGCCGTTGACATCAGACAGCCTGTTAATGCATGATCATTTCGAACCCGTCGTGCTGCCTCTGCTCTGCGGGACTCCTGGAGGGGGGGCGCTGCTCTTGGGTCAATGCACAAGAAGGGCACAAAAATATGATCAACTGTGTCCGGTACAAGCACTTTTCATTTCTATTTTGGCAGTCTTGTGAGTTGATGTATTCTCTTTTTGATAAAGCAGAAAACTGTGTTGTGTTAATTGCCATGTAGTTGAAAGCAGTCATGGGATAACCATGGGATAGTTTTTCATTTTACTAGGAAAGCAGGTCCACAAATGTGTGCTGGGATCACTCAGTCTGGGTCAGCAAGATCAATGGCGCTTGTCAATATGCTTTTTGTCTAGCGCCCAGCACAAGCAAACTCCGTATTGTTCTCATGTCTGTCTTTGATGATGTCTCTGTAACATGTATGATGCAAGAGCATCAGTAGGTTACCCAAGTTGCTCAAGTTTAAATCGACATGCGTTGATTAGACCGAGAATACAAAAGATGATGGTGTGTTGCTTTCTTGTGACAACACCCAGCATTAAAATGGTTCGACTGATTAAAGGTCATAATGTCACCAGACGTCTGAGTGTTTTGGTGATGAGCTGTCAGCAGAGGACGCTGTTGCTTCATTTTTGTCCGCAACGTCACATCCCCTATTTGGGTACGTCGCCTTGCCACCGCGGATGGAGAGAGAAATGTCTCATGGAATTCAAAGACTGAACAAGTTTGGATTGTATCATCACAATATTATTTTGCAAAGACAATTTGCTGACTTCATACTATTAAGTCACATATGCACAAATGTCCACTTGTTTAATGATTTTGGATGAATTCAGTCAATCAAAAGTGCCATAAGATCTTTCACCCTTAACCGATTCTTGCCAAGTAGAGCCCATTTGGTGCGTATTTAAAATGTGTATCCCTCAATAGCATGTATTTTGATGTCCCGATGCTTGATTTTTTTTTTTTTTGCCATACCTACCTTTTGGATTGCTAAAAATTCTCTGTGCTAGCAGCACGGTAATCCAGCATCAACGTTGGCACACCAAACAAGCCAATTCCCAGTGGAGCCTGCTGTACATCTGTTCAACAACTTGACTCAGCCCACGCCTCGTGAGGGAGGCCTTTGAGGGAACCAGTACTGTCGTTGCGCCAGATTGCTAGCTACACCCCAACTGCAAATAGCACTGGGTGGGCTCACCCTGTCTGTCTGTCTGTCTGTCTGTGTGTGTACGACCCCAGCGTCGTTAACAGCGCTTGGTCCCACGTTTTCCCTTTTTTCTGACTTCGCCCGAGTGGGGTCGTATTTGTGTCTTCTGTCCCTTCTTTCGTTAATAAGCTTGTGCAAGGAGTTAAAGATCAGGTTGAGTTCAATTATTTCTTCGGTGCCCCCAAAGCCTCTTGTCAGATGACCTGCGCCTGTTTTGGATTCGAGAACATTTGATCTGTCCTCCTCTGCAATCCATTAATACTGTAAGTCACACTTTGGCCCATGGCATAAAAGGAAAAGAACAAAAATCAAATGCCACAACTGGACCATATAAGGCAGTCACTAGGTGGTGATCTGGTTCAATTCTATCCCTCGCCTTCCTGCGTGGAGATTGCGCCTGGCTCTACTACTCATTTGATTTGACAAGCGACTCCATATGATACAATATGATATGCAACACCCCCTGAACTTCTTGCTGGGGTCATGAGGGTCATTCCCGGGCGCCGTAAAGGGAAGAACAGTAATCACGATTCAGGGCACATGACTGACAGGGGTCCGAAAAATGACTCTTTCCACTAAACAGCCCTTTGGTTTTGAACGGATTGTATGCATGAAAACTCATTTGAATAAATGCTAAAGAGATCCAATTCACGCAATGGGTCTTTCAGGAACCAGGCAAATAATATGCAATGTTTTAAAAAACAACAACAATAAAATCCTCAAAGGTTGTCTTTATTTAGGTCTATAAATAAATGATGCTTGCATTCTTTCCCCTTGTGAGATGAGCAGCTGACCATACGAGTGAGAAAAAGAGCACCTGCCTTGGTGCCTAGCTTGAAAATGAATCACCGGGCAATAACACTTGGTAGGCTAAAAAAAATCCATAAATCTCAGGGATATTACACCTTGCCAACCTTGACAAGTAGATCAACTCAGGTTTGGCTGCTGCTTCTTCTTCTTCTTCTGCCGGTGCCCATGTTTGATTTCATATGAGACTGACAACCAACCCATGGTTTTGGCTCTGGGCAGGGAACGCTTTGATTGCCCAATTAAATCACCTCCGCAGGCTTATCTACTTGCAAAAGGAAAAGAGACTGCATGGAGGGGTGACAAGAGCTGCACAAGCGTTTTGCTCTCTGGCATTTAGGCAGCGGCTAGCCCAAAACAGTGGATGAAGGGAAAGGTCATAGCCTTGCTGAAAAGGTTTTCTCCCCTTATCCCAAAAGGCCAATTCCTCTATTTTTGCTGTGGATTGAACCTATTTGGCCCATTTCAAAAACAGCAACACAGTTAGTTCCAGCTAGGCTAATTTAAGTACTGGTACAGATAAGACCCTCGAGCTTCAAATCACCGCATCAAACAGTAGTTGTGCCATATTGTAGAAATAATGATGAGATTCTGATTGACTTGATAGACTTTAGAATTGCAGCTCGCTCTTTGTTGAACTGAACATGCGATCCTAAAGCAGATAGATTAAAACCACATCATTGTTGAATCTATAGTCTATGCATAGGATTGTTGTGAAATGTAAAACTGGAGCATTGTATCACGTGACACATAATCCAAGGATCAGAAATAGACATTGTAAACAGAAGGATTTGTTAGATTATTAACATTGTGAAAAGGATTGCAGTGAAAAGTAGCATAGCTTCACAATCGATGTACAATTAACTGGCTACAAATGTCACAAATACACGACTATATTGTATAGATGACTATCTGCACATTTTGTAGATACACGTGGTGCTTTAGAATTCCACAATCCTGATCCACAACAGAAGCTGGCCTACTTTGGGGGCATTCCACAATTATCTCATTCTCACCACCATAACACACACACACACACACACACACACACACACATCATCATATTCAGTCAAATTAACAAACTAGATGTCATTGCAACCTTAATTCAATATTCCATATGTGCATCCGTTAAAATCTATTATTAATCTATTCAATCAACATAAATGTAGATGTTTCTCTGTTCTGACAGGTTGGCATTTTTTCTTTATTCTGCGGCAAATTAAGATCAGCATCAAAATCATCGCCCACCACCAGATTACTAAAGTGCGGTGCGAGTTCGTTTGTAGAAACAAACGGAATGCAAACTTGACCTTTTACTGCCATTCCAGGACCTTACTTATCATATGGCTGAGTCATGAGCGAGCCACCAGATGCAGGTGCATGGTGCGTGCGACTTGAAAATAATGTCAGCTCCAAGAAAAGAAAGGGCCCAGCTGATTGTTGGGAGACACTGAGACTGGTAAAGCATCTGGAAGATGCAGCCACTTCATTTTTTCTCATTTTGCTGTTTATATCGGAAGCCGTCTCATGTTTTTGCACAGATGTTTGCACGTTGAAAACATATAACAGGGAGCCCGGCCGGCCGGCCGGCCCACAGGCAGCTGGAGAGGACCCAAATCTGGCTATGTGCCTCACTGGAGGTGGCAAGGCAGCATGCCGCCGTTGCCGCCGTCAAGTGCTCACTCGGATTTAACCAAGCGGGCAATTTGTTGCCTTGGCTGTGCTGTGCTGTGCTGTGCTGTGCTGTGCTGTGTGCCATGCATGCCAAGAATGTTGGGATCGGTGACAGCTGCAGGCAAGGAGTACACACATGTTCAAGAATCAAGGACAGGTGGGCCAGGCCACATTCAGTGCCAATGATGCTTATAGACACGTCCACTGGCTTGGCAGTTCATTGGTGATGGCATAACCGCCGTGCACATCATGATGCAATGTCATTGTCAGTTATTGATCCCGTTTCTATGGCCGCTCCTCATCTCACGTCTTCATCTTTGAGGTGGACCCACCTGCCCTGGGACATTGGCCGGCCAAATGCCGCTTGTGAAGAGCCATTGAGCCCTTCTCGCATGTGTGTGTGTGTGTGTCTCGCTCATGCCTGCTGTCAGCTCCCATTACCTAATTGGAATTGAGATGCATCTGGCCCGCATTTTTGGTCGGCTGCATCGGAGATCCCGTCACCTCCCCCCACTCGCAGCAGTTTTCCATGCCATCCCACTAGGAAAGAAGCTCTCTACCCGCACATGTGGTCAAACACGACTTTGAAGGGGAAAAAAAAAAAAAAATGATCACAGGCGAGCACCGAGAGACAACTTCTGCAGTTCACTTGAGTTAATAAGAGCATTGTTTAATTCATGAGATGTGTCATGCTACAGTGGTTTCATCTTCACTCTTAGTCAAATTTACAGGAGCTCCCACTTCAAAGTCTTCTTCTATCTGACAGGATCAGTGACCTGGCATCTCCCAGTTCAGAGATCCAGAGTGACATCTCGGCAGCTCCGCTTCCAATCCGCACGGCTTGGAGCATCATATGGAGGGAGGGAGGGAGGGAGGGAGGGAGGGAGGCAGGGAGGGAGGGAGGGAGCTTGCTTTATCGGCACGAGAAGCGCACGCTCGCATTATTCACAGTCGTTTTCTTGCCGCGGCCGCCAGAGGATCCTTCCCTGCCCTGCAGAAAGTCTGATCACTCACTCATATCAAATGGATTATGGGTCATTAATATTTGCCAGAGAAACTGGGAGGACATCAAAAAATGGAGCATGGGAAAGAAAAATGATAGCACACTTTCATTTGGATCAAACTGGTGACAAAAGGTTTTGAATGGACAATTTAAAGAAACTCATTTATTAGCTGAGCTGGATTAATTCCTGTGGAAAGAATGGACTTGTGTTAAGTACGACGTATCATCCGATGTTTCAAAGTTCATTCACTGCAGGACTCTTTCTTTTCTCAAGTTAATCCTCTCCGTCCGTCCGTCCCTTCCGAGACGGCTCGAACACATCCAATTTGAGTTCAATGTTTCCACATCCCTGAGGTTGCGGGTTCACTTGCTTCTTTGAGCATAAATGAGCCAGAAATAGCGTTTCACCAAGCAAGTGTAATACAGCACGAGATTTACGGCCTCGCCTTGAATACGGAATGGTCCTTGGAGTTAACACTCGACTCTGGGACTTCCATTTTTAATGACACGAAATGTCGGCGGACGTCAAATTTATCCCACATGAAAGGAACAATTAATATTTTTACTTTTGGACGTAAAAAGCAGATTTACACCAACAACAAACCTTGGTGCAGTAATGATATGTATCACTGGCTCCGATCCAAGCTGATTCCGATACTAGTCTGTGCAAATGTTCATAACGTTTGCCGATTCAAGTGTTCATTTTGCACGTGTCCATGTTCAATAGCCGTCTTGATTGTTGTTCAGAAGGAGCCTCAGCATTGCTACTTTAAAACTAGGTTGACAAATGACATCATACATTGAATCGTGCCTTTTGCCTAATCAGCCTCTAATTGGATTTAAATCATGTATAAATTCATTACAAGGCATACATAGGAAACGGTAGGAGTGTCGAATTTGATAAGTGAATGCGGCATCATGTGGATGCACTATTTAAAGGAATCCAAATCATTCTGTACCTGCTAAGAAGTGCACAAGTATGTCGGCATTGCATTCAATGGAATGCTAATAGTGCTAGTTGGAGATTCGTGTATGCGCACCTTGGGAAAAGCGAACATTCCACATTCAAATCAACGTTGATTTGGTGTGACGCTCTGCTTTGCAAACACTGAATAAAAAGATGTGTGAAATCGGTGCCAGCAAATCAGCAATCTAATCAGTGTCAACATGGCACCCTTTCATGTATTTTTAGCATTGCAAGCAAAGCCGTGACTAAATTCATTTTTGTATCGTCAAAGGTTCCCCTAAATGGCCTCTTTGTGTAGGAAGGCTTCTCTTTTGCTTGGACAGCTCTGTCATCCCATAAGGCTAATAAGCGTCTCGGTGGTCCTGGCGCTCGCTCCTGCAGGGGTTGTGCATCTTCCTCTGGAGTCCAGATGCAGGGTGACTGGTCCTTCTTGCAGCCAGCACTCGCAGCTTCAATGATGTCCATGCAAATGTCCCGCACGTGTTCACTTTGCTTTTAAACACTGCCCCGCTCTGATAAAAGATGATTTGATACATATCTGCTGGAGACATGCTATATGATTCCATTCATATTGGTTGAATCCAAATGGAAATAGTTTTGCTTTGCTGCACTCATTTATGCCTTTTATTAGACCTACTTTTTGCAGGGCCTGCAGGAGAGAATCCATTAGATTGATTGATTGGATTTATTTATCCTTTTTATTTTCAATTCTATTGATTTTCTATTTACCGGTCGTTCTTGTTATTGATGCCTTTAATTATAGCTACGTTTGCAGGGCCCAGAACAGATTTGTCGTTTTTGTTACAGCCCTAACTGACACCTTTAATGACAGCTATTGTTTTTGCAGGGTTGCTGTTGTTTTCTGATCATCCTTGTAATCCAATCTCAAAAATGCATTCATCCAAGAGAACCGATGATGCATTCCTTCCCCCTGCTCGGTCCATTTGGTAAGCTGCGCGTCCATGTTGCGCTTGCAGTCACAATACGACAAGACGTAGTACGTACGTATGGACGTATGGGAACAGTTACAAGTGGTAAGTGAAGATGTGTGAGAAGAATGACAAATGGCTTGCCTCAGGGAGGGAAAGCAGCAGAAGGCTTTGCTCATGTGCAGTCAGTCTGGTGGCACATGGCTCCCTCGGTTTGGGCTGTAATGAGGACACCACTGTGCCACACTTCACATTGTTTACAGTGACTGGTGCCCCCCCCCCCCCCCCCCCCCGCAAGGACCACCATACATGCACTGGACTACATGCAAAAGTCTTGGAACAATGTGCTCAAATTCAACACAGAAAAGTAGAATATCAGACAAGAGGTCATTAGTTCATCTTGTATGTCCGGGTATTTACCGTACAAGGGACACGAGCAAAAAAAGATTTCAAAATACACTTTAGTCGATCGACTCTTAGGCCAGCTTTTCGAAGCGCTGGAAATAAATCTGAGAATTCAATACATCTCAAGTCACTTCTATTATTCAAAAGACACAAGGAACACAATGGAGGGGAAAAAAAATGTGTGTGTGTGTGTGTGTGTGTGTGTGTGTGTGTGTGTGTGCGTGCATGTGTGTGTGTTCCAAAGGTCTATTTCTTCCCATCAAGCTCACAAAGTAGAAAGCTTGATGCATTTGGTGCATAATTTAGCTATGTTGTATCTGTCTATGCTCTGGGGGACGTCAACATCATTGTTCCATGGAAATAAGTGAAGTGCATAAAGTACATGTGCAGATAGATGTCTCCTAGTGTACCTGTTCACTCCAAATGAAGCTGGCCCACTCTACTGTAATATGGCTAGTACATCATCATCCAAAGGCTTGGAAATTCGGTGAAAACTCCAAAGTGACAGTCTGTCATTTAAAATTCACATTGTTTTGGAAAATATTTCTTTAAAGTCCACAAAAGATGTACATAACAAATGTATATTGTCTCTTGTTTGTTTGTTTTTGCAAGCATAATTCCCACAATTAGTCCTATTACAGACGTACACAATCAACCCTAAAGACGCGTTTAATGTGACAGTCGAGCCACTTCTTAGTATGGACTTCATGAATTAAAAGACCAGCCCAGAAAAGCCCAGTCGATTTGAAAACGCAAAACCAGGTTTGCTACAATTTTTGTGATTTTACTGAAGTTGTGGAAGATTGACTTTCTTTCTAAAAGAAATGATTGGCCCATGATTAGGAATGGGCGGGATTCTGTTCTATCCCTTATCATCCATTTTATAAATCAAAGTTCTACGAGTTGTAGTTTGGTCCTGGTGAAGGATTATTTTGGCATTAAAGCAATAACAGTCAAGGTCCATCGGGATGCCGCGGCCTATTGCCGCCATCTGGCAGGCCGCTTGATCCACAAAGGCTTTCTATATCAATCTTGATATTTTAACGATTAAAAAAATAGCATGACAAACGTTCAGGTGAGAAAAAGTAGCATCGTATTTGGACTTACGTACAGTACATTGACACGTTGAGTGGAAATTGAGCAACAACAGCAAACAGATGAACAGATTAAAGCAATCTTATTGACTTTGCCCTGAAATCCTTCATCATAATTTTACACACACAAGCATTTTCAATTGTACAACTAACTCTCAGCCCTTGGGAGATAAGTACACGAAAGCCCCGAGGTCTAATCTAACATTGAAAAATTGCCTGAGGTCAGCTAGAATACACGGGTGACCCCGCCGACCAGGATATGCGACCTTAAATTTGTGTCACTTGACTGTATTGTTTTACTTGTAGTTCCATTCCACTTTATTTTCGTCTCTGGATAGATAGCAGACACCTTCTACGTCACAAGTTGGAAGTGTCAGTCAAGACGAGTTCCAGTCGCTTTTTTTTTTTTTTTTTTTTTTTTTCTCCACTGGTGGGCTCGCTCCCTGGCGTAACTGCAATGCACCACAAGGCCACAGTAGTCAAACAAAACAAAAGCCAACCAGGAATTCTCGGCCACTTGACTGATGCTTTCCGGTAGCTATGGAAACCTACTGGAAATCCTCCCCCCTCCCCTCACGTAACCCCCCCCCCCCTCTCTCTCTCTCTCTCTCTCTCTCTCTCTCTGTGTCTCTCTCTCTCCCTCTCAATCCGCTGCCAAATCTGTTTAGGCTACTTTGCGCATGTACCACGGGTCAAAGCGAGCACAGCGTCGACTCCAAGATGGCGAAAGCGCGTCTGGCTTGCCTCCTGACTCTCCTCTCAACTCACTGTAAGTAAGCTCGAAATCAACTCACGGTTCTTGTATTTTGTCAACAAGGAGCGCGCCAGTTTAAGTGCAGCTACTTGTGCCGCTGTTTGTTCGCGATTGGAGTTGAGCGCTGGATAGAAAAGAGATCCCATCAGACAAGGTTCGTCCAACACTAAAACTCACACCAGACGGACGAGAACGTCTACCTTGGAAAAGAGACGGACTGACTCGTGTTTTTACAAATATATAGTCGCCATTTTGGTACAATTTACTAACAGAAGACTAAGTAAGCAGGTCGAGTGTTTTTAAGCCGCTTTTGATCAGTTCGCCCAAGCCATCGTTCGACTCTCAGTTTGCTCGTATTCATCGTTTGCCCGCCCGCCCGCCCGCCCGCATCGCAAGAACGAACATCGTCGCCATCGTCGCTTCCCCCCATCGCGTTTTGCTTACTTTTCGGAAAAGTTTGTTTTTGGAGTTCAAAGGACGCCCCGGTGCTTGTGAATTAAACATGGTTGTGGACGTGCCGTTAACTATTTAGCGTGGCTGTGGGGCCGCGGTGGCGATGTTCGAAGTAGTGATGCGAGATAACGGTTTTTCTTGCCGGCTGAATAAAGCGGGCGGGCAGGCAGGCTGTCCGCGGGAGGAGTCGGGCCAGTCGGTGTCCTCTGCCTGCCTGCCTGCCTGGCCGCCCCCGCTCTCTCCCGCGACCAGAATCGGCTCGATGTGTTTTCGCCGCCGTTTTATCAGCATACAGCTGGAAGTGATGAACGCACACCTGTAGAGGCGAACTCTGGGTTTTCCAGTTGTTCGTACCATAACAATGAGGGAGGGTTTGGAAAGAAATATATCAGGAACAAATCATCTTGGTAGCCGCGTGGTTTGAAATGACTCATCGTTAAATAAGCCACTTGTTGCTGCTGAGCTACGTGAGCAGCCGTTCCGGGAAGCAGGGCTGTTTACGTGACCTTTTTGAGTCTGATTTCGTTCTGACCAAGCAAGAAAATCACTCACAAGGGAAGAGCCATAGAATAGTCCAATCAAGTAGTTTGGCCTAGGCAGTGTACCTTTATTAGATTTTCAAAACACTGCTCCTATCCTATTTGGACTCACTTACCTTACCTTAACATGTCTCCGTCTTACCCTTGGACACAGGTTCATTCTCAGGCAAGAGTGGGACCAAAATAGCCATCAAAGTACAGACATGAGACCCTCCTGGGATCTTTCACGTGTATAAACGCTTTAATCTGAATTACACTGCAGCCTTTTTCCACTTTAGACACAATCTGTCCTACTCAAAAGATGTTTGTGGGTTCAAAGGGATGATGGACATGAACTTTGAAACATGACTTGCAAAATCAAAAATGTGACACACATAATTGACCGTATACTTATAACCTGAGGCTTCGGAGGCTTTCGTCACTACTTTTGATAGTGTTTCCCCGAAGCAAATCTGTGACAGGGCATGGCAGGAGAACAATTGACATTTTCAGAGGGAGCAGTGAGCTGGTGAAGATTTAAGAATTTCTTTTGTCTTGCTCGGACAGGGGCTTAGCCATGTGGTCGACTGGCTCTGAGCCAGCATTGGCCGTGTCTTTAGAAACAGCATTAATCTGGCTCGATTGAAGCTGCCTAAAGGCTGTGTTGTGAAATACTAATAGCTGCTGATAGGCCACCACTAATTGAAATACATTTATTTTTGGAGTCACGCTGCGTCAAACGTTGTTTTCATGTGGATGTCTCCAGGCCACACAAGCTTGCGTTCTATCGATTTATCGTCACATGTGCCTTTTTAGTTGCAGTTTCATTCCCTTGTCTGCCTTCTTCTTCAATGGGCCTCAGCTATTCCAAGTGAAGCCTAAAGCCAACATAGCTGTAAATATCATCCTAGTCATCTGTCAACGGAGCAAAAGACACAGGCCATTGTTATTTTAAGTGCACATGCTTACAGCAGACTTTCCATCGGCATTTTAGGCTTCATCTGAGCACTTTGCCTTGGAATATTCCAAAGAAGAGCGAGCATCTGCTCTGTCTTGGCCAAGAGTGGACGGAGCAAAACGATGTGAGACTCCGGAAGATGCTCAAAGTGGCTTCGTTTGAATCAAATACAAACTTTGAGCGGGCTACTTTGACTTTGTTGACTCTGAGTGTGGTAGAGCATCATTTCAAGTTCAAGATTTGACACTATTTTCCTGGAAGATTGCCTCTACCTTATCTTTGTTTCCATTCATGGATGACAACGGAATCCAATTGGAGCCATCTCTTTATCTGCATGGTTAGATAAGTCAAAGAGCTGGTTGTTGTTATGTACTCTGCTGATAAGCCATTTCATCACACAACAGCGCTTCTCAAACTGCTACTCATGGACTGACGCGACCAAACACATTGTTTGGCGTGTGCGGCCGAGCGCTGGCTCGGCGAGACAGGAGTCAATATCCCCTTAGATGACTGCAGATAGTCAGTCGCTCCCTTAGGAGCCCGTATGTTGTCAGATGTTTCCTGACCCACCCAAAGCTTGCGAGCAAATGTTTGGAGGACACAGAGAATGGCACGCAATCGAGCGGCAGACACAAACACAAAGGCGTCCCTTAATGCTCTGCATTTGTTTGTTCCAAGTCAGGAGTTATTCATATCAGAAAGCCCTGAGTGAGAGTCAGCTCTGGCATATTGACATTTTGCTCTGGGCTCAGATGTCACAGCGAGAAAGGAACGATGTTTCGGGAGAGGGGGAGACTGACTGAGTACTGCTCACTCCCAATTTTGACAAAGTTGATCATAAAAACAATTCCTTACAGGCTGTCATGAATATTTCTCTCTTGCGGACCCCAAAGTGTATAAAGCGAATGCGGCGAATGCGGCGGCGGCACACGGCTGCTTCCTCTGGAATTGGCCGAAACAGCTGAGCCTGAGTGGGTGGAGGTGTTTGGAGCTGTGGCGCAAGCAGGCGTCACCAGAAATATCTACAGCGTCCCTCCCAAAGCTGAGTGTCCATGCAAGCAAATGTAACATTCCAAATGGAAAACACATGGAGCTTGAAAAACCTCCTCCATGAGGTGCAACAATATCGGCCGGCCGGCCGGCCACCTGTTTGCCTGAAAGATAAAAAGAAAGTCCGTCTGTCCTGCTGATAACAGCAGAGAGGAGGAGGGCAAGCTGTGAAGAAAGATTCCAGACAAATTGACAGATTGGGTCAAATATCTCATAAGCCGCTTGTCAATACAAACGAAAGAGTAGGAGGCCATTGAGCATGAATGTTTTCTCTTGCTGCACTGAACCGTTAAATACGTATCTGTGCACAGCACACAAATGACTTCCTGTTTGATGATATTTATCGGAGGATGGGGTGGGGTGGGGTAGGGTCACATGCTCCCTTGAGGGAGGAAAACACAGTAAGTTCTGCTTGTGTCTTTACTGGATAGCAACAGTGCATCCATCTATAGGTCAAACCAGGCCACCATTGATCAAACATCCGGAAGCTAGCAAACTAATTAGCCTTTTCCTTTTTGCCGAGGCAATGCACGAGATGGATGAGAGACTTCCACACTAAAACCACAAAATGGCTCAGGAACCATTTGATGTTTCTGGGTTTACCAGGCTGTAAAGAAAGAGGCAATTGCGCTTTAAAGCTCAGGTGTTCACCATGAGTTATTTCCAAACCATTGGCTCCACCTGAAAATGGGGTCTTTGATAATCCTTCTGAAAAAGGACTTCTCTCAAACATTTCTATGATGAGAATATTTATGGTTCTTCAAGGACAATGTTGTTTTGGGCAAATCATTTGGAATAGATGACTGTTTGGCAACGTCATCAAGCTACATCGTATCTTTCATGATCGCATCGCTAGGGAGATCCCGAGGGGCAGAAATTATACATCTCTGACTTCATTGCACAAATGAATGACTCACTACATCCACACTTGGCAATGACGGCTCCATGCAGAAATCTCCGTGCCCGGTTAAATGAGTTATTAGCGGTGCGTGTGTTCAAGAACACTAACTGGAGTTCAGTTTGCGAGCACAATAGGTCAAGTGTTGGAGTGCAGCTGAGTAAAGTAACAACCAATAATTGGAATTTGATTCTATGAAACGTGTCGGACAGTATTTCCAGCGTGATAGAAACCAAATGCCAGCTTCTATTTTTGCTCAAAGATGTACTCTCGAGCACATGATCCCATACGAGCCAATCGACCATGGCTTGCTACCAACCAGCCATTTTCACACTGGACAATGGTTGGGGAGGTGTGTGACCTGTTTTCTCTTGTTGTCGTTTTTTTTTTAGGTTGCAGAACAAGCACATGTTTTGATGTCGGATGGCCTTGACTCATTTTTGTGAGTGAGTCACGACAACAAATCACTCACGAGGCCATGTATGCTTGAGCACACTTTAAACCTCAAGTCCGGGTCATTTTTTGGAGAATGTGCCCCTGGCCACGGTCTGTGTTGACCATGCTCACTCTTGGGTTGTTTCGGTCCATACACCAATGGCTCTTTGGTCAAATGTTCAAATATTCACTAGCTGTTGCTATCTTCAAATATTTTTCTAACCATTCCAATGTTCTGGGGGGGGGGACAAAACTTGTTGTATCAAAACGTGACTTGTTGAATAGAACTAGAATCAATAATTCAAGATGCTAGCTAGCAGCAGCAGCAGCATTAATGCACTTTCTTGATTCTGTCACAAAACATCACCTGGATCCTGAACGGTCTGTATCGGGGCCAATGCATGACTTGAAGCTCAGATCCAGCTCTCACACACACGCACCACTTGCCACGTGTGTGTGTGTGAGCGCATATTTTGGGGTATGCACGTGCCTGAAATAGTTGTCCGGATGCCAGACATAGGCGATGCGTTTGTAGCATGGTGGCTGGCCTCTGTCTGAGCTCCGATAGAATGAAGGGCTTTACATGCGGGCTCTGCTTGCTTTTCCGTGTCATAGGAACCAAAAGTGAAAAGGGAAGCTATTTGGGTGGGTTTCACCACTTTGTCATGTGTCGTCGCAGTAATTAATAACTCTTAAGTTGACTGGGTTTCAGCCCGAGATAAAACCTAAGTGGAAAAACAAGAGGAAGGAACTGACCAACATTCTACACACATTTCCTGATTCTATTACTTTTTTTTTCTGCTGTAAAGGGATACTCTAATTGTTGTTGTTCGAAAACAATTCCAAACCTTAAACTTCATATCCTGTCATCCCGAGCAATAGCCCAAATGAGCACGTTATCGCAAATGCCATTTCCTGGCTGAGACTTTAATTGAGACATCAGCATAAATTCCACGGTCATTAGCAACACGTAAACATATGAGCTTAAACAAATGCTCTACAGCAGGGAGATGCTTCCTTTGAGAGCCACAATTACCGTGGACCTCCCATCACTTAAAACGATCATGACATGGGATGCAAGTCCAGTTTATCTCATCTGTATTTTGTGGAGAAATTCGAGATGTTCATTGCCTTGGCGATGTGTGCCAAATGGCGTCTCCCTGTGAACTGGAGTCACAAGAATGTGCTAAACTGTTGCAAAACTGTTACTTTTGGGTCACTGCGATTAAAAAAAAAACAACAAAATATCAGTTCTTCAGTTTTTGCCATTTTTTTCTACCACAAAAAACAGCGCAATGTTTCCATGAATGACTAAATCATGAAGGATTCCCCAGCGAAAATCCGAGCAACCGTTTGAGAAAATAGATCCGGCCGTCTCGCATGAAACGTTAACTTGAATGTTAGCATACTGCTTTGAGCTGGAGCAATCATCCCATGCTTTTATTAGCTTTCAACGTGGCAAATGTGCATCTCTGTAAATTGCTGATGGATGTCTGGAAAAATGAGAATAGCAGTCTCCATCACGAGGGATCCAAACTAAATGTCCAACACTCATAAGTGAGTCAGTGATGCCTCTAAGAAGATTACGATGGTCTTTTAGCATTTTCGACCATTAGTCACGGCTTATTAGGAGCGGGTGTGTCAAGCGCACTCAAAGAATTCCATGCGGTCCGAATATTCCTTGCAGGCCCGTCCCACACATTGCTAACTGATGGAATATTCTACACGCTGTAAAACTCTATAAGAGAAATCTTTTTGACACTATCATGTAAGGAATTGAAGGGTGTAAAATGGAGGTTCAGGTGTGTATCGGTGGCTTTTCCAGCGCCAAAGTCCGTCTGGTATTTCCGAGGGAAACCCATGATGGATTCCACTCGGAGCAGGTGATGGAAGCACGGCGGCAGTGGGTGGGGGGTCGCTTGTGGTGCGCAGCATCAGAAGCCTCAGATGGTTTCCTGTCCCAGCTGTTGTCCAAGTTACATTCCCTATTCCACAACTCAGCAAGCCTTCACAAACTATTTACTATTTAAATCTTTGTATGAACATTTGTTGTCTTAAGGGGGTTGTCGGTGTTTTGAAGAGAGGAACAGCCCTGATTTGGTCCCAGGGTTCTTTCATCGTTGAACTCGGCATCCTGTTTTTTTCATGAAGGTACTACGACGGACTTGTACATCATTTATTTTCATCATTTGAGAAAGTTCAAGCTAGAAATGCTCCTCAGGGCATGGCACGGCACGCCTGCCTTGTGTGCTCTGTGGGATTGGGCGCCCTTGATGCCATGAGAAAAGTGTCCATGCAGGCAAATTAAATCAATGAACTACTGAATCCGACGGAGCCTGAATGCACAACTAATGAAAAGAGAATTAAAAGTCAGCAGAGTTGTGCGAGCAGTTGTTGTGTCCGCC